>NC_091955.1:4340784-4673284 GCF_031021105.1 Erythrolamprus reginae | reverse complement strand
TGGGGCCTCTCTAGGAATCTCCTGGGAGGAAACAGGGCTGGAAAAGGCAGGGAGAAGCCTCCGTGGGGCCCTCTTGGAATCTCCTGGGAAGAAACAGGACTAGAGAAGGGAGGGAGAAGCCTCCGTGGGGCCTCTCTAGGAATCTCCTGGGAGGAAACAGGGCCGGGAAGGTGGGGAGAAGCCTCTGTGGGGCCTCTCTAGGAATCTCCTGAGAGGAAACAGGACTAGAGAAGGTAGGGAGAAGCCTCTGTGGGGCCTCTCTAGGAGTCTATGGAGAGGGGCGGCATACAAATTAAATCAATCAATCAATCAATCAATCAATCAACTGGGAGGAAACAGGGCCTCCACCTTCCCTGTGGTTTCTCCAATCGCACAAATTCTTTACTTTGATTCCTATGGGAAAAATTGCTTCTTCTTACAAACTTCTCTACTTAAGAACCTGGTCACTGAATGAATTACGTTCGTAAGTAGAGGTACCGCTGTAGTATGTTTTTACCCATAAACGCTTTGATCATTTTAATCATTATCTAGAACTGAACTTTTATAGCAATGAAAGAAAATTGGGCTGCTTGCCTAATCTGTTATCATGCTGAACCTTGTAGGTTCAGTAATTGTGTGGAAGCAAAGAAATTGCCGTAAGTAGGCAAAATCGCACATACCTGAGCATTGTCGCATGAGATTACGCTTGTGGCGCATGAGCAGAAGTCAAAGACAAGCAGCCCTTCACTGGTGGCGACCAAAACTGGATGCCGTATTCGTAGTGTGGCCTTACCAAGGTGTTATATAGTGGTATTAACACTTCATGTGATCTTGATTCTATCCCTCTGTTAATGCAGAAGACAGATTCTACGAGACCACCTTCTGCCGCACGAATCCCAGTGACCAGTTAGGTCCCACAGAGTTGGTCTCCTCCGGGTCCCGTCAACTAAACAATGTCGTTTGGCGGGACCCAGGGGAAGAGCCTTCTCTGTGGCGGCTCCGACCCTCTGGAATCAGCTCCCCCGGAGATTAGAATTGCCCCCACCCTCCTTGCCTTTCGTAAACTTCTTAAAACCCACCTCTGTCGTCAAGCGTGGGGGAACTGAAACATCTCCCCCTGCCATGTAGTTTTTTGTGTATGATATGACTGTATGTATGTTTTTATATATTGGGGTTTCTTGTTTTTTAGACTTTTTAAATGTATTATTGTTATTTTAGATTCTAACTATTAGATTTGTCATTATATATTGTTTTTATCATTGCTGTAAGCCACCCCGAGTCTAGGGAGAGGGGCGGCATACAAATATTATTATTATTTTTTTTATTATTATTATTATTATTATTATTATTATTATTATTATTATTATTATTATTATTATAACAGGCCATTAGAACAAATGCTGTCAAAGCCAGAATTGAAAAATCAACAGACGATCCAAAGTGCAGACTCTGTAAAGAAACAGATGAAACAATCGATCACATACTCAGCTGCTGCTAAAAGATCGCACAGACTGACTACAAGCATAGACATGATGCTGTGGCACAGATGATCCACTTTAACTTCTGTCGGAACTACCATTTACCAGTGGCAAAGAACTGGTGGGATCATAAGCCCGAAAAAGTGGTCGAAAATGAGCAAGCAAAACTACTGTGGGACTTCCGACTTCCGACTGACTGAATTCTGAAGCATAACACACCAGACATTGTGATTGTGGAGAAAAAGAAAGTAAGGATCATCGACATCGCAATCCCAGGGGACAGCAGAATTGAGGAGAAGCAGCTAGAGAAATTAGTGAAATATCTAAAAATCGAGCTGCAACGATTCTGGCATAAGCCCGTGAAAGTGGTCCCAGTGGTACTTGGCACGCTGGGCGCAGTGCCAAAGGATCTCAGCGGACATTTGAAAACCATCAGAATTGACAAAATCTCCATCTGTCAATTGCAAAAGGCCGCTTGACTGGGATCGGCAAACATAATTTGCCGCTACATCACGCAGTCCTAGGTGCTTGGGAAGCGCCCGACTGGTGATGAAATACGAAATCCAGCATAGTGATCTCGTTTGCTGTGTTGTATTGACATAATAATAATAATAATAATAATAATAATAATAATAATAATTCTGTCTTGCATTTTTGAACACTAAATGAGGACTGTGGACGATCTATAAGGAGGATCATTGGGGTAAAGAAAGGAGAAGCGTGGAGGACTTGGCCAAAATATTTAGGATTTTAGATATTTAGGATTTTTGGGCGAAAGGTTGCTTTTAGTGTGGTCACAAATACAATTATCTCAGCCTGCAAAAACTGCCCTGATCTCTCCATATTAGCAGTTGTTCGGGTCAATTATTACATTGCAACAGAAGGGGGGATGCGCACAAGAGAACAGCAGCGAAAGACTGAAATTATTGCTGGTGTGAATTTCTGGGAAGAGAAACCTGCTGTGCTGTGCTTTCTCCAAACCCACACGTTGCTAGACCTCAGCATTTCACAACATCAACAACTTTTAAGATGTGCAGACGTCGAACTCTCGGAATTCCCAAATGGGGGAGGAAGAAGATAGAAAAACACTGGAATACGTGACCCAAAGTTTTCAGTATGTAAATCAATATTTTTTTTCCCCCTGGTCGAATGGTAAATGGATCCCACAGGAGTAAAAAAGAAGCAATACTTCTTGCAAAAAAAAAAGGAGTTTCAAAACTGCTGAAAGATACACCTGGTTTACTTGCCTTGTATAAGCCACCAGCTGCCCCTTGAAAGTACCCAAAGAGATGCTGCCTGGGACCTTATCAGCAATATTAATAGCGCTTAGACTTATATACAGTGTTCCCTCGATTTTCACGGGTTCAAACTTCACGAAACGGCTATTAAAAAATACTTTGCGGTTTTTTTCCCTGTACCACTTTTTCCCCCTGCCTGATGATGTCATACATCATCGCCAAACTTTCGTCCACCTTTAATAAATATCTTTTTTAATAAAGTTTAATAAATAAACATAGTGAGTAATAATCTAAATGGTTGCTAAGGGAATGAGAAATTGCAGTTTAGGGGCTTAAAGTGTTAAGGGAAGGCTTGAGATACTGTCCATAGCCAAAAATGGTCTATTTACTTCCGCATCTTTACTTCGCGGAAATTCGACTTTCGCGGGCGGTCTCGGAACGCATCCCCCGCGAAAATCGAGGGAACACTGTATACCGCTTTACAGTGCTTTGTAGCTCTCTCTAAAAGGTTTACAGACTCAGTATGTTGCCCCCAACAATCTGGGCCCTCAATTTTATCGACCTCAGAAGGACAGAAGGCTGAGTCAACTTTGAGCCAATCATGATCGAATTCCTGGCTGTGGGCAGAGTCAGCCTGTCATACTACATTCTAATCTTGTCCCAACAATCGGAGGCCTCCTTTTACCGACCTCGGAAGGACGGAAGGCTGACCCAACCTTGATCCGGTAAGGATCGAACTGCTGGCAGTGGGCAAAGTTATCTTGCAATACTGCATTCTAACCACTGCACCACCATGGCTTATTTAGTAAAACTTGATGATATCTTAAGACGACTGTTATACATTATTTTTTCTAAAATTCCACAGTCAGGATGACTGGGTCACCTATAATCCAAAATATTTTGGACATTTCCCGCCCCGAGTCTACGGAGAGGGGCGGCATACAAATCTAATAAATAAATAAATAAATAAATAAATAACTTAAAACTGAAATTGGTTGTTGATATTAACTGGTTATCTCGTGGTTCTGCGGTCCAGGTTCTTATCTAGAAAAGTTCGTAAGTAAAGGCGTTCTTAGGTAGAGGTACCACTGTATTTAATTATTTCCTATTTTAAAAGTAATTAGGATCGTACTAAGGTACTAGAGAAGGAAGAACAATTAAATTTTTTTATTAAGTATTCAATAAATAGTGCATAAACGTACTACCCCCACACTGTGTCCTCCCTGTGGGGGCAGTAGCCCATTACTGACCATTGCACCAACCTAGAAGTTCTCCAGGTGTATATTTAATATTTCAACACCTTCTGTTTAGGCGTGGTTGGATATTTCTAACTTGACGTGTAATTAATTGAATCACAATAAACGAATAAATCCTCACTCTCAATCTTGAGAGTCTGAATTACCCATAATTTAAAATTTATGTGTTTCTTCCTG
Source organism: Erythrolamprus reginae (assembly GCF_031021105.1). Taxonomy (NCBI): domain Eukaryota; kingdom Metazoa; phylum Chordata; class Lepidosauria; order Squamata; family Dipsadidae; genus Erythrolamprus; species Erythrolamprus reginae. The sequence goes on along the minus strand of NC_091955.1, from coordinate 4,669,156 downwards.
AGAAACTGTGCAGGCTATTCATTTAGGAGGAAAATATCAAGACGGCGTCAGAGAAACAGAGAGAGCTGTTTGCCATAATAAAATGAAAATAACATAGAAATGTATTAAAACACAATAGGCGTAAGCAATTTTTTCCACTGTAGGACACAACCGCCGCTATATAAAAGCACTGTTGATCCTCCATAAAGTAATTCATGGTTGCTTTTTCCCTCATTCAAGCATTCTAGATGCAATACTGTCATTCTAAAAAATCAAATTGTGTATCTACATATTTTTATAGAAATAACATCCAGGGGAGAGATTAAAAAAAATTAGCAACAGGTTTTTTTTCTCTCTGGTTACTGGGTGGGCATGGCCAAGGGGGCGTGGCCTACTCAACCTCCTGCACTATGGTTCTGTGTTAGCAAAAACTTCAGAAGAGAAGGATTTAGGGGTAGTGATTTCTGACAGTCTCAAAATGGGTGCGCAGTGTGGTCGAGTAGTAGGAAAAGCAAGTAGAATGCTTGGCTGCACAGCTAGAGGTATTACAAGCAGGAACAGAGAGATTGTGATCCCACTGTATAGAGCGTTGGTGTGACCACATTTGGAATACTGTGTTCAGTTCTGGAGACCTCACCTACCAAAAGATATTGCCAAAATTGAATGGGTCCAAAGACGGGCTACAAGAATGGTGGAAGGTCTTAAGCATAAAACGTATCAGGAAAGACTTCATGAACTCAATCTGTATAGCCTGGAGGACAGAAGGGAAAGGGGGGGACATGATTGAAATATTTAAATACGTGAAAGGGTTAAATAAGGTTCAGGAGAGAAGTGTTTTTAATAGGAAAGTGAACACAAGAACAAGGGGGCACAATCTGAGGTTAGTTGGGGGAAAGATCAAAAGCAACATGAGAAAATATTATTTGTTAATTCGCCGTTAATAATCACTTTAGATGTTTGTTGAGTATATATTGTCTGGATAGCCCTAATAAATTTTTCTTTAAATTTCATCTTTATTAATTGATTTTAAAAAAAAAATCCAATTTAAATTGTCGAATGCTTTTTCTGCATCCAAAAATATCAAAGCCATGTTTTCCCCAGAATTTATCTCATAGTACTTTATTATATTTCTTACAATTATCTTTAATATTTCTATTTGGTAGAAAACCATTTTGATCTGGGTGTATTATTTCATTTATAATTATTTTGAATCTTTCTGCTAAGATCGTTGCGAAAATTTTATAGTCAGAATTCAATAATGCTATTGGTCTATATTGTTTTATCAAATGGCAACTTTTAAAAGACACCATCTTTGGAAACCTCACTTTCTAATACTTTTGGAAATTGCTTTTTCACTACTTCAGACTTTCAGAAAGACTGGGTGAGGCTGCCTTTAATCCAGAACAAAATTACATTTCAGTTATAAGGACAAGAATTGAATGAATCTGAAATAAATAGCAAAAATCTAAACGGTTTTGATCTTAGAACCCAAAGCCCAGATAGAATTGGGATATTGGAACTTTTACCATGAAATGTTGGAATTAATTACAAGGCATAAGGAGTTTTTGTTGGAAAATAGATCCTGCTTTGAGTTTTACAAGACACAAGACTGCACACTAGAGGGGAGTAGAGATGATCGAAACATTTAAATATGTCAAAGGGTTAAATAAGGTTCAGGAGGGAAGTGTTTTTTATAGGAAAGTGAACACAAGAAGAAGGGGGCACAATCTGAAGTTAGTTGGGGGAAAGATCAAAAGCAACATGGGAAAATATTATTTGACTGAAAGAGTAGTAGATCCTTGGAACAAACTTCCAGCAGACGTGGTTGGTAAATCCACAGTAACTGAATTTAAACATGCCTGGGATAAACATAGATCCATCCTAAGATAAAATACAAAAATAGTATAAGGGCAGACTAGATGGATCATGAGGTCTTTTTCTGCCGTCAGTCTTCTATGTTTCTATTTTAGGTAGAGGAAGGAAGAGCTATGATATCACAGTAGTTAGAATATAGTATTGCAAGCTAACTCTGCCCATAGTCAGAAGTTTAATTTTGACTGGATCGATGTTGACTTAGCCTTCTGTCCTTCCAAGGTCAGTAAAATTGATTATTGGGTGCCATATGCTGACTCTGTAGACTGCTTAGAGGGGGCTGAAAAGTATATATGTCTAAGAGCTATGACTATTGCTATGCAGACTTTCAAGATACTTTACAATAATAAAAACATTGAAAGAAGCTTTTGAAGAATGGAAACAGAAAACCAGTAGCCAATTTCATCCCTGGTTCTAAATAATAAACCAGTATATGTTCAGACGTATGCCGATAACATATCAACCTTTCCCTAACATAGATTAGTCTGTACTGGAGTTTACAGACTTCCAGTATGTACTTTCGTGATTTTATTAGCAAAACAACATGATTTATGTATTGATAAAAGAAAAATGAAGACCGGTCTATCCAAGCAAACGAAAACGTTGAACACTTTGAAAGTTTAGAATTACATAAGAGCTATTGCATTCCATGGAAACACAAACGAACAAACAAATCACCACAATAACATTTGCTTCTTAAAGTAGAAATTGCATAAAAATGCACTCCACGCACTAACGAGGAACCATTAATATTTTTTACGATAACCACGGTAAAAGCTTCTCGGACACCTTACCCTAAGTGCCTCTAATGTTTTGTTTCTTGTTTCTCTGTTTATAATCTATGATGTATTTTTCTCCCTTTTCTGTTTATAATCTATTCCAGGGATGGGGAACCTATGGCACGTGTGTAGTGATGGGCGAACTGAACTCGCACAATTCGGGTCCGTACCAAATTTTGCGGTGTTCGGTTTGTTTGTTGATTTGATTTGATTTGATTTGTATGCCGCCCCTCTCCATAGACTCGGGGCGGCTCACAGCAATAACAAAGACAATGTAAAAACAAATCTAATAATTTAAAAAACATTAAAAAGCAAACATACACACAAACATACCCACAAACATACCATACATGAATTGTATAGGCCTGGGGGAGATGTCTCAATTCCCCCATGCCTGACAGCAGAGGTGGATCTTAAGACGTTTACGAAAGGCAAGGAGGGTGGGGGCAGTTCTCATCTCTGGGGGAGCTGGTTCCAGGGGGTCGGGGCTGCCACAGAGAAGGCTCTTCCCCTGGGTCCCGCCAAACGGCATTGTTTAGTCGACAGGACCCGGAGAAGGCCAACTCGGTGGGACCTAACTGGTCGCTGGGATTTGTGTGGCAGAAGGCTGTCCCGGAGATATTCTGGTCCAGTGCCATGAAGGGCTTTATAGATCATAACCAACACTTTGAATTGTGACCGGAAACTGATCGGCAACCAGTGCAGATTGCGGAGTGTTGGTGTGACATGGGCATATTTGGGGAAGCCCATGACTGCTCTCGCAGCTGCATTCTGCACGATCTGAAGTTTCCGAACACTTTTCAAAGGTAGCCCCATGTAGAAAGCATTACAGTAGTCGAGCCTCGAGATTATGAGGGCATGAGTGACTGTGAGCAGTGACTCCCAGTCCAAATGGGGCTGCAACTGGTGCACCAGGCGAACCTGGGCAAATGCCCCCCTCGCCACAGCTGAAAGATATTTCTCTAATGTGAGCTGTGGATCGAGGAGGACACCCAAGTTGCAGACCCTCTCTGAGGGGGTCAATAATCCCCCCAGGGTTATGGATGGACAGATGGAATTGTCCCTGGGCCCTTTTTCGCTGAGGACTCACTGAAGCCTGCTGACCTCTGGTAGGCCCATTGGGAAAGCCTCCTGAAGCCTGGGGAGAGCAGAAAATGGCCAAACAGGCTGACCAGAAATTAGTTTCTGAACTTCCAGTTGGGCCATTAGTCCATTTTTCCCTTAGGCCTCATTGTAGCCGCCATGCCATGCCATATTCTATTAATAATATTAATATTAATATTAATAATAATAATAATAATAATAATATATTAGATTTGTATGCTGCCCCTCTCCAAAGACTCGGGGTGGCTCACAACAGTAATAAGAAACAGTGTAATAATGGGACAAATCTAATAATAAAAAATATATAAAAACCCCAACAATTAAAAACCATACAGCACATACATACCAAACATGAAATATAAAAAGCCTGGGGGAGATGTCTTAGTTCCCCCATGCCTGGCGATATAGGTGGGTCTTGAGTAACTTGCGAAAGACAAGGAGGGTGGGGGCCGTTCTAATCTCCGGAGGGAGTTGGTTCCAGAGGGCCTGGGCCGCCACAGAGAAGGCTCTTCCCCTGGGGCCCGCCAAACGACATTGGTTGACGGGACCTGGAGAAGGCCAACTCTTATCGGCCACTGGGATTCGTGCGGTAGAAGGCGGTTCCAGAGGTATTCTGGTCCAATGCCATGTAGGGCTTTAAAGGTCATGACCAACACTTTGAATTGTGACCGGAAACTGATCGGCAGCCAGTATATTCCATATTCCATCCCATCATGTGGAATCAACTCAAGCTGAAGTCGGCATGCCATGCAATGAAAAAGAGGATCGTAAAATAACCTGGCTGGCTTTGATAGCTTTGCCCAAAAAACCATCCCTGTCCCTGGCAGCAGCGGAGCCGAATGAGAAAGGATGGCCTTAAGGCAGGGTGCATATGAAAGCCTTCAGTGGCTACATCATGCCAGTATCTCATACTAATATATATTAATGTTCCAGTTAGCTTCCTACAGGACCGAAGGAGCTGTCTGATGCACATTGCCATGGTAACCCACCAATGCATATTCATTTAATCTGGGGCCGCCACTCCTCTTTAAGCAGCTGTTCGCCTGGAGATTTCGGAGAAAGGCTTGGAATTTACAAGGCTGGGGAGGCTAAAATCACGTGCCGAAGCGATAACGTTCTTCATAATATAACAGCAAACGCTGGCTCTGTTCACCAACCGATTCTTGACCCCCCCCTATGGAACCATTCCTGAAACACAAGTCCCCGAAATCTGGAAAATAAAAATAAAATGATTTGATGAACAAAACCATGTCCAAAAAGGGGATTTAAATGAATTTCTCCCTCGGTTTTGTGTTTATGGATAGACATCACAACGAGAAAGGATTTTTCTCTGGTTTTGGTGTGTAAGAAGTGGGAATAACTGCAGGCGAGGTGGTAGAATCTGCTTGCTGTAATCTAACCGATGTGGCTAGCGAGGTTGGAAGAGGTGGGAGGCTTATTATACTAAATAATGGGGCTATTTCATTTCTTTATTTCATCGTTTGATTTCTATGGCTGCCCGTATCAATAAATGACTCTGGGTGGGCTTGAAATTAAACTGTTTAGAGAGGGCTGCAAAGCATTGTGAAGCGGTATAGAAGTCTATAGAAGTCCTCCCTTCCCCTCCCTCTCACTCTCACTGACTCCCTCCCTCCCTTTCATTCCTTTTCTCAGTCTCCTTTCTGGTGGCTCGGTGGTTAGACTTCCTTCCTTCCTTCCTTTCCTTCTTTCTTTCCCTCCCTCACTCCTTCCTTCATTCCTTCATTCCCTCCTTCCTTCGTCCCTCCCTTCCTCCTTCCTTCTTCTTCCTTCCCATCATTCATTCATTTGTTCGTTTGTTCCTTCCTTCCTTCCCTCCTTCCTTCCTTCCTTTTTTCCTTCCTTCCTTTCCTTCCTACCTTCCCTCCCTCCTTCCTTCATTCCTTCCCTCCTTCCTTTGTTCCTTCCTCCCTTCTTCCTTCCCTTCATTCGTTTGTTTGTTCCTTCCTTTGTTCCTCCCTCCCTTCCTTTTCCTTCCCTCCTTCCATCCCTCCCTCCCTCCTTCCTTCATTTCTTCGTTCCTTCTTCCTTCTTTCTTCCCTTCGTTCGTTCGTTCATTCGTTTGTTCCTTCCTTCCTTTCCTCCCTCCCTCCTTCCCTCCAGCCTCGGTGGTGCATTGCTTAGAGTGCAGTACTGCAATCTACTTCTGCTGATCACCGGCTGCCAGCAGTTTGGCAGATCGAATCTCACCAGGCTCCAAGTGGACTCATCCTTCCATCCTTCCAAGATTGGTAAAATGAGGACCCAGATTGTTAGGGGCAATAGGCTTCCTCTTTGTAAACTGCTTAGAGAGGGCTGTAAAGCACTGGGAAGCGGTATACAAGTCTAAATGCTATTGCTATTTATTCTCATTCTCATTGTCCTTCCTGGTGGCGCAGTGGTTAGAATGCAGTACTGCAGGCTAACTCACTGCTCACTGCCAGGAGTTCGATCCTGACCGGTTCAATTTTTGACTCTGACTTCCGTCGGTAAAAAGGTTGGTAAAATGAGGACCCAGATTATTGGAAGCTCTGCAAACTGCTTAGAAAGGGCTCTGAAGCACCGGGAAGCGGTATATAAGTCTAAGAACTATTGCTATAAATTGATATCAGCAAGACCTTAGTTTGCTTTAAAGGTAGGTCGGTTCTTTTCTTTTTCCCTGGTAGGATTTGTGTGTCTCTGTGTGTGTCTGTGTGTGTATGTGTGTGTGAGAGAGAGACAATGAACTGTCAGAGAACAATTTCACAGATGACAAAAATAGAATAGCCTTTAGAAAACTATTTTTCTCTCCGCAAACGAATGAGCAGAAACATCACTTGAGCCATATTAAGCCTTTGTGAATCATTGTGGGTAGCAGACGCCTAGCAGACGGACTCCTAAGAGTTATGGGCTGGTTTATTGTCTAGAAAGCTGCTGCTTCCATCGGGCTCCTTAAAACTCTTGGTAGTGAGTTCTCTGACTCTGAAAAGACGGCAAAAATTGTGTGCCTAAAATGAACACACTAGGGGGCCGAGCTGGGCAGGACTAACATTTTCAATGGAGAACTAAGGGGATAAGGAATGGAGTGAAATAGAATATAATAGAATATAATCGAATCAAATAGAATAGAATAGACATAGACTGGAATAGAAATAGACTAGACTAGAAATAGACTAGAAATAGACCAGACTAGAATAGAAATAGACTAGAATAGAAATAGACTAGACTAGACTAAAATAGACTAAACTAGAAATAGAATGGACTAGAGATAGACTAGACTAGAAATAGAACAGAAATAGAATAGAAATAGAATAGAATAGAAAAGAATAGAGATAGAATAGAGATAGAAATAGAAATAAAAATAGAACAGAAAAGAAAATATGCAATGGAATGGAATGGAATTTTTTCTTCTTTCCCCCTTTAGGTTTCATTTTTATATATTAACACTTCACCTAGATTAAAAGCACAGTAAAACACCTTCCACCTCCATCTATTTTCCTTGCAGTGCTAAGGCATCCAAAGTTGTGCCCGTTTTCGCTGGTATATCTGATACGCATCATGCCACCCTTACTCCTTCTTTTCCTAAAACTAGAGGTCCCCAATTCCAGCAACAGTATTATTGCATTGTGTAAAGTATTGTAATGTTAACCTGTTTTGGGGGATACAGGAAGCTGTGTTGTTACAGATTCATGCACCTGTGCGTTTATGAGTGTGTTTGCCCAGACACTTGGATACTAAAAAGTGGTTGTTATTTGTGAGTTGCAATGTACCACAAAAGAGAGTTAAGGTGCATAGTTTGAAGTACAGTGGTACTTCTACCTAAGAATGCCTCTACTTATGAACTTTTCTAGATAAGAACTGGGTGTTCGAGATTTTTTTGCCTCTTCTCAAGAACCATTTTCCACTTACAAACCGGAGCCTCCGAAACTGTAACCAGAAAAGGCAGGGAGAAGCCTCTGTGGGGCCTTTCTAGGAATCTCCTGGGAGGAAACAGGGCCGCAAAAGGCAGGGAGAAGCCTCCGTGGGGCCTCTCTAGGAATCTCTTGGGAGGAAACAGGGCCAGAAAATGTGGGGAGAAGCCTCCGTGGGGCCTCTCTAGGAATCTCCTGGGAGGAAACAGGGCCAGAATAGGTGGGGAGAAGCCTCTGTGGGGCCTCTCTAGGAATCTCCTGGGAGGAAACAGGGCCGGAAAAGGCAGGGAGAAGCCTCCGTGGGGCCTCTCTAGGAATCTCCTGGGAGGAAACAGGGCCAGAAAAGGTGGGGAGAAGCCTCCGTGGGGCCTCTCTAGGAATCTCCTGGGAGTAAATAGGGCCAGAAAAGGTGGGGAGAAGCCTCCGTGGGGCCTCTCTAGGAATCTCCTGGGAAGAAACAGGGCCAGAAAAGGTGGGGAGAATCCTCCGTGGGGCCTGTCTAGGAATCTCCTGGGAGGAAACAGGGCCAGAAAAGGTGGGGAGAATCCTCCGTGGAGCCTCTCCAGGAATCTCCTGGGAGGAAACAGAGCCGGAAAAGGCAGGGAGAAGCCTCTGTGGGGCCTCTCTAGGAATCTCCTGGGAGGAAACAGGGCCTCCACCCTCCCTGTGGTTTCCCCAATCACACACATTATTTGCTTTTACATTGATTCCTATGGGGAAAATGGCTTCTTCTTACAAACTTTTCTACTTAAGAACCTGGTCACGGAACGAATTAAGTTTGTAAGTAGAGTTACCAGTGTATTAGAAAAAAAAATAGAGGCATTGTTGTAAAAAGAGATTGAAATTCTGTTTTTGTGTGGAAATCCCTCAAGACATTCACCGTAGGAACGAACCAAACAATTGCATGCATTGACTTGTATAAAAAAAATACAGGCTTTGCTTTAGGCACGAGAAGTTGTTTTTCTGTCCTTGAAAAGGCCAACATGATCTTTCCGAGCGACCCTAAACTTCAGGTCAATCTGCAACTAGGTTGACGAAACAAACGATTTTTGCTTTTTAAATAGAATTGGCATCCAATCGCTCTTGTTTAAACCAAAGCCTTCGCAACCGAAGCGCGAAAGGAAATCAGAGCAGATGGTTTTAGGGCAAAGTCCATGTCGCTTTTGAGTGACGTTTGCAGGGCTCAACTCACGGGTTCAACACCTCTCGTTCATACCAACGCATTGAACATGAATATTGAAGCATTCCTGCGAAATAGGAAGTTTAAAGCCCTCCCAGGGCCTATTCAGAGTTTGAATGCAATGCAGAACAAATTATTTACAGTGATACATTGTCTTACAAACCTAATTGCTCTCAGGACAAGGTTCTTAAGGTGAAAAGTTTGTAAGACGAAACAATGTTTCCCATAGGAATCAATGGAAAAGCGATTAATTTGTGCAAGCCCAAAATTCATCCCTTTTGCCAGCCAAAGCGCCTGTTTTTGTGCTTCTGGGATTTCCCTGAGGCTCCCCTCCATGGGAAACCCCACCTCCGGACTTCTGTGTTTTTGCGATGCTGCAGGGGAATCCCAGCAGCACAAAAACGAGTGCTTCGCTGGCAACGAAAGTCCGTAGGTGGGGTTTCCCAGCAAAGGGAGCATCAGTGAAATTGCAGCATCGCAAAAACACCGAAGTCCTCGAAACCCCAACTCCAGACCTTTGTGTTTTTGTGATACTGCGATTTCACTGAGGCTCCCTTCACTGGGAAACCCCAGCTATGGACTTTCGTTGCCAGCAAAGCGCCTGTTTTTGAGCTGCTGGGATTCCCCTGCAGTATCACAAAAACACGGAAGTCCGGAGGTGGTGTTTCCCATGGAGGGGAGCCTCAGGGGAATCCCAGCAGCACAAAACGGGTGCTTCACTGGCAATGGAAGTCTGGAGGCGGGGCATCCCAGCAGCGGCTTGTAAGTGGGTTTGTAAGGTGAAAATAGTTTGTAAGAAGAGACAAAAAATTTTTAAACCCCGTGTTTGTACAGTATCTCGAAAAGTTTGTATGACGAGGCATTTGTAAGATGAGATATCACTGTACTTGTTTAAGAAAATTGATATATTTGCCCAGGTCTCTTCTCATGAAGGAGGGGGTGGAACGCAGGGGGAGAAATAAGTTTATGCACTATTTATTGAATACTTAATAGCTTTTTTATTACTTCCTTCTCTACTACCTTAGTATGATCCTTAATTACTTTTAAAATAGGAAATAATTAAATAGTATGTTTTTACCCATAAATGTTTTAATCATTTGAATCATGATTTAGAACTGAACTTTTATAGCAATGAAAGAAAATTGATCTACTTGCCTAATCTATTATCATACTGAACCTTGTATGTTCAGGACAAATCCTTAAAATGTTACTGTGCTCCTCAACAAACAATGTTGTCTATCATTTGTCCTTTTGTGTGGCTATTCAAATAATAATCGACTAAATCTGTGCATGCGCAGAAGCAAAAATTGCCAAAATCTCTCTGTCGCGCGCATCCCCTCGTGAGATTTTGCTTCTGCGCATGAAGCAAAAAATATGAAAAATAGAAAAAAGATGGCGGTGCCCATAGGATTTCCACCGGAGCGGTCGCGTGCAAGTTTCGTAATCTGGTGAATGCTACCGGTGTGCTGTCTGCTACCTCACTGGGACTGATATTGTTGGAAGGAAACACCATCTGATTTGGTTCCAAGCTGGGAATGAAAGTCACTGGAAATAAAATGGAGGCTGGAGGCTGATTGGAAAGAAAAGCTCCCTTTATTGATGAAGCAGAACCACCAACCACTCCGGGACAGCTGACCCAGAAGGGCACACAGTCTTTGTGTGTCTCTCAATAAAGGGAACTTCCATTCCAATCAGCCTCCAGCCTCCATTTTATTTCCACAATGTCTTTCATTCCCGGATTGGAACTGGACTTGGGTATTTCTTCCAACAATACATACACACACCGGCAAAGGATTGCCATCTTCGGTGCTAATAGTGTGCCCTTCGAGGCTGCTGCGGACGCACTGCTCATGCGCAAGTGAGATTTTGGAATTTTTCGAGCACCTTCACACAAGGTTTCGCTTATTGTGCATAGATAGATAGATAGATAGATAGATAGATAGATAGATAGATAGATAGATAGATGGATGGATGGGTGGGTGGGTGGGTGGGTGGGTGGGTGGGTGGGTGGGTGGGTGGGTGGATGGATGGATGGATGGATGGATGGATGGATGTCACATACAGATAGAATTGTCGGCTATCAATAAAATTAACTGCCTTGGAAATGGCCCTGGGTTGGGCCAAGAGGCAAATAAGGAGCAGTGATATTCCTTCAATACACCAGGGTGATTCGACACAAAAATATGTAACCCTTCCCTGGTGCAGAGCTGAAGGGATTGGATACTGTAGCCTAGAGGATAATTCTCTGCCTTACAAGGCAAAGGTTGCAGGTTCAAGTCCCAGTGGGTATGGCTAGCTGATGAGGCCAAAATAAGGCTGAAATAGATCTATCCTAGTCTCCCTTAATTTTCAAATTCAGCAAAAAACATGTGACATATATATAACAACAACAACAAAACACAACTGGTTCAGCCAAAGTGGTACAAACTGGTTGAATACCACCAGGTATTGAAAAGGGCTTTGTGTTGTCACGATGCAAACCGCCTACATATTTCCACATGACGTTGCAAAGTAGTTGCAAAAAGTCCAAGGCCAGTGTTATGCTACTGAAATAAACATTTTTCTTTCCATTTCTTTCTTGTTATTGTCGCTTCATTCAGACGGGTTCAGAGCAGCTATCGTGGAGTACTCCCATTAAAATGTAAATAGTAACTTTAGTATAATGCAATAATGCAATAGCGTGAGAGGTTTTCTATTGAGACTTATTTTATTCTTTATACTGTTTCCGTCTTCCCTTAAAATCTTAACAAGAATCCACCATGGCCTGAAAAATCAGTGTCTCAGCTAGAGAACCAATAATCAAGCTGAAACTAAATTACCATATTTTTTGGAGTATACGACACACCAGAATATAAGACGCACCTTAGTTTTTGGGGAGGAAAATAGGAAAAATAATCTTCATACCAGGTATTCATCTAGCTAGCGTCCTTAGTCTGGTCTGCTTCAGTACACTATTTTATAACCTGGTTAAGGGCTTACAATTTGTTTTATTCTGAGAGAGTAACAATGAAAGAGCTTGCAAGCCAGTAAGAGCTAAGAACATCATTAGCACCTGGAAAGAAACAGTTTGAACAAGTAGACCAATGGGCAAAAAACTCTGCAAAGACTTAGGGCTTGGAAAACATTCTTCTTTGCAGAGAATAAAAATGAAAGAGCTTGTAAGCTGGTAAGAGCTGGGAACATCATTAGCACCTCGTTGGTGTTAGAAATAAACATTTGGAGCAAGTTAGACCACTTGGGAAAAAACCCTACAAAGACTTAGGGCTTGGAAAACATTCTTCACAGAGAGTAACAATGAAAGAGCTTGGGCTGGATGAAATATCTTGAGCAAATAGAAAATGAAAAAAAATCAAAGACAGGGTTTGGAATACATTCTGGGCAGAGAGTAACAATGAAAGAGCTTGCAAGCCGGTAAGAGCTGGGAACATTGTTAGCACCTGGTTAGGGCTGGAAAGAAACTTACTCAGAGCAAATTAGAGGAATTAAAAAAATCCTGCAAAGACTTAGAGCTTGGAAAACATTCTTTGCAGAGAGAAACAATGAAAGAGCCTGCAAAGTAAGAGCTGGGAAGATCGTTAGCAGCTAGTTAGGGCTGGGGGGGGGGGAAACTATGTTTCGAGTATGGGACACATCATAATTATCAGCCTCTTTTAGGGAAGAAAAGGGTGCATCTTATACACTGAAAAATACGGTAATGAAGTAAAAATATCAGAGGGGAGAAAATGGTTTACTTCCTCAACCCCACCCCATCCACAAAATAAGTTACCCAGATGCAATCCACATATCAAAGCATTAGGCCTGCAAACACAGAGTTAATTAAATTAGGTCTCCCAGCAGAATTCCAGATCGACAAGAATAAACATTCTCCAACACTGGGATTTTAGTTCTTTTAAGTTTTCATTCACAAATAGAAAAACAAGACCATTCAAAAAGAATAATAAACGACTATTACAAACATATAATTAAGAGAAAGAAAAGAAAGGATAGGGAAAAGAAAAGAAAGAAACACCTAATGAAAGAAGAGAAACAGAAACGAGAAAGATGGATAGAGAGACAAAGAGAAAAGAAAATAGGAGGGAAAAAAATAGAAAAAAAAGGAAAAAGGTTACGTAGTATGTCATTTCCATTTTGTTTGCATTCCTGGTGATAGATAGATAGATGATAGATGGATAGATAGAAGGATGAGATGGATGGATAGATAGAGATAGATATGAGAGAGGGGGGGTTGCAAATACAGATAAAAGATAGATACTGTAGATAGATAGATAGATAGATAGATAGATAGATGGATGGATGGATGGATGGATGGATGGATGGATGGATGGATGGATGGATGGATGGATGGTGGGTTGATGTTGGATTAGAGAAAGAGAGAGAGGAAAGAAGGAAGGAAGGAAGGAAGGAAGGAAGGAAGGAAAGATGGGGTAGAAAGACAAAGAGCCTGGACAAGTCTGTGCAATATTCTTGGCAAGATTTCAGAAGTGGTTTACCATTGCCTCCCTCCTAGGGCTAAGGAAAAGTGACTGGCCCAAAGTCGCCCAGATGGCTTTGAGTCTAAGATGGGACTAGATCAGAGGTGATCTATAGAGTATGTTTCACTGATTAATTCCATCAGAAAGATATATTTTTTCAGCATGAGTTTGGTGACTTCTGATTTGATTCCTCCCCTCCAAAAATGTTAATATGCCCTGCTCATTTGCATGTTTATTTACTTTATTCCTAAAGAAAAGAACAAAAGAAAACATGCACAATTCCCCTTTTCCATTTGTGGGAAAGCAAAAAGGAAATGGATCTGGATTATTATAGTTATGCTTCCCAAGAATTCTTTATTATTGCAATCATATCCACAGTGACTAGAGCGGTCTGAGTCATAAACATTTTAGCTGTGTTTGTTTTATTCCCTTTGCCCTGCGGCTACTTGGCATTCTGCTTATTCTTCCTTTTTTAAGAGAGAGAGGTAATGAGAGGAAAGAGAAATAGAAGCGAGAGAGAAGGAAAGAAAGAAAGAGAAGAGAGAAAGGAAGAGAGACAGAGAAGAAAGTGAGAGAAGGGGCAGAAAAAGTGGAGAGAGAGAAAAATCTAAAAGAAAGGCGAAAGAGAGAGTAAGAGAGGAGAGAGACAGAGAAGAGAGAGAAAGAAAAAGAGAGAGGAAAGACCGAAAAGAAGAAAGAAGAGAAAAAGAGAGAGAAGAGAAAGACAGAACAGGGAGAGAAAAAGGAAAGAGAGTAAGAGATAACGAGGCAGGAGAGAGAGTAAGAGAGAAGAGGAGAGATAGAGAAGAGAGAGAGAGAGAAAGAAAGAAGAGGAAGGAGAGGGAGAAGAGAAAAAGAGAGAAAAGAGAGAGAAAGAGAAAGAGAGAAAGAGAAAAGAAAGAGAGAAGAGGGAGAGAAAGAGGATATGGAGTAAGAGAGAAACAGAGGAGAGAGTAAGAAAAAAGAGGAAAGAGAGAGAGAGTAAGAGGAGAGGAGAGAGACAGAGAAAAGAGAGAGAGAAAGAAAGAGATGGAGAGGAGAGAGAGAAAGAAAGAGAGAAGAGAGAAAGAGAGAAGAAAGAAGAGAAAGAGAAAGTGAGAGAAAGAGAGAAAAGGGAGAGAGAGAGGAGAGAGAGAGATAAACAGAGAGGAGAAAGAGAAAGAGAGAAGATGAAAGAGAGCTGGCAGAGGCAAAATGTGAAGATTAATCATTTCCGCTTTATATTTTGCTTTTCATTATTGTCAATGAACTGGAAGTCAACTGGATTGGCTGTCATCTAAACGCTTGGCTACACCGATCTCTCTTTAAAGTGCCAGCCATGGGCTTCTTCTTCGAGTACTATTTATTTCTCTTCTCCATCCTGCCTACAAAGACCCCATGACACGGCTACGACACCGTTTCTCGGCTGACGTCACGGAAGAATCTTCATTAACCTCCTCGTTTGATTTATATATATATATATATATATTTAGACACCCCGCCACTGCATAAAGCGAATCGCGTTTCTCCATGCGTTTACCTCCCTGACGGTAAAACTTTCATCATAGTCGATAAAGCAGAGAGAGGCCATGTCTCTATTTATATTATTTTATTTGTTTTATTTTGGGAAAACGAAGGGAAGCATCCAAAAAAGTGGCGAGTTTGTTTTTAAGGTTTTGTTTTTTTTTTAAAAAAATACATTTTGCCATTCATAAGCACCGTCTAAAAGTCTGGGTCTTTTACGCTGAACAATTAGCCTCACTTTTCCATTATCACAGGAATATTTTTTGAAATCATCCTCTTCGCCTTTGTTCTCATCCTTTCTGAACACCAGGCTGAGAAGAACGGAGCGATGAGTCCTTTTAAAGCCTTTTTAAAATGCTAATTTTTTTCTTTTTCTCTCTCTCTCTCTCTCTTACACACACACACACACACACACACACACTCCAAAATCAATCCAGACACTATTTTTGGAGACTATTATCCTTCACTATTCATGTCTCTAGCCCACACTTGGATGGGGAGGTAATATTATGACACTACTTCACCGCAAACGCTGCAGGAGGAGGGGGTAGAGATTCGGTTCCCTTTTAAGCCAATTCTACAAGAGGTTTGCAAAGCCTGTCAGTCATGCAGGGGGGGGGGAAATAGGAAAACACTCCGTTTGGTGGCCTTTCTCGTCCCCAAAAAGCCTCAGTTGACCAGAAATCATAGACAACTCTAAAAGGAAACAAAAATTATACCCTACGAGATTAGACTTTCAATCCTGGGCCTAGAAAGCTTAGAACTAAGACGCCTTAAACAAGATCTAAGCATTGCCCACAAGATCATATGCTGCAACGTCCTGCCTGTCCATGACTACTTCAGCTTCAACCACAACAACACAAGAGCACGCAACAGATTTGAACTTAATATTAACTTGACTGTAAAAAATATGACTTCAGTAACCGAGTTGTCGAAGCGTGGAACTCACAACCGGACTCCATAGCGTCATCCCCAAACCCCCAACACTTAGAAACATAGAAACATATAGAAGACTGACGGCAGAAAAAGACCTCATGATCCATCTAGTCTGCCCTTATACT
Source organism: Erythrolamprus reginae (assembly GCF_031021105.1). Classification (NCBI taxonomy): domain Eukaryota; kingdom Metazoa; phylum Chordata; class Lepidosauria; order Squamata; family Dipsadidae; genus Erythrolamprus; species Erythrolamprus reginae. The sequence goes on along the minus strand of NC_091955.1, from coordinate 4,653,319 downwards.
ATTTTTTGTATTTTATCTTAGGATGGATCTATGTTTATCCCAGGCATGTTTAAATTCTTACAATGGATATATGTTTATCCCAGGCATGTTTAAATTCAGTTTCTGTGGATTTACCAACCACGTCTGCTGGAAGTTTGTTCCAAGGATCTACTACTCTTTCAGTCAAATAATATTTTCTCACGTTGCTTTTGATCTTTCCCCCAACTAACTTCAGATTGTGTCCCCTTGTTCTTGTGTTCACTTTCCTATTAAAAACACTTCCCTCCTGAACCTTATTTAACCCTTTGACATATTTAAACTTTACCCTAAGATTATCGGGTTGACCTCTCCAGATTCCTAAGAGGTCAGTAAGGGCCGAGTACAGGTGCACTAGAGTGCCTTCCGTCCCCTGTCCTATTGCTCTCCTATATCTCCTATACCTTTCTTCTATTCCTATATCTCTTCTTCTCTTCTTTCATTGATATGTTCTATTCCTATATCTTCTATTCTTTCTTAGATATATTTTACTATAATAATAATTTATTAGATTTGTATGCCGCCCCTCTCCGAAGACTCGGGGAATATCCTCTATAACCTTCATCATGTATTTTACTATGTGTATACTCACTAAAACCCTCATTGTGTATTGGACAAAATCAACCAACCAATCAATCAATCCTTAAAAATCTTTGAAGATGCTTGCCTTTCTTCCTAAAGCTGGTCTACATTCCCTACCAGCATACAATCTTTCCATCTCATGGCAGAGATTTAATCCCAGTAAAGCATGTTTATTTATTCAGAAACGGACTCTCTGCTGAGAGGTGGCTGTAAGTTACACCTTATAGTAAATGCTGCTTTGCATTTTGCATTTTAAAGCATGGCACACTTGTCTAAGCACAATGAGTTGCACACACACACATTCTTCCCGTATTCACGCAACGTACACCTCCCTCTGACTGCAACCAACACCGCCTGCCTTTTTCATCCTATTTATTGCCCCCTTGAAAAGACCCATAACCTCATCCTGAACCCGGATGAAAAGCTTCCACGGGCAAAACACAACATTCCTGTATTTTCCAACCAACGAACCCGGAATTCGCCCCAGGAGAAAAATAGCCATCTCCAAAACCCATCACGATTTCTTCCGACCAACCATTGCAAAAACCATCTTCCTTGGTTAGTAATCAAGAAGATACATGGAGCCATTTTTCACAAGATCCATCAAAAATGTCCAGCGTGCATTGTCCCCCCCCCAAAAAATGATGCCTGGCCTTGAGCCAAAGGTGCCCCCCCCAATCAGTCACCACTTATTGAGAAAAATTCAAAAGGTCCATTCAATATCTGATTTATCGGAGAGCTTCGAAGCACCCTCTCTCTGTAGCCCCCCCGATTTGGAAGGGAGAAACTGGAAGAAATCTGGCTTTATTTGAGAGACCCCCAAATATCAAACACACCAACCTTGGGTTTTCATTCCCTGATTTTTTTTGGGGGGAGGGGGGTTATTTTCCAAAATCCCCCAGGCACTTTGCTTCAGAAACAAGCAGCGGACCATAACCTCCACACACAATAGGCGATCTGTAGACCAGCTAACAGGATATACACACACACACACACACACACAAAAGCCCCTATGTATTTAGAGGCAAACGTGTCTTTTGTGTGTGTGTGTGTGTGTTGTCGCGGCTTGCTGGGGAAATGCACAGACCGCCAAAATAAATAAATATAAAAATAAAAACCTGTTCAAGAACCAACACCAAAAAGGGAAACCCGGAGGACGGCTAAATTCCAAAGCCAAAAGCCTTTTGGTTTGCTAAATGCGGCAGCCTGCTCCTTACACGACTGTAACTAGTAATTAAAAAGATTGAGCAGAAGATAGATAGATAGATAGATAGACAGACAGACAGACAGACAGACAGACAGACAGACAGACAGACAGACAGACAGAGAAAGAGAGAGGGGGGTATTTGAAAGCCAATATTCTTGCCTTTTCCCTTGTCGTAAGCAAGCAAATCTTTTCAACTCTTTCTGGGCTTTTAACACCAAAGCCAGAAAGCAGCTTTTAAATTTTTTTTTAAAAAAGGAAGATTTTTAGGTCTTTGCAGAACAAGGAAGTCCTCAAAAGTTACTTGTCTTTGGCACACAATGGGACAAACCATCTCGCCCAAATCCTTCCCTCCTCCTCCTCCTCCTTTTCTTCCTCCGTGATCGGTTGATCAGATCTTATAACCTCAGCCAGCCAACAGTCCAAATTGTGTTGCTGTGAAATTTGGTCCTTTTCCTTGGCTCTGCCTTCCTGGCACACACCTGAGCTGCTTTTGGTAGTGTGCGTGTGCGTGTGTACGGTTGTTTGAACAACTAGCTACCTACTACTTTGTGAATGAAAGAGAAGGGTGGCGGAAGGAGAGAGACAGAGAGAAGGAGGGAGAGAGGGAGGGAAAGAGAGAAAGATGGAAGGAGGGAGGGACAAATGGAGGGAGGGAGAAAGAGAGAGAAAGAAGGAGAGAGAGAAAGACAGAGGGAGGGAGAGAGAGAGAGATGGAGGGAGGGAGAGAGAGAAAGAGGGAGAGAGGGAGATAGGGAGGGAGAGGAAGAAAGAGAGAGGGAGGGAGGGAGAGGGAGATATGGAAGGGGAGAGAGAAAGAGGGAGAGAGAGAGACAGAGGGAGGAAGAGAGAGGGAGAGGGGGAAAGAGAGAGGGAGAGATGGAGAGAGGGAGGGAGGGAGAGACAGAGGGAGATATATGGAGGGAGGGAGAGGGAGAGAGAGACACGGTGGAAGGGAGGGGGTAGAGAGAGAGAGATGGTGGGAGGGAGAGAGAGAAAGAGGGAGAGAGAGAGGGAGGAAGGGAGAGAGAGAGGGAGAGACAGAGAGAGGGAGGGAGGAAGAGAGAGGGAGAGAGAGAGACACAGTGGGAGAGAGAGAGAGAGAGGGAAAGAAAGAAAGAAAGAAAGAAAGAAAGAGAGGAAGGAAGGAATAACAACACAGCCCCTTAGTAGCGTCCTCAAATACGCCTCTGCAAGCCCTCGGGGTCCAAACTGGCTCCGCATCCAAGTCACAAATCCAAATCCGAAATTCCCCTGCGCCTGGGCAATGCCTCCGCCATCCTCCTTCAAGTGACCCGAGAGCGGGGGGGGGGGGGGGGAACAACCCGAAGGGAGAGCGAGCGAGCGAGAGAAATCCCCCCTACCCCACCCCCCCACCCCCAAGGTGCCCTCCCCTCTCCACCGTTCTACGCCTACCTTGCCATGGCCTTGGCTGCTTCAGCCCGTCTGCCTCCTCCTCCTCCTGATCTTGAAACCGCCCGTACGGATCCAACCCATGTTTGGAAGGGGAGAATGAGAGACGGGGGCAAAAAAGGAGAGATGGGGAAAAAGGAGAGAGAGAGGATCTTCTTTCGAGGCTCAGAGGGGCTCCAGATTCCTTCTGTGTTTATTTTTTCCGTTTCTCTTCTTTTATTCTCTCCCTCTCTCTCTTTCCAAGCAGGGAATTTTCTGCTCGAAGCCAGACGGGCAGCTCCAAATTGCAGGAAAAAAGGAGGCTTTTGTTGTCAGTCCCCTCCGAAGCCCGGCGGCGAAGCCAGCGAAGAGCACAACACAACAGCAGCGGCAGCAAGCAGAGCCCCCTATATCTCTCCCTCCCTCCCTGCCTCCTTCCTTCTCTCCTCTCTCTCTCTCCCTCTCTCCCAACCCCAAGCTCTCTCTCTCTCTCTCCCTTCCTTCCTTCAGGTCCTTGGCGCCTCGGAGCATCCGCCCACTGATGATGACCTCTCCTCGCCCATCTCCACCTATTACTCTCGCTCTCCCTGAGATAAAAGAACCGATCTGGGTGGCAGTCAGCTGACCTCTCCCGCTCTTTGAAAAATAACACAAAAAGCAGACGAGACAAGGCTGAGATCTGGGAGTTTTTGCCTTTTCTCCTTTTCTATCTCTCCCTCCCCCCCTTTGGAAAGGTTCATTTGCATCACAAAAGAAGGAAAGGGGGCAAGGATCTCACTCTTCTGCAAGACAGAGGAATTCAATATTTTATGACTCGCTTCTCTTTTATCGCCTGCCCGATTATCAAGGAAGGATTCCGTAGTATAGAGAGGAGGGGGTGGGGGAGAGATGTTTAATTAAATTTTGAAGGGGAAGGATTGGTCGACAGTTCTCACCTTGGCAGGAATGGAAGCCTAGCATGTTAAAAATAATAATAATAATAATAATAATAATAATAATGATGATGATGATGATGATGATGATGATGATGATGATCCACGGAGAGGGGCGGCATACAAATCCAATAAACAAACAAACAAATAAATAAATAAATAAATAAAATAATGATGATGATAATAATAATGATAATAATGATAATAATGATAATAATGATAATAATGATAATAATGATAATAATGATAATAATGATAATAATGATAATAATGATAATGATGATGATAATAATAATAATAATAAATTATATATTTGGGTTTCTTGTTTTTTTAGACATTTTTAAATGTATTATTGTTATTTTAGATTCTAACTATTAGATTTGTCATTATATATTGTTTTTATCATTGCTGTAAGCCACCCTGAGTCTACGGAGAAGGGCGGCATACAAATCTAATTAATGATAATGATAATGATAATGATAATAATGGTTGGCTATGACTATAAAGCCCTTCATGGCATCGGACCAGAATATCTCCGAGACCACCTTCTGCCACACAAATTCCAGCGACCGGTTAGGTCCTACAGAGTTGGCCTTCTCCGGGTCCCGTCGACGAAACAATGTCGTCTGGCAGGGCTCAGGGAAAGAGCCTTCTCTGTGGTGGCCCCGACCATCTGCAATCAACTTTCCCCGGAGATTAGGATTGCCCCCACCCTCCTTGCCTTTCGCAAACTCCTTAAAACCCACCTCTGTCGTCAGGCATGGGGAAATTGATTCCCCTGGACCGTTTTTGTTTTATGTATGGTTTGTGTGAGATGTATGATTGCTTTTTATGCGAAGGGGTTTAAATTCTTTTAAATATTGGATTTGTACTGTTTTCATTGTTGTGAGCCGCCTCGAGTCTTCGGAGAGGGGCGGCATACAAATCTAATTAATAATAATAATAATAGTAATAATAATAATAATAGTAATAATAATAATAATATATAAACAGCAACAACAACAACAACAACAAGAAGGATGCTTGGCTGCATAGCTAGAGGTATAACAAGCAGGAAGAGGGAGATTGTGATCCTGCTGTATAGAGCACTGATGAGACCCCATTTGGAATAATACTGTGTCCAGTTCTGGAGACCTCACCTCCAAAAAGATATGGATAAACTTGAACGGGTCCAAAGATGGCTACAAAAATGGTGGAAGATCTTAAGCATAAAACTGATCAGGAAAGACTTCATGAACTCCATCTGTATAGTCTGGAGGACAGAAGGGAAAGGGGGGACATGATTGAAACACTTAAATATATTAAAGGGTTAAATAAGGTTCAGGAGGGAAGTGTTTTTAATAGGAAAGTGAACACAAGAACAAGGGGACACAATCTGAAGTTAGTTGGGGGAAAGATCAAAAGCAACATGAGAAAATATTATTTTACTGAAAGAGTAGTAGATCCTTGGAACAAACTTCCAGCAGATGTGGTTTGGTAAATCCACAGTCACTGAATTGAAACATGCCTGGGATAAATATATATCCATGCTAAGATAAAAATACAGGAAATAGTATAAGGGCAGACTAGATGGACCAGGAGGTCTTTTTCTGCCATCAATCTTCTATGTTTCTATGTAACAACAACAGATTTGGAAGGGACCTTGGAGGTCTTCTAGTCCAACCCCCTGCTTAAGCAGGAAAACTGACATTACTTCAGTAAAATGGTTGTCCAACAATTATTTAAAAACTTCCAGTGTTGAAGTATCCTGGAGGCAAACTATCCCACTGATTAATTGTTCTAAAAGTGGTTGGTTGGATGTTGTTCTGTCTGGGTCCCTCCAGAAGTCAACACCAACCAAAAAGAGAATTCAGACACACTGGTAAAAAGCAAAGGCAGTTTATATAATTCAAAGCAAACACAGGTAACAGAAACTGTTCTTACAGACAAGAACATGCTGGAACTTCACTGAGGTTTCACGAAGGCCATGAAAGAAAACAGGATTCTTGCTGTCAAAAACAACACTGGAGGTAACAAAACCCACTCCTCCCCCAAGTCTTCCAGACTTCTAGGCTACAAGCCAAGATCAGAGATGCCGAGAAGCGAAGCAGGGTCACAGAACTTCCAGTTGATAACGCTCCACAAGGCTGCAAGGGCGGGCCTGCCCTTTAAACCCTGCTGAGGAGAACCACACCCAAACCCAGCTGTGACCAATTCAGGGATGGAAATACCTTTCTAATTGGCCCCGTCTCTGAGCTGCACGTCGCTGTCTCATGTCAATTATAGCCTGTGCGTCTTCATCCAATGAGTCCAGGCTACTAGCTGGGGAGAGCCCCCCCCCCCCGGGGCTCTCAGGCTGCTCTCCCTCCTCCTCTTCCTGACGTTCCTCTCCCCCATCTGCCTGGTCCTCCCCCTCCTGTTCACTGTCCTCCTCCTCTGGGCATAGATCCAGCAGAGACGCAGCCGGTCCCTGAGGAGCCGCAGGCTGAATCACAACAGATGTTGGTTGGTTTTGTTGAGTTAAAAACATAGAAACGTTGAAGATTGACAGCAGAAAAAGACTTCATGGTCCGTCTAGTCTGCCCTTATACTATTTCCTGTATTTTATCTTAGGGTGGATATATGTTTATCCCAGGCATGTTTCAATTCAGTTACTGTGGATTTACCAACCACGTCTGCTGGAAGTTTGTAATTTGTAGTTTGTATCTTAAGATTTTTATTCATGTTAATTGTTTCCTGATTACTTATTTGACCCCTATGACAATCATTAAGTGTTGTATCTCATGATTCTTGACAAATGTCTCTTGTCCTTTTATGTGCACTGAGAGCATCTGCACCAAAGTCAAATTCCTTGTGTGCCCAATCACACTTGGCCAATGAAGAATTCTATTCTATTCTATTCTGTTCTATTCTGTTCAACTCTACTCTACTCTACTCTACTCTACCCTACCCTACCCTACTCTACTGTATTATGCATTTTGTTCTATTCTGCATTCTATTCTACTACACTACACTACTCTACTCTATTCTATTCTGTATACTCTCATTGTGCATCCAGCTAGGATTGAACTCACAATCTCCTGATTGTGAGGAAAGAGCTTTACTCCTAAGCCACCACACCACTTGTTTACTCCAATTACTGGGTAACAAAAACTAGCTAGATTTTAGATAGCTACACATGGAAACCAATCAGAAGCCATTAGAACAGCAGGTGGAGAAGTAGGAATTAAGCCTTGGGAGGAGTGAAAATATTCGGACAAGATTGGCTCCCTCCCGACTCCATGGGATACGAAAGGAAGAGGCAGAAAAAGTACAGAAATTGCACGATTCACTTACGATGGTCTATCTCAATGAGGAATGGTTCGGGGTTTCTGGTCAAATTAGTTTCCTGATGGGATCAGCTTCATAGGGCTAGCAATGTGTGAATAATATGCAGAACAAAATCATGCTTTCATTTTGGAAAATGATCAGTAGAAATTGTCAATCTATTTTATTTTTTATGTGTCTTAGAAAGTATGGAGAGGAAAGAGAGAGAAAGAAAGGAAGGAAGAAAGAAAGAAAAAGAAAAGGAAGGAAGGAAGAGAGAGAGAAAAAAAGGAGTGTAGTGTATTGTATTGTAGTGTAGTGTAGTGGAAAGGAATGGAATGGAATAGAATAGAACAGAATAGAATAGAATAACAAAGCTGGAAGGGATCTTGGAGGTCTTCTAGTCCAACCCCCTACACTACTTCAGACAGATGGTTATCCAACATCTGCTTAAAAACTTCCAGTGTTGGGGCATTCACAACTTCTGGAGGCAAGCTGTTCCACTGATCAACCATTCTAACTGTCAGGAATTTTCTCCTTAGTTCTAAGTTGCTCCTCTCCTTGTTTAGTTTCCACCCATTGCTTCTTGTTCTACCCTCAGTTGCTTTGGAGAATAGTCTGACTCCCTCTTCTTTGGGGCAACCCCTGAGTTATTGGAAGACTGCTATAATTCCCCCCCCCCCGGTCCTTCCTGTCATTAAAGTAGCCATGCCCAATTCTTGCAACTATTCTTCATATGTTTCAGTCTCCAGTCCTCTAATCATCTTTGTTGCTCTTCTCTGCACCTTTTCTAGAGTCTCAATGTCATTTTTGAATTGTGGCAACCAAAACTGAATGCCATATTCCAACTGTGGCCTTACCAAGTGGTATTATAAAATGATATTAACACTTCACGTGATCTTGATTCTATCCCTCTGTTAACGCAGCCTAGAACTGTGTTGGCTTTTTTGGCAGCTGCTGCACACGGCTGGCTCCTATTTCAATGGTTGTCCACTAGGACTCCAAGATCCCTCTCATAATTACTACTGTTGAGCAAGATACTACATATCATATACCTGTGCATTTTGTCTTTCTTGCCTAAATGTAGAACCTGACTTTTTTCACCATTGAATTTCATTTTGTTAGATACTGCCCAATGTTGAAGTCTGTCTGAAAAGTCTGAGAAAGAGAGAAAGGAAGAGAAAGAAATATAGAAAGAATGGTAGAAAGGTAGAAAGAAAGGAAAGAAGAAAGGAGAAAGAAAGAAAGAAAGAAAGAAGAAAAAGGAAGGAAGGAAAGGAAGGAAGGAAGGAAGGAAAGGAAGGAAGGAAGGAAGGAAAGGAAGGAAGGAAGGAAAGGAAGGAAGGAAGGAAGGAAAGGAAGGAAGGAAGGAAAAGAAGGAAGGAAGGAAGGAAGGCCAAGTTTTTAGAAAAAATGGAATATCTGATTTTGGAAAATGAAACTAAGAAAATGTGAAATATGCATTGTAGGATGTAAACAATAAAGCCATTCATTAGAACACATTGCTTCAAGTCTATTGGACCATCCAAAGAATGTTTAAAGTGGGATGTACAATGTACTTTTTATTTAGAAAAACTCTCATGTGATTTGTCTCATTCTGTTATAAACTTTGTTTTGGTTTCAAATTTACATGTGCTTTAATAATAGTTCAGAAAGAAATATATATTAAAGGTCTCAATGTGATGTTGAAGTAGAATAGAATAGAATTTTTATTGGCCAAGTGTGATTGGACACACAAGGAATTTGTCTTGGTGCATATGCTCTCAGTGTACATAAAATAAAATATACATTTGTCAAGAATCATGTGGTACAAGTATGTTCCTAAAATATTGTATATGTTATTTGAAGGAGACTTTTGTTTTTATCAAGTTGAGCTATAGCAAGGTCTGGGGGTGTTTTGTTTGCATGTTGCTCTTTTGATTGGCTTTTCATTTTACTAGATCATTTTTTTAGTTTTTTAGGAGTCTATTTCAGAAAACTCAGTTTTGCAGCCATTCTTCTCAGCCCCAAAGAGCTTCAGAAATCAGACTGTCTTCCTTCCTTCCTTTCTTTCTTTCTTTCTTTCTTTGTCTCTCTTCCATTCTCTCTCTCTCTGTCTATCTCTGTGTTCTTCCTCTCTCTCTCTCTCTTTCTCTCTCTCCCCATGTACCTCTCTTTCTCTTTCTGTCACTCTCCATTTCTCCCCCTCTTTCTTTCTCTCTCTCTCTCTTTCTCTCTCCCTCTCTCTGTCTCTCTTTCCTTATCTCTCTCCCCCCTCTCTCTCTTGTCTGTGTCTCTGTTCTTTCTTTGTGTGTGACTCTCTCTTTCTCTTTCTATTTCTTCTTTCTCTCTCTCTCTCTCCTTGTTTTTGTCTCTCTCTCTCTCTCTCTTTCTGTCTCTCTTTCTCTTTCTTTCTCTCTGTTTTTTCTCTCTTTCTTTGTCTCTATCCCACTCTTTCTCTTTCTCTCTCCCTCTCTTTTTCCTTTTCTCTCCCTCCCTCTCTTTCTCTCTGTCTATGTCTGTTTTTTCTCTCTCTCTGTCTCTGTCTCTTTCTCTCCTTCTGTTTTTCCTTCTTTTTCTCCCTCTCTTCTCTGTCTCTCCCTATTTTTCTCTCTTTCTCTTTTTGTCTCTTTCTCTCTCTCTTTCTCTCCTTCTGTTTCTCCTTCTTTCTCTCTCCGTCTTTCTGTCTCTCTCAATTTTTCTCCTCTTTCTCTTTATTTCTCTCTCTCTTTCTGTCTCTCTCTTTCTCCCTCTCTCTCTCTCTCGCTATCTTTCCCCTCCCCTGCCTTCAGCAGCATTCAGCAGGCCAAAAATGGGCCAGTTTTGCCCGGTTTTTGTCTCCTGGGGTGTCTATATGCCCCGTTTTTCACCTGCCCCGCCTCCAGAATGTCTGTGCAGGCCAAAATTGTTTCTGTTCCAGCCCGTGGGGCTCACAAAGGTAAGTCCTGAACTCACCTGAGGAGTGGGTGGGGCATGTGGGCGGGGCAAACCCATGGTCCTGCGTGGGCTGGATTAATGGTGTTAGCAGGCCACATGAGGCCCACAAGCTGTAGTTTGATGACCCATGATCTGAACCTTACAAAATAGCTCAACAGGATGAACAAACATAAATATTCTATAAATGCACTGTTTTAATACATGTGTTTTCCCCCCAAAGACTGATTTAAGTCTAACATAAATGTAAAAAACTCTTCACGTCTACCGTACATTTTTCTTACATTTCTATTTGCAGTTATCATGAAACAAAGCACCCGTATTCTTTTACGATCGTATACAACTCATAAACGTGCCTCTAAAATATTCTATTTGTAGACTTTTTAAAAGCCTTCAGCCTAGCGAGGATGTTTTATCATTGCCGTAATAGTTGAATGGAGTTAAATATTTTACATTTAGATATGGGAAAATACAGGCTTCGAGCGAAGTTTGACTTTAAAAAACCTAATGCTTTATTTTAGGCTATTGATAGAGAAAGGAGATATTGAAATGAAATGGCTCCTTTTTTATGGCACCTCTCCAGCATTATAAATAAGGTGGTGGTGGGGGAATGGATGGAAACTGTGAATACATTGCCAAAACCTGTCACAAAGCAACACAAAACCAAATGTAAGATTTGTGTGTGTGTGTTTTCATAGATTTTCACGGGTACAGGTATGAAGGTCTTGGCATATTCAGGTTTCTTTCCATGTAAGTTCCAGAAGCCAAACCACAGCAGCACCTCCAACTGCTGCACCACTCTCCGACAGTCACACAAAGCAAACAGACATACACCATAAACACATGACCAGACCACAAACCCGCAGCTAAACCAAAACCCGTGATGTTACACCACAGGCATACATTACAAAACAGCTGACTAGTCTGCAGACTCCAACTGCCACAACTGCTCAGGATGTCACCCCTAATCCGCAAATATCAAATAATCAGCATACATCAATTGCATCAATTACTCAATGGTTTACCCCACCAACTAACCAGGAAGTCTCAACACAGCTTGCAGCAGCTGAGTCAGCATTCCACGCCTACCCACCAGCATTTATAGAGGGAAGGCAGCTCAGGTCACTGCATTGGTTGCCAATCAATTTCCGGTCACAATTCAAAGTGTTGGTTATGACCTATAAAGCCCTTCATGGCATTGGACCAGAATATCTCCGGGACCGCCTTCTGCTGCACGAATCCCAGTGACCGATTAGGTCCCACAGAGTTGGCCTTCTCTGGGTCCCATCGACAAAACAATGTCGTTTGGCGGGACCCAGGGGAAAAGCCTTCTCTGTGGTGGCCCCGGCTCTCTGGAACCAGCTCCCCCTGGAGATCAGAACTGCCTCCACCCCCCTCACCTTTCATAAGCTCCTTAAAACCCACCTCTGTCGTCAGGCATGGGGGAACTGAGATATTCTTTCCCCCCAGGCCTATACAATTTATACATGGTATGTCTGTATGTATGTCTGGTTTTATAATAAGGATTTTTTAGTTGTTTTAGTATTGGATTGTTACATGCTGTTTTTATCACTGTTGTTAGCCGCCCCGAGTCTACGGAGAGGGGCGGCATACAAATCCAATAAATAAATAAATAGATAAATAGATAAATAAATAAATAAATAAATAAAATGTTCACCCTAGCACAAGGACAAAAGCACCAGCCTGAAGATGATGAGTGTGACCTCGTCAAAACGTCACCAGGAATCTTTGAAACCTACACGGGAAGAAACCCGAATATGCCAAGACCTATTGCTTTGAAATTTCCACGCAATGTTGCTTTCGAATTCATGTGTTTTTATATACCTATTTATTCATTCATTCATTCATTCATTCATTCATTCATTCATTCATTCAATTCATTCATTCAATTCATTCATTCATTCATTCATTCATTCATTCATTCATTCATTGGATTTGTATGCCGCCCCTCTCCGGAGACTCGGGGCGGCTAACAGCCACAATAAAGCAGTGTACAATAGTAGTCTGATGTTAGAAATAATTAAAAGCCCATTAATATATATATAAAAAAACCCAAACATCCATCCATCCATCCATCCATACATACATACATACATACATACCATGCATAGAATTGTAAATGCCTAGGGGGAAGAGGGTCTCAATTCCCCCATGCCTGACAACAGAGGTGGGTTTTAAGCAGCTTACGAAAGGCAAGGAGGGTGGGGGCAATTCTAATCTTTGGGGGGAAGTTGGTTCCAGAGGGCTGGGGCCGCCACAGAGAAGGCTCTTCCCCTGGGTCCCGCCAAGCGACATTCTTTAGTTGACGGGACCCGGAGAAGATCTACTCTGTGGGACCTAACTGGTCGCTGGGATTCGTGCAGCAGAAGGCGGTCCCTGAGATAGTCTGGTCCGGTGCCATGGAGGGCTTTATAGGTCATAACCAACACTTTGAATTGTGATGGGAAACTGATCGGCAACCAATGCAGACTGCGGACCTATATTATATAGATGTCACACCTGTGACAGGTAAAAACATACAGATGCTTAAACCGGGACCTTCTTCACTGATTGCTTACTCTCTGTAAACCGCTTAGAGAGGGGAAGCAGAAAATAAAATAGAAAGGGTAACAATTGCTTCATTATACATCCAACCTAATTACTTTTTTTTTTAAAGCTGCACAGTTGATGTTGTACAGGCAAACAAAATTAAAATACAAACTTGCAGATCTTAACAGCAGGCGACCTAGATTTTAAGAAACGTTTTCAGTGGGTACGGAGATATTATTCAAAGCTATTGTAAGAATATCTTTCTTCATCTATGACTGGGTAGGGCAGAGTAGACACGGAACAATATGTTTGGTGTTAGAGAAGTTAGGTTATTAAGTGCAGCCCGGTCAAGTTTTGAAGAGTTAACAACTACTTTTTCATAGGTGCAAATTCAGAAAGCAAATTGCTCACCCTTGTAATAAGCCTAAGGCAATGGAAACATAGAAATATAGAAGTCTGACCGCAGAAAAAGACCTCATGATCCATCTAGTCTGCCCTTATACTATTTTCTGTATTTTATCTTAGGATGGATCTATGTTTATCCCAGGCATGTTTAAATTCAGTTACTGTGGATTTATCTACCACGTCTGCTGGAAGTTTGTTCCAAGGATCTACTACTCTTTCAGTAAAATAATATTTTCTCACATTGCTTTTGATCTTTCCCCCAACTAACTTCAAATTGTGTCCCCTTGTTCTTGTGTTCACTTTCCTATTAAAAACACTTCCCTCCTGGACCTTATTAACCCTTTAACATATTTATATGTTTCGATCGTGTCCCCCCTTTTCCTTCTGTCCTCCTGTCCTCCAGACTATACTTCTTTCACCTATCATCTATATTCTCTTCCTTTCATATATCCTCTCCTCTAAGTTCACTTTTACCCTTATATATATTACCACATGTCTATTTTTCTTCCTATGTATTTGTGTATTGGACAAATGAATAAATAAAATAAATAAAATAGATTGAGTACATTAAGTCTTTCCTGATACATTTTATGCTTAAGACCTTCCACCATTCTTGTAGCCCGTCTTTGGACCCGTTCAATTTTGTCAATATCTTTTTGTAGGTGAGGTCTCCAGAACTGAACACAGTATTATTCCAAATGTGGTCTCACAAGCGCTTTATATAGCGGGATCATAATCTCCCTCTTCCTGCTTGTTATACCTCTAGCTATGCAGCCAAGCATCCTACTTGCTTTCCCTACTGCCTGACTGCACTGTTCACCCATTTTGAGACTGTCAGAAATCACTACCCCTAAATCCTTCTCTTCTGAAGTTTGACACACTTGCATAGATGCCAAACACCAAATCATCTTAACGTGCAATAATAAAATGAGTGAACACTGATAATGGGTGAATAACATCTTCAGTTCCAAGTTAAGGAAGAATCACTCTCTATCTCCACTTAGAAATAGGATGAGGAATTTTGATAATCCATTTACCTCTTTCTCCAGATGTTAGGGCTGGGAAAAACCTGCAAAAGCGATGCACAGAATCTGTAGGAACGTGGTAGAAACCACATTTTAAAAAAACAATTCATGAAAACTTTTGTTTTGCTATCTCATAGGGCTACTTCGCTTGGAATTTTGTTTTTTTTTTTAAATCAAGGTTAGTCCAGAAACTTTGCTTCCCTGGGGAAAAAAATGTGAGGTTGCTGTTGATGAAAGCACATGTGGAAACAGCTAGAAGGAGGTTTCGAAACACTGATCTGCCTGTAAAATAAAGTCATAGATGATATAATAGTTCAATTGAAAATGATGGTTAGACTGGAGTATTGCAGGCTAATTCTGCCCAAAGCCAGGAGTTTAATCCTCACCAGGCTCAAGGTTTTACAAACTGCTTATTGTGGGCTATGACGTACTATGAAGTGACATATATAGAGCTATTCCTTCCTTCCTTCCTTCCTTCCTTCCTTCCTTCCTTCCTTCCTTCCTTCCTCCTTTCCTTCCTCCCTTTCTTCTTTAAGCCCTCCCTCTTTCCTTTTTTCCTTACTCCTTCTCTCCCTCACTTCCTTTTCCTTCTTTCCTCTCTCCCTCCCTCCCTTCCCCTTTCCTTCCTTCATCTCCCTCCCTCCTTCCCTCCTTCCTTTCTTCCCTCCCTCCCAATGCTTAGAATGCAATATTGCAGATTAATTCTGCCCACTGCCACCAGTTTGATCCTGACCAGTTCAAAGGTTGACTCAGCCTTCCATAATTCTGAGGTCGGTAAAATGAGGACCCTGATTCTCGGGGGCAATAGGCTGGCTCTGTAAAACTGCTTATTGAGGGCAGTAAAGCACCGTGAATCAGTATATACAGTAAGTTTAAGTACTATTGCTATGTTTGTATAAGCTCATTTTTAAGCTTATACAGCTAAAACCCTATTAGAGATACGTTTGTTTCCAGTTCAGGACCTTGGACAGTTACACCAACGTTGCTTCTCAATACTGTATGATTATTTTTTCCCCTCTTAAACGACATGTAATTGTTTCCTTGAATTGCTCGGAACTTAAAAAGTAGTGGTTATTTTGTAGGATGCCATTTTACTATAACATTTGCTCTATATAAGGATTAACCTAAAATCTTCCCATAGCTTTACGAGCAAATGATCAGCTACAAATATTAAAATTTTCTTGGTATTAAAATTTTTGTATGTTGGCAAAGGCAACATAGCTGAGTCAAAGTTTTAGTTTTAAAAATGGATTCAGCAGCTAAGTTGGGAAGAAAAAATATTTGTATTTTTTCAATGTTTTTTTTAAATTTCATGTCATTTCTCATTTATTTAATGT
Source organism: Erythrolamprus reginae (assembly GCF_031021105.1). NCBI lineage: Eukaryota > Metazoa > Chordata > Lepidosauria > Squamata > Dipsadidae > Erythrolamprus > Erythrolamprus reginae. The sequence goes on along the minus strand of NC_091955.1, from coordinate 4,637,679 downwards.
TTACATTTTATTTTCATATTGTTGTTGCCATTCCTTGCTGGAAAAGCCAAGTAAAAATTCAACAAATATATTAAATAGCGACTATTTCAAATCTGAGTTTAAATTCTTCACTACCAAAAATACTTTTTTTCCTGATGTAATGATAAGAAACTAAAAAACAACTTGAGATTGCCTTACTTCGATATCTTCAAATTAAATAGGTAAGAATTTACATTTGTTCTGTAGGATATTATTCCTACTGAAAGAGGCTAAATTTTATTTTGCTTTAATAGTGGAATAATAGCAGGACTAAAATAAATCTGCACCAGAAATAATATATTTTAAGCAATACATCTTACAGGAGGATTTATCACTGATAGCAAGGTTAACATTGTTTGGGGTTTTTTTGGATATTAGTATAAGGATTTTACTGACTTGGAAAAAAATAATTTGTAGAGAGGTCTCAGGAGATGTTACATAAACATCCTAAATAAAGACTAAAATGTATGAAAAATATTGTGTTATATTTTGATCATGAAGTGCTAGTTACTGAAGATTAAAGTGTCAATACACTCTAATTTAATTGCATGCATCTGTGACAAATGTATCAGGATTCGGGGTAAAACAAAAACATCTATTTTGAATCGGGATTCTTTTTTAATAGGCAAGTCTTTTTAAAAAGGATTTAATATAAATATTTGTGTTTGTTTAGCCTCAAGTATTCTTTATCTCCAAATTCAGAGAAATATTATAAACATTTTTATTATTTTTAATATATAAATTCTCTGCCTTACAAGGCAAAGGTTGCAGGTTCAAGTCCCAGTGGGTATGGCTAGCTGATGAGGCCAAAATAAGGCCGAAATAGATCTATCCTAGTCTCCCTTAATTTTCAAATTGAGCAAAAAAAAACCCCCATGTGACACATACAGATAGAATTGTCGGCTATCAATAAAATCAACTGCCTTGGAAATGGCCCTGGGTTGGGCCGAGAGGCAAATAAGGAGCTGTGATGTTCCTTCAATACACCAGGGTGATTTGACACAAATGTAACCCTTCCCAGATGCAGAGCTGAAGGGACTGGATACTGTAGCCTAGAGGATAATTCTCTGACTTACAAGGCAAAGGTTGCAGGTTCAAGTCCCAGTGGGTATGGCTAGCTGATGAGGCCAAAATAAGGCCGAAATAGATCTATCCTAGTCTCCCTTAATTTTCAAATTCATAAAAAAAAACATGTGACACACACACACACACACACACACACACACACACACATATATATATATATATATATATATATAAATGGTGTTCTGTTTTTATGTTCTAGCAGAAAACCTAAAATTCGAGAAATAAACAAGCCTTGATTTACACTGCAGTTTTATATGGGTGATTCAGAAAGTGAGTTCAGTGGAAATTATTTCCTGTTTCTGTGATTATTTGATGCTTGACAATACCTTGTTTCTTTTTATTTCTATCTCCCCCCCAAAATGGCTTTTTTAAAAAAAATAAAAGGGGATAGCAAATTAATATAGAACTCATATGTACTCCAAATCCCTTCTTTCTTATGTCCATTATCTTGTCTTCTGATCTTCTTGGAAAGGTGTTTTTCTGTTCCCGGGCTTACAGAGTGAAACCATTGGCTAAAACCCACCATTTTCAGCTTTAAATCACATTCTTTATGTGGAAACACAGTATTAAACAGAAAGCATGTTCAGGGAGTATTTTTTCTCTGCGGCGAAAGGATCAGATTACAGTCCAGGGAAAGGCACCAACGTTGGTCTAATTGCATTCCAATGAGATAAGAAAGGGAATGAAGCATAGGAATAAAAGTCACTCACCAATTGTCTAACAGTCATGCAGTGTCTGGCAAAGAGTTTTTAGCAAGGCAGAAATCAGGTTTTGGGGGGTGTTCTTTCTGGGTCACTCAGGAAGCTATGACCAACCCAAAAAGATAAGCCAGACACACCGGTAGAATCCAAACACAGTTTTATAATGGTAAAGAGAAAAGAAGCCAACAGAAAATGTCCTTACAAACCAGGAAAACACTGGAACTCCAAATGGATACATGAAGGCAATTGTTCGTACAGAAACACAAGATCCTTGATGCCAAGACGAGGCTGTAGATAACAGACATACACCTCCCACGGGTCTTCAAGACTGCTGGGCCACGAACCAGGAACAGAAACGCTGAGAGACAATGCAGATTACAGCAACTCCACTCTGATAACACTCCACACTGCCGAAAGAGTTTGCCTGCCTTATAAACCCTTCCCTGCTAATGAGGACCACACCCAACCCCCTGGTGTTCTTCATTCAATGCTGATAATATTTCTTCCTTTGATTCCTTTGATCTATGCGTCTCTGTCGCATACTAATGAGAGCTTGTGCTTCGTCACCCAATGACTCCAGAGACTCCAAGCTACTGGCTTGAGATAGCCCTTCCCCAGGGCTCCCAGGCCTTTCTTCCTCATCACGTTCCTGACTGTAATCTCCCCTGTCCAACTGCCCAGAACTCTCCTCTTCGCTCTCATCCTCCCCCGGGCATGGAGCCAGCAGAGACGCAGCTGGTCTTTCATCTGACTCAGGCTGAACCACAACAGGGGGGCACTTTCGAGCACCCCAAATCTAACACAGTGTCCATGAAGCAACATTGAAACCCCACCCCACATTTCCCAAAATCCTTTGCTTTTATACTTGCTGGCAGTGGCATCAAACACCCAAGAAGTAAAACTGCAAGCTTATTTCCTTTTACCATACAAGTTTTGTTGTTTTCTCAGTAACCTCCTGTATCTAGCATCTAAGAGTGGGTCATCCACTCTAATGCCTTCTTCCTCCTCCTCCCACTGTGACCACTCCCCCATTGATATTTATTTATTTGATTCATTAATTGGATTTGTATGCCGCACCTATCTGAGGATTCGGGGCGGCTCACAACATGTCAAAAACAATATACCATATACATATCTAAAAATCCAATTAATATAACTAAAAAACTTTTTTAAAAACTCTAATAAGGTTTAAAATCATTCATTACCATTCACATAGCAAAACATGCTACACTCGTTGGCCAAAGGACTAGGGTCTAATGGCCCCAAGCCACAGATAGGTCTTTAAGCTTTTACGGAAGGCGAGGAGGGTGGGGACAGTGTGAATCTCCGGGGGGAGCAGAATCCAGAGGGCTGGGGCCCTCACAGAGAAGGCACTTTCCCTAGGTCCCACCAAACAACATTTTCTAGTTGATGGGATCTGGAGAAGGCCGATTCTGTGGGACTTCATTTGAAAATCCTATAAGCCCAAAACTGCTGGGCTGGCAAAGTTATCTTTGGAAATGAATAAAAAGCACCAGTTTAGGAATGTACAGGAGTACAACAGAAGAAGAAAAGAGACAAAGCCATGTCCTCTCACAGTGCAGGGATGACTGCAACCTCAGCAAGCTTCATATTAAGACCCCAATCTGCCATTGTCCAGGAAATGCAGTGACCGCATCGCTGTCATTGATTCGAACTGACTTACACATTGTGCATGATACAAGCACTTGGCCTGTCTGTTTTCCCTTTGTGGAATTCAGAGTCCTAGAAGTAAGGAGGAAGTAACTCTGAAGGCTTACCCAGAGTTGGATGACTGTTAGTAGCAATTTTCACATGCTTTATGGAGGTTTGTGGGGGGAAGGATAGGGAGGGGGAGGGGGAGGGGGAAAGAGGGAGAGAGAGAGATGATAGACTGACAGACAGATAGACATGACCGAGAGAGAGAATTAAAGGGAGAATGGCTGGTAAGTTGATAGCTAGATAGATAGATGATAGATAGATAGATAGATAGATAGATAGATAGATAGATAAAAGAGATAGATAGACAGACAGACAGATAAAATAAGATAGATAGGTAGGATGGATAGATAGATAGATAGATAGATAGATAGATAGATAGATAGATAAAAGAGATAGATAAAAGAGATAGATAGACAGACAGATAAGATAGATAGGAAAGATAGATAGGATAGATAGATAGATAGATAGATAGATAGATAGATAGATAGTTAGATAGACAGACAGACAGACAGACAGACAGATTAGATAGATGATAGGTAAGTGGGTAGGTAGGTAGGTAGGTAGATAGATAGATAGATATATGGATAGATGGATAGATGGATAGATGGATAGATGGATAGATGGATAGATAGATAGATAGATAGATAGATAGATAGATGATAGATGGTAGATAGATAGATGACAGACAGACAGACAGACAAGACAAACATACCAAGAAAGATAGCATTCAATCAGGATTTTTTTTGCTATCTATTTTTGTCTTTAAAAAATTATGTGTTCAATAGGATTGCTGAATATAAGTGAGGTTGAATAATTCTAACTTTTTAGAAATAAAACTCCACTGCACATATACATGTTCACATAGTCAATGGTTTTACAAAGGAATTACAAATTTAACATTTTAAATATCTATCTATCTATCTATCTATCTATCTATCTATCTATCTATCTATCTATCTATCTATCTATCTATCTATCTATCTATCTATCTATCATCGTCTGTCTGTCTGTCTGTTTGCCTGCCTGTCCGTCCGTCCATCCATGCATCCATCCATCTTTCTATCTATATATATTTCTATCTATCCATCCATATCAAACTATAAAAATATATGCTTTGTATAACCCTGCACCCCAAAATATTTTTGTTGAAAATTCGCATTCAGACCAAGAGAATTGACAAGGAAAAACAACACAGGGACAAAAATTGAAAACTTGGTAAATATTACCGGCTTTTTAATTCTGTAATTTATCTAAACAAAGATTTTAGCATTAGGGACAATGTTATGTATTTGCCAAATACTTTAGGCCACCATTTAGATTTGCCATTTAAATCTTCTGAAAATAATCCTAAAAGGGAATGACTTCGAGAATAAACATTAGAATAAAAGAAAGTCTGTAGGCTGTATTTCCACGGAAGCGGGGAAAATAAGCAATCCTTGTTTTCCTACAGAATGGACTTTTGCCTGGATGTCAGCCATCACACCTCAAGCTTCGAGTTTCCATTACAATTTTCTTTACTCCAAGGACACTATCTCTCTGGAACAGAACTGCGTTTTTGACATGCATGTCAAGATTTCTAAAACCGCACTTAACTTCATCAGAATTCAGAGAGTGACAAAAAGGTCAACCACTCACAAACAGAATGATAAAGCCAGGTTTTTCAGTTATTCAATGTTATTCAGATTTCAATTCAATTCAATTTATTAGATTTGTATGCCGCCCCTCTCCGAAGACTCGGGGCGGCTCACAACAACAATAAAAACAATATTCTAGCGAAAACAAATCTAATATTAAAAAGCACATAAAAACCCTATCATATTTAAAAAGCAAACAACACATATATATCCAAACATAAATATAAAAAACCCTGGGGGAAAGGTGTCTTAACTCCCCCATGCCTGGTGGTATAGATGGGTCTTGAGTAATTTACGAAAGGCAAGGAGGGTGGGGGCAGTTCTAATCTTGATTCTAGAGGGCCGGGGCTGCCACAGAGAAGGCTCTTCCCCCGGGGCCCACCAAACGACATTGTTTAGTCGACGGGACCCGGAGAAGGCCAACTCTGCTGGGATTCGTGCGGTAGCAGGCGGTTCCGGAGATACTCTGGTCCAATGCCATGTAGGGCTTTAAAGGTCATAACCAACACTTTGAATTGTGACCAGAAACTGATCGGCAGCCAATGCAGGCCATGGAGTCCTGCAGAGACGCGGGCGAATCTAGGAAGCCCCATGATGGCTCTCGCAGCTGCGTTCTACACGATCTGAAGTTTCCGAACACTTTTCAGAGGTAGCCCCATGTAGAAAGTGTTGCAGTAATCGAACCTCGAGGTGATGGGGGCATGAGCGACTGTGAGCAATGACTACCTGTCCAAATAGGGCCGCAACTGGTGCACCAGGCAAACCTGGGCAAAATTTGGACTTCAAGTCCCAGAATTCCCCAGCCAGCGAAGTCCAAATATCTTCAAGTTGCCAAGGTTGGGAAACACTGCCCTAGGGAATCCAGAGTATGATACCATGGTCTTTCGAGACTGAAGGATGCCAATGCAACATAGTCACATTATATTCCTGAATTCCGACAAATACAGTAATCCCTCGCTACTTTGCGGTTCATCTTTTGCGGATTTGCTACTTCACAGGTTTTCAAAGGGGGCTTAAATCCATTGGAAATTTTAAATCCATTAAAATTCTTCTACAGTACTACTGTACCCTATTAAAGAAACTGGTAGGATATCACATGTAGTTCCAGCTGAGAAACATTATAGAATGACTGTGTAATGCAAAGGATGGGTTTTAAAAGTCCAAATACTCATTAAATACATTAAAACATATCTTTCCTCTACTTCACAGAAATTCGTTTTTCATGGGTGGTCTTGAAACCCATCCCCAGTGAAAAGCGAGGGATTGCTGTATATCATTTATACTCTTTAGTATAGGACTCTAGTTTCATATTTTAAGGAATTTTCAAGGTAGCAGAATTGGTTTGGGGAGTCATGTAGAAGAAAATAATTGTTGTTTTTGTTGTTGTATTGTTGAAATAACAATAACAATAACAACAACTACTACTACTACTACAACTACAACAACAATAACAATAACATTTGTGGAGAAAAAGAAAGTATGGATCATCAACATCGCAATCCCAGGAGACAGAAGAATTGAGGAGAAGCAGCTAGAGAAATTTGCGAAATACAAAGATCTAAAAATTGAGCTGCAAAGACTCTGGCATAAGCCCGTGAAAGTGGTCCCAGTGGTACTTGGCACGCTGGGTGCAGGGCCAAAGGGTCTCAGTGGACATTTGAAAACCATTGGAATTGACAAAATCTCCATCTGTCAATTGCAAAAGGCCGCTTGACTGGAATCAGCATACATAATTTGCTGCTACATCACGCAGTCCTAGGTGCTTGGGAAGCGCCCGACTGGGGATGAAATACGAAATCCAGCATAGTGATCTCGTTTGCTGTGTTGTATTGACAATAATAATAATAATAATAATAATAATAATAATAATAATAATGCAGAGCTTACAAGGAAGCTGATGAAACAATTGATCACATCCTCGGTGACGACAAGAAAATCACACAGATGGACTACAACCAGAGGCACAACTCCATGGCCCAGATGCTCCATTGGAACAACATAAGAGCACGCAACAGATTCAAACTTAATATTAACCGCTACAAACTTGACTATAAAAAATATGAAACTATCGAATTGTCGAAGCGTGGAACTTCTTCATTGCTTATTTGACCCCTATGACAATCATTAAGTGTTGTACCACATGATTCTTGACAAATGTATATTTTATTTTATGTACGTTGAGAGCATATGCACCAAGACAAATTCCTTATGTGTCCAATCACACTTGGCCAATAAAAATTCTATTCTATTCTATTCTATTCATTACCAGACTCAATAGTGTCAACCCCTAACCCCCAACATTTCTCCCTTAGACTCTCCACGATTGACCTCTCCAGGTTCCTAAGAGGTCAGTAAGGAGGGTACATAAGTGCACTAGTGTGCCTTTCGTCCCCTGTCCAATTGTCTTTCCTTTATCTCATATATCATATATATTTTCTTCCTTTCATATATCTTCTCCTCTATTTTATATTTTTCTTTATATATATTACCTCATGTCTATTCTCTTCTATATGTATTGTGTATTGGACAAAATAAATAAATAAAATAAATAAAACAAACAGAGGCACAACCACGTGACCCAGATGCTCCATTGGAACCTGTGCCACAGCTACCACCTACCAGTGGTAAAGAACTGGTGGGATCATAAACCTGAGAAAGTAGTTAGCATGCACAGAAGCAAAAAAAATTTGCTGAAATCTCTTGCACATGGGATTTTGCTACATTTGCGGCAGCAAAAACTGGAATCCACCCCTGAATTACATAATGTGTTCATCGCACTGAAGTTGGCTCAGTGGTAAGTCCATGGGAGTTTTCAAGGCTATTTTTTTATTTTATTTTTATTATTAGGAACAGGCTGCAAATAATGCTCACCTCTGTTGTAAAAACTCCAAATACGAACTGAATAATCAAATTATCACAGATAACCCCCACTTGGTTAAAGACCTTGGTATACTAATAACAAAAGATTTAAGTGCCAAAGCCCCCTGCAACAACATAGCCAAGAAGGCTTCAAGAGTTGTAAACCTAATCATACATAGCTTCTGCTCTGGCAATCTCTCACTACTTACCAGAGCTTACAAAACTTTTGCCAGACCCATCCTCGAATACAGCTCATCCGTTTGGAACCCATATCGCATCTCAGACATTAACACCCTTGAAAATGTCCAAAGATACTTCACCAGAAGAGCCCTTCACTCCTCCACTCGAAACAGAAGACCCTACGAGACTAGACTTTCAATCCTGGGCCTAGAAAGTTTAGAACTAAGACACCTTAAACAAGATCCAAGTATTGCCCTCAAGATCATATGCTGCAACGTCCTGCCTGTCGGAGACTACTTCAGCTTCAACCACAACAACACAAGAGCACACAACAGATTTAAACTTAATATTAACCGCTCCAAACTTGACTGTAAAAAATATGACTTCAGTAACCGAGTTGTTGAAGCGTGGAACTCATTACCGGACTCCATAGTGTCATCCCCAAACCCCCAACACTTTACCCTTAGATTATCCACAGTTGACCTCTCCAGATTCCTAAGAGGTCAGTAAGGGGCGAGTACAAGTGCACTAGAGTGCCTTCCGTGCCCTGTCCTGTTGCTCTCCTATATCTCCTATATCTTTCTTCTATTCCTATATAGAAACATAGAAACATAGAAGACTGATGGCAGAAAAAGACCTCATGGTCCATCTAGTCTGCCCTTATACTATTTCCTATATTTCATCTTACAATGGATATATGTTTATCCCAGGCATGTTTAAATTCAGTTACTGTGGATTTACCAACCACGTCTGCTGGAAGTTTGTTCCAAGGATCTACCACTCTTTCAGTGAAATAATATTTTCTCACTTTGCTTTTGATCTTTCCCCCAACTAACTTCAGATTGTGTCCCCTTGTTCTTGTGTTCACTTTCCTATTAAAAACACTTCCCTCCTGAACCTTATTTAACCCTTTAACATAGTTAAATGTTTTGATCATGTCCCCCCTTTCCCTTCTGTCCTCCAGACTATACAGATTGAGTTCATGAAGTCTTTCCTCATACGTTTTATGCTTAAGACCTTCCACCATTGTTGTAGCCCGTCTTTGGACCCGTTCAATTTTATCCATATCTTTTTGTAGGTGAGGTCTCAAGAACTGAACAAAGTATTATTCCAAATGGGGTCTCATATCTCTTCTTCTCTTCTTTCATTGATATGTTCTATTCCTATATCTTCTCTTCTATTCTTTCTTAGATATATTTTACTATGAGTATCTCCTCTATAACCTTCATCATGTATTTTACTATGTGTATATAGATATATACCCACTAAAACCCTCATTGTGTATTGGACAAAATAAATAAATAAATAAACTATAAACAGCACTCGAAAGAAAGCGACCAGGAAAAGTTTATTTGGCTGAAGGAATCTCCCTATAAATCCTGTTTTATCTCTTCCTTTCACACATGAACAAATTGACTTATGAATGGACGCAATTAATGATTTGCTTAGATGCATAAAACTACATGTGCCCTTCAAAGAGGAAATTGGCCGTTCCGTCTACCTCGGCCTTGTTATTTCCTCCAACCGCTGCAAAAAATGATTTGCACCACATTATCCATTGTGCGGATGGGAAGCAACTTTGCATTTATTGAGGATGATGTCATTTCTCCTCACTTGGGTTAAACGTCTCTGCTCAGGCTGCTTCATAGAGAATAAGCCGTGCTCCCAAAACACAGCAGATCATTAATTTCGTTAGCCGTTTATTTGTTACTCGCTGTACCCGGCCACGCGTTGCAGTGGCTCAGTCTGGTTTGACTGGTTTGTCGAGTCTAGAACATGCATCATACAATTGTCCATGTGTGTAGATCTAAACCACATGTGCGTATTTGAATGCAATGTTGTATCAAGATTTATTTATTTATTTATTTATCTCTTTATCTATCTATCTATCTATCTATCTATTTATCTCTTTATCTCTTTATCTATCTATCTATCTATCTATTTATTTATTCATCTCTTTATCTCTTTATCTATCTATCTATCTATCTATCTATTTATGTATCTATTTATCTATTCATCTCTTTATCTCTCTATCTATCTATCTATCTATCTATCTATCTATTTATCTATCTATTTATCTATTCATCTCTTTATCTCTCTCTCTCTATCTATCTATCTATTTATCTATCTATTTATTTATTCATCTCTTTATCTCTTTATCTATCTGTCTGTCTATCTATCTATCTATCTATCTATCTATCCATCTCTTTATCTCTTTATCTATCTATCTATCTATCTATCTATCTATCTATCTATCTATCTATCTATCTATCTATTTATTTATTCATCTCTTTATCTATCTATCTATCTATCTATCTATCTATCTATCTATCTATCTATCCATCTCTTTATCTCTTTATCTATCTATCTATCTATCTATCTATCTATCTATCTATCTATCTATCTATTTATTGGATTTGTATCCCGCTCCTCTCCGTAGACTCGGGGCGGCTAACAACAGTAATAAAAAACAGCATGTAAATCCAATACTAAAACAGCTAAAAACCCTTATTGTAAAACCAAACATACATACATACAAACATACCATACATAAATTGTAAGGCCTAGGGGGAAAGAATATCTCAGTTCCCCTATGCCTGACGGCAGAGGTGGGTTTTAAGGAGCTTACGAAAGGCGAGGAGGGTGGAGGCAATTCCAATCTCCGGGGGGAGTTGGTTCCAGAGGGCCGGGGCTGCCACAGAGAAGGCTCTTCCCCTGGGCCCCGCAATTTGAAAGCAATCAGTGAGGAAGGTCCTGTTTCAAGCCACTGTACGTTTTTACCTGCCACAGGTATGGCATCTATAGAAAAGAGGTACAGTGGTACCTCTAATTAAGAACTTAATTCGTTCCATGACCAGGTTCTAAAGTAGAAAAGTTTGTAAGTAGAATCAGTTTTTCCCATAGGAATCAATGTAAAAGCAAATAATGCATGCAAGACCATTAGGAAAGAAATAAAAGCTCAGAATTTGGGTGGGAGGAGGAAGAAGAGGAGGAGGAGGAGGACAGTCGCTGCCGAAGGAAGAAGGTGAGTGGAAGGGAATCAAAAAAATTTGAAAACTTTAAGGCTTAAACAAATTCCTTTTATATAGTTTTTGGAGAATATACCTAATAGGAAAATTTTTGGATCCTGACCAATTAAAGGTTGACTCAGCCTCCCTCCCTCCCTCCCTTCCCTATTCCTTCCTTCTCCTCCTCTCCTTCCTTCCTTCCTTCCTTCCTTCCTAGGTGGGTAAAATGAGGACCCATATTGTTGGGGGCAAGATGCTGACTCTGTGAACTGCTTAGAGAGGGCTGTAAAAGCATTATGAAGTGGTATATAAGTCTAAGTGTTATAAGTGCTATTGCTACTTCGACAGCTGCCATGGTCAAAGCCAACTTGTAAATTACTCTTAAAAGTTGAACAACATAATTCAATGTTGCAGCATTTATCCTACTATAGTACATACACTATTATATTTACTAATAGTGTTAGTGGAACACTATTTCTCCACATGGGTTAGGTACTTTATAAAAACATTTTGCGCAAGCATTGTTAGGCTTTTTTTTCTAGGGGGAGGGTAGAGAAATAATTAAATTCTCCCTGCTCTGCTGACCATGAGCTTTGCTCACTAGGGAGTAACCACTGCATAGTTTTGGCTGAAGCGAACAAGTTGAAAAGTCGGAGTAAAAAAAATACAGTCAAATCAGCGTTTGAGAGAAAAAAGAAAAAAGCGGTTAATGCACTTTGACAGTCACACAAGGAAGGGTTTAGCTGAGCAGTCACATTTCTGAAAAATCAAATGTTTAGCCACGTCAACGTCGCGATCGCAGAACCCGCTACGCTGTGGTGTTTTTTTTTAAACAGGCGTGAGCTCTATAAATAACTTGATTTAATTAAGTATGGCCGCCCTCCCCTATTGCCATTAAACCACTCGCACAAGCCTTCGCAGTTCTGATTTCTGAGCATGGCTAGTTGTCTAAGACAGTGGCAAAGAGAGAGAGAAAGAAAGAAAGAGAGAGGGGGGGAGGGGGAAAGGAGAGAGAGAAAGATGGAGGGAGAGGGAAGAAAAGAGAGAGGGGTGGAGAGAGAGAGAAAGAGAGAGGGAGAGAGGGGGAAGAAGAGAGAGGGATGGAGAGAGAGAAAGAGGGAGGGAGGGAGAGAGAGGGAAGAAGAGAAAGGGAGGGAGAGAGGGAGGGAGAGAGGGAGAGAGAGGGAAGAAGAGAGAGCGAGGGAGACAGAGAAAGAGGGAGGGAGGGAGAGGGAAGAAGAGAGAGGAGGGAGGGAGAGCAAGAGGGAGGGAGGGAGAGGGAAGAAGAGAGATGGATGGAGGGAGAGAGGGAGAGGGAAGGAGAGAGAGGAGGGAGGGAGAGAAAGAAAGAGGGAGGGAGAGGGAAGAAGAGAGATGGATGGAGGGAGAGAGGGAGAGGGAAGGAGAGAGAGGAGGGAGGGAGAGAAAGAAAGAGGGAGGGAGGGAGAGGGAAGAAGAGAGAGGGATGGAGGGAGAGAGGGAGAGGGAAGGAGAGAGAGAAAGAGTGAGAGAGGGAGGGAGAGAGACAGAAGAGAAAGGGAGGGAGAGAGAGGTGGAGAGAGAGAAAGAGGGAGAGAGGGAGGGAGAGAGACAGAAGAGAAAGGGAGGGAGGGAGAGGTGGAGAGAGAGAAAGAGGGAGGGAGGGAGAGAGAGGGAAGAAGAGAGAAGAGGGAGGGAGAGAGAGCAAGAGGGAGGGAGAGAGAAGAAGAGAGAGGGAGGGAGGGAGAGAGGGAGAGGGAGAGGGAAGGAGAGGGAGGAGGGAGGGAGAGAAAGAAAGAGGGAATGAGGGAGAGGGAAGAAGAGAGAGGGATGGAGGGAGAGAGGCAGAGGGAGAGGGAAGGAGAGAGGGATGGAGGGAGAGAGGGAGACGGAAGGAGAGAGAGAAAGAGGGAGAGCGGGAGGGAGAGAGACAGAAGAGAAAGGGAGGGAGAGAGAGGTGGAGAGAGAGAAAGAGGGAGGGAGGGAGACAGAAGAATAGAGTCTTCGGAGAGGGGCGGCATACAAATCTAATAAAATAAATAAATAAATAAATAGAAAGGGAGGGGGAGAGAGAAAGAGAGAAAGAGAGAAAGAGGGAGTGAGAGAGAGAGAAGAAGAGAAAGGGAGGGAGGGAGAGAGAGAGAGAGAGAGATTAAACAGTTGTGGAGAACTTATTTTGATGTACTGTCGTTGGACGAGGCAATAAGCGTTCAAAGATATACACTTCAAGGCTCCACGAAGCCCCTGCTTCAGCAAACAGGAGATCTGGGATTAAAAGGGATTTTCGGAGGCTTTCATTTACCGATAAATCCTGAGTGGAAACACCAGGGGACTAAAGTGAGAGAGAGAGAGAGAGAAAAAAGAAACTATGGATGTTAGCATTTCTCTCTCTCTCTCCCCCCCCCCCCCCAATGAGCAGGCCCACCCCAAGTGAGCGTTTTCTTTTGTTATATTAACTCAAGTTCACTGAGCTGATTTTTTGCTTGTAGGTTCAACTATGCATTAAGTCGATTTGATGTGAAGGGTGGCACTGGTTTAAACAAATGAAGGCGCAGCGGAGAGCTGTGAAGTCAGGAGGCTATCAAGGGCGCCCGAAAGTGCAGCTGCAACAGAATCTAACTGTGCACACTTTTACTTTTAATTTTTTAAAAAATATTAGAAACATAGAAACGTAGAAGACTGACAGCAGAAAAAGACCTCATGGTCCATCTAGTCTGCCCTTATACTATTTCCTGTATTTTCTCTTACAATGGATCTATGTTTATCCCAGGCATGTTTACATTCACTTCCTGTGGATTGACCAACCACGTCTGCTGGAAGTTTGTTCCAAGGATCTACTACTCTTTCAGTAAAATAATATTTTCTCACGTTGCCTTTGATCTTTCCCCCAACTAACTTCAGATTGTGTCCCCTTGTTCTTGTGTTCACTTTCCTATTAAAAACACTTCCCTCCTGAACCCTATTTAACCCTTTAACATATTTAAATGTTTCGATCATGTCCCCCCTTTTTATTGTTATTTCAAAAAGTATATTTTTATTGTTTTTCAAAAAGACAAACAAAGACATACAACATTGAACATTTAAGGAGCTGCCATTGCTCCGCTTGTCGTAGAAGTCTAACTAATACAAAAATATAAAGACCCTAACTGTTTTCAGATCAATACAGAAATACCACACGTGTAAGTTACATTCTTTTTAAGTTTAACTCTATGTTTTTTTTATTTTAATAATAAGCCTATTAATTAAATTTCTTTATCTATTAAAATATTGTATACTTATACAAAAGGAAAAACAAAGTATTAGCGATATAGAATTTAAAAAACGAAAGTTAAACGCTTCTAACTTTATTATACTATATACTATTTCATTCTATCTTGTAATTCTTCAAATAGTTATATATTCTTGTCTATTTAATTTTTAATACTATTTTTAGGATTCCACCAATCATATACTTTGTCTCATATTTTGTAGAATTCTGTTTCAGTTTGATTATTCAAACGTTTTGTCCTCATATCTAATTCTGCACATTCTATAATTTTTTTAAATACTTCAACATCTTTTGGTATTGTCTTTTCTTTCCATTTCTGCGCAAATGCAATTCGGGCTGCAACCAATATATGTATTATTAAATAGTACATTTCTTTTTTATACTTTGTATTTGAAATGCCCAATAAAAAAAATTCGGGCATTTCGAATGACGGTTTAGGAAACGTACCAAAACAGAATTTGGACTTCGCAAGCTACCTAACCTTCGCGATCACATTGCAAACAACCACGTTCTCTTCACCAACGATGTAAAACTTTTCAACACCGCCAATAACACAGTTACCCTCCAAAAAGACTTTGGCTTTGTGTCTGAATGGTCAAACAACTGGCAACTCCAAATCTCAGCCAAAAAATGCTCTGTACTACACATTGGCAAAAAGAATCAGAACACCAAATACCAAGCTCCGAGACCGCCTTCTGCTGCATGAATCCCAGCGACCGATTAGGTCCCACAGAGTGGGCCTTCTCTGGGTCCTGTCAACTAAACAATGTCGGTTGGCGGGCCCCCAGGGGAAGAGCCTTCTCTGTGGCAGCCCCGACTCTCTGGAACCAGCTTCCCCCAGAGATTAGAACTGCCCCTACCCTCCTCGCCTTTCGTAAACTCCTCAAAACCCACCTTTGTCGTCAGGCATGGGGGAACTGAGATATTTCCCCCGGGTATGGTATGTTTGTATGTATGTCTGCTTAATAATGGGGTTTTTAAAAAATATTTTAAATTGTAAATTATTAGATTTGCCATGAACTGTTTTATTGTGTTGTGAGCCGCCCCGAGTCTACGGAGAGGGGCGGCATACAAATCTAATAAATAGATAGATAGATAGATAGATAGATAGATAGATAGATAGATAGATAGACAGACAGACAGACAGACAGACAGACAGACAAACAAACAAATAAATAAATCTGAATAAACAAGACCTTACAGACGACCCTCACTCCATAAAAGACCTTGGGATACTCACATCAAATGACCTAAGTGCCAAAGCCCACTGCAACAACATCGCCAAAAAGGCTTCAAGAGTTGTTAACCTAATCCTACATAGCTTCTGCTCCGGTAATCTCACACTACTAACCAGAGCATACAAAACCTTGGTGAGAACAATCCTTGAATACAGCTCATCTGTCTGGAACCCATACCGCATTTCGGACATAAACACTCTAGATAATATCCAGAGATACTTTACTAGAAGAGACCTCCACTCCTCCACTCGCAGCAGAATACCCTACTCAACTAGACTTAAATCCTAGGTTTACAAAGCTTAGAACTACATCACATTAAACACGACCTAAGCATAACCCATTAAATCATCTGCTACAATCACCTTCCTGTCAATGACTACCTCAGTTTCATCGCAATCCCAGGAGACAGCAGAATTGAGGAGAAGCAGCTAGAGAAATTAGTGAAATACGAAGGTCTAAAAATCGAGCTGCAACGACTCTGGCATAAGCCCGTGAAAGTGGTCCCAGTGGTACTTGGCACGCTGGGCTCAGTGCCAAAGGATCTCAGCGGACATTTGAAAACCATCGGAATTGACAAAATCTCCATCTGTCAATTGCAAAAGGCCGCTTTACTGGGATCGGCAAACATAATTCGCCGCTACATCATGCAGTCTTAGGTGCTTGGGAAGTGCCTGACTGGTGATGAAATACGAAATCCAGCATAGTGATCTTGTTTACTGTGTTGCATTGACATAACAATAACAACAACAACAATAATAATAATAATAATAATTTATTTTTATTTATTTTATTTATTTATTAAATTTGTATGCAGCCCCTCTCCGCAGACTCGGGGCGGCTCACAGCAATAGTAAAAAACAATGTAAAATACAAATCTAATATTTAAAAAACTAAAAGCCCATAATTTAAAAAACATACACACAACATATCATACATAAATTATATAGGCCTGGGGAAGATGTCTCAATTCCCCCATGCCTGACGGCAAAGATGGGTCTTAAGAAGTTTACGAAAGGCAAGGAGTGTGGGGGCAATCCTAATCTCCAGGGGGAGCTGGTTCCAGAGGGTCGGGCGGCCACCACAGAGAAGGCTCTTCCCCTGGGTCCCGCCAGACAACATTGTTTAGTCGACGGGACCCAGAGTAGGCCCACTCTGTGGGACCTAACTGGTTGCTGGGATTCGTGCGGCAGAAGGCGATCATGTGACTGGGGAGTGGCGTAACAGTCATATGACTGTCTTAAAGGTGGCCAACTTGATGTCACTCACGTCAAGGGTTAGGGTTAGGGTGCCTGGCCTCTCCTCGCCTCAAAGAGATACAATTTCCCTCTCTATTTACTATTACTGAACATCCAAAATATACTATTTAATTCTATGTATGTATGCCACATGTGTACATACATATTACACACGGGCACAGAAAAATATACATTATCTACTATACAAACTGTATGTACACAAACACATGCACAGCTCTTCTAAAATGATACACATTCAACCTCATTTACTGCGATAGGAAAAACATACTCAGAGCCCAGAAGAGAGAAAATAAAAATTCCATTTTTTTTTACCAGTTCTGCATATCTGACCATATTCATAGGAACCCATGACTGAAATAGATCTATAATAGTCTCCCTGCATTTTCATTATCAGCAAAAAAATATGTTACACGTATAAAATATAGTTTATTGGCTATACAAATTGAATAGCTCCTCGAGGGGCTGAGTGGCAAAAGCTAGTATGCTCCCACCCATATTTGGGTATATCAGGGTGTTTCGAAAGGAAAAAAAAACATATATACATAGACACACACACACCCCAAATTTTCAGGGAATTCTCATGTTCTCTTTCTATCAGACTTACCTATACTTTGAGTAACTGTTAAGCCACAACAGTTCTTTTATTTGTGTTCTTTATGTTATTTACACATTAAGAAGATGGTGGAAAATGTTAATAATTTTTCCGAAATGTTGTTGTGCTGCAACTGACAACCAAATATATTGCCTTGAGCACCTACAAATTTTCTACCTTTTAAAGGAGTTTAATAAATATTTTAGTCCCGTAGATGGTAGATGTTTGGCCCTTTACCAGATAAGCACTTATATGTAGAGTCTTAATAATAAAACAGAGCTGTACGGAATTAATCTGTGAATGCAAGAATTTTCTTAAAGTGTTTCTTTGCTATAATTGAGATCAAAATTCCCATACATGAAATTGTTTGCCATGTAAACAGCACTTTTTAAAAGTTGATGGTAAATTCACTTCAGAGGGGAAAAAAAAGAGATTGCACTCTGATTTATTCCAATTTCTTTTAAAAGGCATTTTTAAAAATTCATCTATTTTAGATATGAATAGATTATTAAATCATTCATAAGATAAAATAAAGCAGGTTGAAATGCACGGATGGAATTTGGGATGGAGGGATGCTGGACTTTAATATTTTAAATCCATAAATAAATGTACCCGTCAAGTAGAAAACAGAGGAGAAAGTTAAAGGGGGAAAAATTGGCATAAGCAAGGTCAGTTCAAGTTACTGTTTGCAAACTTCAAAGCCTGTTACATTTATTTCCCCTTTTAGTTCTAAAAATACTCAATTTCTCACACCGGAAAACTCTTAAATTCCTATCTCAGTAACTCTAGAATTTAAATTCTGTTGATAAATTTGTTGGATGTTTAGATTCTGTTGCGACGTTTAACAGAAAATGACATGTTTCTAACTATTTTTTTTAGTAAATACTTCAAACCTTTGTCTTTTGCCTCTTCAACCTTTGACAAGACCACGTTTAGAATATTGCACCCAATTCTGCTCAGCATAACACAACAAAAATATTGAGACCATAGAAAGAGTGCAGAGAAGAGCAAGAAAGATAATTAGGGGATTGGAGGCTAAAACATATGAAGAAGGGTTATAGGAATTGGGTATGTTTAGTCTAGTCTAGTGGTTCTCAACCTGAAGGTCAGTACCCCTTTGGGGGTCGAACGACTGTTACACAGGGGTCGCCTAAGACCATGGAAGAAGGCAAATTTCCCATGGTGTTAGGTACTAAAGCTTCTATTCTGGTGCCTTGGAACATATTTTTACAATCTAAATATGAGCCAGCAATGTGCAGTGGCTACCAAAACACCAATGCAATCCTGAGTTGCATTAAGAGAGGAGGGATACAATCTAGGACTAGGAGGTAATATCACTCTATAAAACCTTAGTTAGACCACTCATTCATTCATTCATTCATTCATTCATTCATCCATTCATTCATTCATTCATTCATTCATCCATTCATTCATTCATTTATTAATTAGAGTTGAAAGGGACCTTGCAGGTCATCAAGTCCAACCCTCTGCTTAAGCAGGAAATCCTACACCTCC
Source organism: Erythrolamprus reginae (assembly GCF_031021105.1). Taxonomy (NCBI): domain Eukaryota; kingdom Metazoa; phylum Chordata; class Lepidosauria; order Squamata; family Dipsadidae; genus Erythrolamprus; species Erythrolamprus reginae. Next base: position 4,618,626 of record NC_091955.1, on the reverse strand, counting down.
CCAACCAAATGACAGTCCAGACTAGATGACCTACAAGGTCCCTTCCAACTCTATAACTCTGACTTCAACCTGAGTCAGAGCAAAGACCAGCTGTGTCTCTGCTGGCTCCATGCCCGGGGGAGGCTGAGAGCGAAGAGGAGAGTTCTTGGCAGCCAGACAGGGGAGATTACAGTCAGGAATGTGACGAGGAAGAAAGGCCTGGGAGCCCTGGGGAAGGGCTCTCGCAAGCAAGTAGCTTGGAGTCTCTGGAGTCATTGGGTGACGAAGCGCAAGCTATCATTAGTATGCGACAGAGATGCATAGATCAAAGGAGGCAGCAACTGAAGAGATATTATCAGCGTTGAATGAGGAACACCAGGGGGTTGGGTGTGGTCCTCATTAGCAGCGAAGGGGTTATAAGGCATGCGAACCCTTTCGGCAGCGTGGAGTGTTATCACAGTGGAGTTGGAGTTATCTGCCTTTTCTCTCAGCGTTTTGTTCCTGGCTCGTGGCCCAGCAGTCTTGAAGACCCGTGGGAGGTTTGTGCCTGTTAGCAACAGCCTCGTTTGTCATCAAGGATACTGTGTTTTTGTATGAACAATTGCCTTCGTGTATCTATTTGGAGTTCCAGTGTTTTCCTGACTTGTAAGGACATTTTCTGTTGGCTTCTTTTCTCTTTACCATTATAAAACTGTGTTTGGATTCTACCGGTGTGTCTGGCTTATCTTTTTGGATTGGTCATAGCTTCCGGAGTGACCCAGACAGAACATAAAGGAAGGAAGGAAAAAAAGAAAGAAAGAAAAAAAGAAAAAATGCTTCCGAGGCCACGTCCAACTCTGTTATGCTATATTCTCTAGCCTTTATATCTCTACTTGCCTAGGTGTAAGTGCCAAATTTGGAGGAACCATGAAATGTAATTTTTTTGCCTTTCCTCGTGGTGCTATTTTTGTTCCGATGAAATTGCACGACTGATGCAAAAGTGTCATTAACACTTTGCCAATAGCGCCAATGAGATATTAATTATATAACTCTGGATGAGCAAGCTGCAATCTTAGGAAGACATACGAGACTCAAGAGGCCTTTCTATGGGGCCGTGAACTTCCCATCCCATCCAGAGTTAATGGAAGTTGAGGAACACGGTTCAGCTGTTTGGAGGGCACAAAATTACATGCGAATGTGAGGGTGTCACGGAACGTCTGAAAAAACCAGCTGTGTCACAGATACTGAGGAAATAGGTTAGTGGCAACGCGCAAAGTGTTAGATTACAAAGTCGTGGAAATGGGCTATTATTGGCCCTCATTCATCAGCAGGTAAGGGTATGTAGGGCAAGGTTTTTCATTTGCTTTCTAGTTAAGTCTGAGTCAAGGAAGAAGATGCTAATATTTATTTTATTTTATTTTATTTTATTTTATTTTATTTTATTTTATTTTATATTTTATTATTTTATTTATTTTATTTTTTCATTTATTTATTTATTAGATTTGTATGTCGCCCTCCGTAGACTTGGGGCGGCTCATAGCAATAATGGACAATATATAACAAATCTAATAATTTAAAAAACACTAAAAACCCATTATTAAAAGCAAACATACATACAAGCATACCATACATAACTGTATAGGCCCGGGGGAGATGTCTCAATTCCCCCATGCCTGATGGCAAAGGTGGGTTTTAAGGAGTTTATGAAAGGCGAGGAGGGTGGGGGCAGTTCTAATCTCTGGGGGGAGCTGGTTCCAGAGGGTCGGGGCCGCCACAGAGAAGGCTCTTCCCTTGGGTCCCGTCAAACGGCATTGTTTAGTTGACGGGACCCGGAGAAGACCCACTCTGTGGGACCTAACTGGTCGCTGGGATTTGTGTGGCAGAAGGGGGTCCCGGAGATATTCTGGCCCGATGCCATGAAGGGCTTTATAGGTCATAACCAACACTTTGAATTGTGACCGGAAACCGATCGGCAACCAATGCAGACTGTGGAGTGTTGGTGTAACATGGGCATATTTGGAAAAGCCCATGATTGCTCTCGCAGCTGCATTCTGCATGATCTGAAGTTTCCGAACACTCTTCAAAGGTAGCCCCATGTAGAGAGCGTTACAGTAGTCCAGCCTCGAGGTGATGAGGGCCTGATCAGATACCTCAGAAATGACCATCTGTTCTGTTACATTTTGGGAAGAAGCTCCATTTCATTCCTCTAGCTCGGTGCTTCTCAATTACTTTATTTTATTTCTTTTTATTTATTCATTTGTCCAATACACAATACATATGGAAGAGAATAGACATGAAGTAATATATATATCAAAGTAGAGGAGAAGATATATGAAAGGAAGAAAATATATATGATATGTGAAAGAAAGGAAAGACAACTGGACAGGGGATGAAAGGCACACCAGTGCACTTATGTACGCCCCTTACTGGCCTCTTAGGAACCTGGAGAGGTCAATCGTGGAGAGTCTAAGGGAGAAATGTTGGGGGTTAGGGGTTGACACTACTGAGTCCGCTAATGAGTTCCATGCTTCGACAACTCGGTTGTTAAAGTCATATTTTTTACAGTCAAGTTTGGAGCGGTTCATATTAAGTTTGAATCTGTTGCGTGCTCTTGTGTTGTTGCGGCTGAAGCTGAAGTAGTCATTGACCGGTAGGACGTTGCAGCATATGATCTTGTGGGCAATATTTAAATCATGTTTTAGGCGTCTTAGTTCTAAACTTTCTAGGCCCAGGATTGAAAGTCTAGTCTCATAGGGTGCTCTATTTCGAGTGGAGGAGTGAAGGGCTCTTCTGGTGAAGTATCTATGGACATTTTCAAGGGTGTTGATGTCCGAGATGTGGTATGGGTTCCAGACAGATGAGCTGTATTCAAGGATGGGTCTGGCAAAAGTTTTGTAGGCTCTTGTGAGTGTAATTTTCTGTTACACTCCCCCCCCAGGAAGAAGTAAACATTTCGCGCGCCCCCACCTCTCCGTCTGGACTATTGTTTGCAATATGCAGCACTTTTTCACTGAAAAAACTCAAGCGGCTTATCAATGTCCAAGACCGTCTTCTGCTGCACCAATCCCAGTGGCAGATTAGGTCCCACAGAGTTGGCCTTCTCCGGGTCCCGTCGACTAAACCATGTCGTCTGGCGGGACCCAGGGGAAGAGCCTTCTCTGTGGTGGCCCTGGCCCTCTGTAACCAACTCCCCGCAGAGATTAGGACTGCCCCCACCCTCCTCGCCTTTCGTAAGTTATTAAAAACTCATCTTTGCTGTCAGGCATGGTGAAATTAACACACACACACCAATTGTTAAGGTTGGTGTATGGTTTGATTGGATTGTGTGATTTAAATTGTATTTTTAAAAATTGGATTTGTACACTGTTTATGTTGTTGTGAGCCGCCCCGAATCCTTGGAGAGGGGACGGCATACAAATCTAAATAATAATAGTAATAATAATAATAATAATAATAATAATAATAATAATAATAATAATGTGATTGTGGTGTAATGGGTTTAAGTGACCCCTTAATTTATTTAGCTTCATGCTGTCCGCTGCCAACATTTTTTAGACCCAGTAAACATACCGGTTTTTCCTCGTCTCCTACCATAATCATAGTGAAGCCAAGAACTACATATGCTTTGTCATATTTCTTCCTCTTAGCTTTCGGGAGACTTACATTTGTCTCACTATCTCCGTCTCTCTCCTCCATTCTTTTCATCCCTGTTAACTATTTTTCCGTGGTGTCTCTTAAGGGTTTGTTATCTGCCCTTCCTGTGCTGTGTGCTATTGTTTGGTGCAACCCCCCCCTACTTTCTGTGGCAAAATAAAGTCATTTCTACTTGCAAAGGATTGGTGGAGTCCACCTTTAGTTGTTTCATTTCTTGGGGTGTGAGATAACAAAATGTATTTGTGTCCTCTTCTTTTTCCCAGTTGGTAGTAAGGAGCAAAACTTTTTTTTTTTAAAATAGACTCCGTCTAAAATCATAAGAGGCTAATACCAGCAGATATGTTGGAGAAGAGTACTAATAATAAATTATATTTCAAATGGTGTTTTTATGGGAAACGCTCTGAAAAATTGCCAGTCGTTTTAACACTGGATTTTTAAAAATCTTTTGCCAACTTCAAAAGGCCTCTCTCTGCTAAAATATATGCACAGTTTTTTCTTAATCGTTTTAATTGTGTGACTGTTGGTTTTAGATAGTTTTGAACTGTTTTAGGAGGTTTTTTTTTAATTATCGTTTATTCGCATTTGGCTGTGAGCCGCCCAGAATCCTTTGGGAGCCGGGCGGCATATGTCCAAATAATAAATAAATAATAAATAAATCTACAAATGGGGTAGAAGGGGAAAGGAGTGAAGATTACTCTGCAGTTACATAATATATCTTTAGCTTCCATTCAGATAAATTCTGCAACTCAGAATATTTTACAATATCTGTCACTTTCCCCACTCTTCTTATTATCTACAGAACCCCATCCAATCTATAATTAGAAGTAATTGCAAGCAGCTACTTGAAATAGATGAAGCTCGTTATTTATGAATGTTTCTGTCACATGTGTTGTGAAACCATGTTCCATTATCCTATTTTTAGTTAATCAAATTACTATTTTTTTAAAAAAAAAAGTTAAGTGCATCCCTTGTTCTCTGCAATGAACCCAGACAGTTTTATTCTCCAATCATTATAGAGTTGTATCAGTTTAGAGTTCTTATGGGCCTCTGATTCTTTAGGCGTGTTTGTTACTTTACGTTTAAAGATGGTTCACCTGTAACAGACGGCATCAGCCAGTGGAGGTAAGCAGCTCTCAAGTAACCAGCAAGGATCACATCTGGATAATACTTTTTTTTATTTTATTTTTTATTCACGGGTACAGGTATGACGGTCTTGGTATATTCGGGTTTCTTCCCGTGTAGGAGTTGGAAATTTCTGGCGACGTTTCGACGAGGTCTCACTCATCATCTTCAGGCTGGTGTTTCTGTCCTTGTTCTAAGGCAAAGGCAGGCAGCTCAGGTCTCACAGTGTTCACCTTAGAACAAGGACAGAAACACCAGCCTGAAGATGATGAGTGAGACCTCGTCGAAACATCGCCAGAAATTTCCAAATCCTACATGGGAAGAAACCCGAATATACCAAGACCGTCATATATATATATATAAGTATATATATATATATATATATAGATAGATAGATAGATAGATAGATAGATAGATAGATAGATATAGATATAGATATAGATATAGATATAGATATAGATATAGATATAGATATATAGATAGATAGATAGATAGATGATAGATAGATAGATAGATATAGATAGATAGATAGATAGATAGATAGATAGATAGATAGATAGATAGATAGATAGATATATGGAGAGAATATATATGATATATAAGGGATAAGGAAAGACAATTGGACAGGGGACAATAGGCACATCAGTGCACTTATGTATGCCCCTTACTGGCCTCTTAGGAACCTGGAGAGGTCAATCGTGGAGAGTCTAAGGGAGAAGTGTTGGGGGTTGGGAGTTGACACTATTGAGTCAGGTAATGAGTTCCACGCTTCGACAACTCGATTGTTAAAGTCATATTTTTTAGAGTCACGTTTGGAGCGGTTAATATTAAGTTTGAATCTGTTGCGTGCTCTTGTGTTGTTGCGGTTGAAGCTGAAGTAGTCGTTGACCGGAAGTACGTTGCAGCATATGATCTTGTGGGCAGGATCACATCTGGATAATACTTGAAAAGAAAAACAGCAGGGATCCCAAAGCTGAGAGCCCAACCTGAATATCAAGGAAGAGAAGAACACATCTGACAATGTGTTAATACATTGCTGGAAAACAAAGCAAGTCGGTTGGCCATGAATTCAGTAGGAGTCAACCTTTTATTGAAGGAATCTTAGCTAGAGGTATAACAAGCAGGAAGAGGGAGATTGTGATCCCCTTATATAGAGCGCTGGTGAGACCCCATTTGGAATAATACTGTGCTCAGTTCTGGAGACCTCACCTACAAAAAGATATTGACAAAATTGAACGGGTCCAAAGACGGGCTACAAGAATGGTGGAAGGTCTTAAGCATAAAACGTATCAGGAAAGACTTCATGGACTCAGTCTGTATAGTCTGGAGGACAGAAGGAAAAGGGGGGACACGATCGAAACATTTAAATAGGTTAAAGGATTAAATAAGGTCCAGGAGGGAAGTGTTTTTAATAGGAGAGTGAACACAAGAACAAGGGGACACAATCTGAAGTTAGTTGGGGGAAAGATCAAAAGCAACATGAGAAAATATTATTTTACTGAAAGAGTCATAGATCCTTGGAACAAACTTCCAGCAGACGTGGTTGATAAATCCACAGTAACTGAATTTAAACATGTCTGGAATAAACATATAACCATCCTAAGATAAAATACAGAAAATAGTATAAGGGCAGACTAGATGGACCATGGGGTCTTTTTCTGCCGTCAGTCTTCTATGTTTCTATGTTTCTAATCTTGAGTTTTCCAGAATGGTTCATCTATGACAGGAGATTAGCAAAGACTCACTATTTGCACCCTCTGGATGCTGCTGTAAGATGACATTAGACAAATCTATATTTTCTTTTACGTACACTGAGAGCATATGCACCAAGACAAATTCCTTGTGTGTCCAATCACACTTGACCAATAAAGAATTCTATTCTGTTCTATTCTATTCTATTCTATTCTATTCTATTCAATTCGACTTGATTCAATTCTAAATTAATTGGTCCGATCGTGCCAATTATAATATTTTTTTCCTTCCTTCCTTCCTTCCTTCCTTCCTTCCTTCCTTCCTTCCTTCCTTCCTTCCTTCCTTCCTTATGTTCCTTGTGTGTTCAATCACACTTGGCCAATAACGAATTCTATTCTATTCATAAAAGTCCAATAAATAAATAAATACATATTCTATTTTGCTGCTAAGAATTAAGCCATCTTGACAATCACTCTGTGTAGATGGAAGAGGCTCATCATTACCGAAAAAAAAAATGCAAGCATTGGTCTGGCTTGCTTTGATGAAGAACATATTCTTGACTATCTTCCAGAGTAGCTGTCTAGCCATATCAAATGTCCTTAAGCAAACCACACTTGATTTCCTTGGAGACCAAAGCTTTTAGCTTCACGTGGCGTTGAATGTAAGATTGCTCTAGACTGGAATTCTCGGGTGCTCTAATTCAGCTCTAATTCCCTGCTGGCACTCGGTGTATGTGTGAGTGGGAGGCTTATAAATGAATTGGAAATGAATGCAATCTGTACTAGTAAGCAACTATGCTCTGTTCGGTATTTATGCTTGAGCCATGGCTCTGCATTTAATGAGGCTATGATCCTTGAATTGCTTTCATTATTGCATCCGGCGACACCTCCCGTTAATAACTTCTGTATTTTATTCGGGCGCGCTAAAAAAACGAATGATGTTCTTGACATAATTTCAAATCTTAACTGGTTTCTTTGGAATCTGGCAGGTTTTTGCACAGAGATACAGTGGTACCTCATCATACGAACTTAATTGGTTCCAGGAGGAGGTTCGTAAGGTGAAAAGTTGATGAAACAATGTTTCCCATAGGAATCAATGTAAAAGCAAATAATGCGTGCAAATCCTTCAGGAAAATCCCAAACTTTAGAAGGGAGGCGAACAGAGGGCAGGGAGGAGCAGCTAAAGGGGGCGGGTGGAAGAAGCAAGGCTAGGCTAAAGGGTGAGTGGGAAGGAAGAAAGGCAATGGGGGCGCCCCTCCCTTTTCTTTTTTCAAAAGACACAGTTTCAGTGCCTTTGCAAGCATGCAAAATCTTTACTCCTCCAAGCTTCCCCTCCCTTTTCTTTCTTCAAAAAAGGGGAAAAAAAGAAACCCCTTCATCCCAACAGCAGCTGCTAGGGTTCGTAAGGTGAAAATAGTTCGGAAGAAGAGGCAAAAAAATCTTAAACACCGGGTTCATATCTTGAAAAGTTTGTTAGAAGAGGCGTTCGAAAGATGAGGTACCACTGTACATGGAAATCTTATCTCTTAAATGCCTGGGATAGGCAGAAAAATATACTGTTGTTTTTGCAACCACAGCAAAATCCTGGTATATTTGCATCTATCAAGGATCAAAAGATGTGCTTTATATGTTTTGTAATCCTATTATTATTATTATCATCATCATCATCATCATCATCATCATCATCATCATCATCTCCGGGACCGCCTTCTGCCACACAAATCCCAGCGACCAGTGTTTTTTATCACTGTTGTTAGCCGCCCCGAGTCTGCGGAGAGGGGCGGCATACAAATCAAATCAATCAATCAATCAATTAATCAATCACTCCAAACTGGTCACATGGCCGGCAAGCCACACCTGCAAAATAAGCCACTCCCACAGTGCTGTAGTAAAAAAAAAATTGCAGCCCTCACTGATCTATTTCGAGCTACAGTTTTTTCCTCTCATCAGCTAGCCATACCCTTACTGGGATTTGAACCTGGGTAGTCTGCCTGTAAGGCATTAGCTTTAACTAAAGGTCAGATTAAAAGTCAGATCCATTCTGGAAACATGCACATTGGATTTAATCGTTTGGAAATTCCTCTATCCCGCCTACATCTATTTCTAAGTCTTTTTTTTTTCTTCTGAAAAGCCCTTTATGAACTATGGATAGAGACCTCCCGATCTCCTTCTCGGCAAACTTAAATCCCTCTGTTGACAAGTAGATGAGAAAAACCCAGCGTTTCCCTTTTCAAAGGTATTGGGCTGCCTTTGCAATCCAGCAATAAATAACCCCGTGCCTAAAGCAATTTCTCTCTGCATTTGTCATAATGTTCACAAACAAATGACGAAACGTCAGCCAGCCACGGCTCCTGAAAAAATTCACCACCAGTTTATCTTTTTAATTAATTGTAGAATTCAGCTGAGACTCACACACACACAAACACATATTCTCCCTCCAGTTTTCTGATCTATGCCATACTGAGGGGATTTCATCCATTGTGGGTAGGGGTTGATCACAGATTATTTCTGCTATTATTAATTTAGTTTCCCCCCCCCCTGCTCAAATGTCACAGGGCACCTGATCTCTCTCTCTCTCTTTCTCTATCTCTCTATCTCCCTCCTTATTCTCTCTCTCTCTCTCTTTTTATCTATCTACGTATCTCTCTCTCTCTACCTACCTTAGAGAAATTGTGATTATATAAAGCACCGCACAGAGAAAACAGACAGCACAGTCACCATGTGCTTTACTGCTCAACTATTTAACTGTAATAGGAAACTCTACTTAAAACAAGAAACCATATACCATAGATCTAAATTTGTCAATACTGCCATCTACTGGTTGAATACTACTGTAGCTGTTGCATAAAAATACAGTGGTACCTCGTGATACGATCCCCTCATGATATGAACCCCTCGTGATACGAACCCCTCGTGATACGAACCCCTCGTGATACGAACCCGGGGTTTGAAATTTTTTTGCTTCTTCTTACAAACTTTTTTCGGCTTACGAACCCACCGCAGATCGCAAAATGGCGCTCTGCTGGGCGCCGCCACCCAGCTGTCACCTTTTAAAACAGCCTGGGCAGTGGCGCCCAGCGGAGCACCATTTTGCAATTTTTTTTCCTTTTTGCACGCATTAATCGCTTTTACATTGTTTCCTATGGGAAACAATGTTTCGTCTTACAAACTTTTCGCCTTACGAACCTACTTCCGGAACCAATTAAGTTCGTAAGACGAGGCATTACTATATATTCCAACAAAAACGATTGAAATGCTACCTACGTCACAGCCTCTTTTAGAAGCAATATTTACTTCCAATGCAAATGGTGAAATGATTAAGAACTGAATGTGGTAATGAAGATTATGTTTCATTCTAAATCGCGATGCCATTACCGGTTTACTCTCAAAGGAAAAAGAATAGAGAGAGTATTCAGCTGTTTTCCACTCTATGTTAGAAAACAGCAGAGATCAGACTGGTTGGATTCTTAATTACTGGAAATACCATTAATTTTCTGCACAGGAACAATTTTCTTTTATTACAGCTGTAAATTTATTGGCCGAGTCACTTGAATCATACTGCAAAATAAATTGCTTTATATCCCGAATTGTAGGGTGGGTATAGAGATTTGACTCATTAGGTTTATTGCTTAGATACACACATACACTTCTCTTTCCAGAAAGAACTAAAATAGCTAAAGTTTTGTGCTTGGTGACAGCTCCGTGATTCAGAATTTAATCCCAGATTCAGGTTTTGAGTGACACATGGTGTACATTTTCAACAGGAAAAACCTTATACAGATAGTCCTTGATTTACCGCCAATCATTCACTTAACAACCAGTTGAAGTTTCATCAGGACTGAAAAAAGTAAGCTTACATCATTATAAACACATAGAAGATTGGCGGCAGAAAAAGACCTCATGATCCATTTGGTCTGGTCTTATACTATTTTCTGTATTTTATCTTAGGATGGATCTACGTTTATCCCGGGCATGTTTCAATTCAGTTACGATGGATTTACCAACCACGTCTGCTGGAAGTTTGTTCCAAGCATCTACTACTCTTTCAGTAAAATAATATTTTCTCACGTGGCTTTTGATCTTTCCCCCAACTAACTTCAGATTGTGTCCCCTTGTTCTTGGGTTCACTTTCCTATTAAAAACACTTCCCTCCTGGACCTTATTTAACCCTTTAACATATTTAAATGTTTTGATCGTGTCCCCCCTTTTCCTTCTGTCCTCCAGACTATACAGATTGAGTCCATGAAGTCTTTCCTGATACGTTTTATGCTTAAGACCTTCCACCATTCTTGTAGCCCGTCTTTGGACCCGTTCAATTTTGTCAGTATCTTTTTGTAGGCGAGGTCTCCAGAACTGAACACAGTATTCCAAATGGGATCTCACCAGCGCTCTATATAAGGGGATCACAATCTCCCTCTTCCTGCTTGTTATACCTCTAGCTATGCAGCCAAGCATCGTACTTGCTTTTCCTACCACCCGACCACACGGTTCACCCATTTTGAGACTGTCAGAAATCACGACCCCTAAATCCTTCTCTTCTGAAGTTTTTGCTAACACAGAACTGCCAATACAATACTCAGATTGAGGATTCCTTTTCCCCAAGTGCATTATTTTACATTTGGAAACATTAAACTGCAGTTTCCATTGCTTTGACCATTTATCTAGTAAAGCTAAATCATTTACCATATTACAGACCCCTCCAGGAATATCAACCCTATTGCACACTTTAGAGTCATCGGCAAATAGGCAAACCTTCCCTACCATTATAAAGCAGTGATGCTGTTGTTAACCTGATCCTACGCAGTTTCTGCTCCGGCAATCTCACACTACTCACCAGAGCCTACAAAATCTTTGCCAGACCCATCCTTGAATACAGTTCATCTGTCCAGAACCCATACCACATCTCGGACATCAACACTGTCCAAAGATACTTTACCAGACATGTTGTAATATATATAAAGAAAAGGATAGAAGAAAATATATAAAAATAGAGAAGATATATGAAAGAAAGAAAAGATAAATGAGATAAGGAGAGACAATTGGACAGGGGACGGAAGGCACACTGGTGCACTTATGTACGCCCCTTATTGACCTCTTAGGAACCTGGAGAGGTCAACCATGGATAGTCTATGGGGAAATTGTTGGGGGTTAGGGGTTGTTACTACTGAGTCAGGTAAAGAGTTCCACGCTTCAACAACTCGATTGCTGAAGTCATATTTTTTACTGTCAAGTTTGGAGTGGTTAATATTAATAGCCCTTCACTCCTCCACTCGAAACAGAATACCCTACGAAAGTAGACTAACAATCCTTCGGAGTCTTCCCCTCGAGTCTTCGGAGAGGGGCGGCATACAAATCCAAATAATAAATAAATAAATCCTGGGTCTAGAAAGCTTAGAACTACGCCGCCTAAAACATGATTTAAGTATTGCCCACAAGATCATATGCTGCAACGTTCTACCTGTCAATGACTACTTCAGCTTCAATTGCAACAACACAGAAGTATGCAACAGATTCAAACTTAATATTAACCACTCCAAACTTGACTGTAAAAAATATGACTTCAGCAATCGAGTCACAATTCAAAAATATTATTATTATTATTATTATTATTATTATTATTATTATTATTATCATCATCATCATTATTATATAAAAGTTTGGAATTTGGGTGGGAGGAGGAGGAAGAGGAGGAGGAGGACAGTCACTGCCGAAAGAAGAAGGTGAGGTGAGGGGAATAAAAAAAATCCAAAACTTTAAGGCTTAAAAAAAAAAATAGGGACTCTGAGGTGGCACCCAGAGAAAGGAAAATGCTCCATTCACTCTGGGCTGCCCAGAGCAAAGGGAGCGTTTCTTTTCTCTGGGCACTGGCAGAGGTTTATTCCCTCTCCAAGCGCTCAGAAAAAGGAAAATGCTTCATTCGCTCTGGACTCCCAAAGCCTCTTCAAGCGCCACGAAAAGGCTCCTCTGGCAGCCCAGAAAAGCCCGAGATGGCTGGGGTTAAAGGGGGAATGGCAGGAAACTGGCCGGGCCTTCATGCCGCTCTCAAATTTCCTGGGAAATTTTTCCAGGCTCGGGTTCTTAAGTAGAAAATGGTTCTTGAGAAGAGGCAAAAAAAATCTTGAACACCTGGTTCTTATCTAGAAAAGGTCTTAAGTAGAGGCATTCTTAAGTAGAGGTACCACTGTATTAAAATTATTTTAATATGCTAACTATTATTAACTCCGTGGCTTGCATTGGCTGCCGATCAGTTTCCGGTCACAATTCAAAGTGTTGGTCATGACCTTTAAAGCCCTACATGGCATTGGACCAGAGTACCTCCAGAACTGCCTACTACCGCATGAATCCCAGCGACTGATAAGGTCCCACAGAGTTGGCCTTCTCCGGGTCCTGTGGACTAAACAATGTTGTTTGGTGGGCCCCAGGGGAAGAGCCTTCTCTGTGGCGGCCCCGGCCCTCTGGAACCAACTCCTCCCGGAGATTAAAATTGCCCCCACCCTCCTTGTCTTTCGTAAACTACTCAAGACTCACTTATACCGCCAGGCATGGGGGAGTTGAGACACCTTTCCCCCAGGCTTTTTTTTATACTTTGTTTTATGTTTGGTATGAATGTGCTGTTTGGTTTTTTAAATAATGATAGGGTTTTATATGTTTTTTAATATTATATTTGTTCCACTACTATATTGTTTTTATTGCTGTTGTGAGCCACCCCGAGTCTTCGGAAAGGGGCGGCATACAAATCTAATTAATAATAATAATAATAATAATAATAATAATAATAATAATAATGTGTTAAGACTATGTATTGTTTTTCTCATTGATTCCCACATTGGGCAAGGAAGCCAACTCTACAAATTAATTAATCTTAAATAAAGTATGAAGCATATTTATTGCTTTTCTCACCGAGTATCACATTTGTAAAGGAAGCCATCACTACAAACTCATTAAATGATAATGAGATATTGCCCTTTTTTTCTGACATCAACTTCCAATTCAGTTACTAAGTTTTAATCTAATGTTAATTTTCTGCTTGGAAAGCTTGCTGCTTACGGTGCAATATAAGTAGGTAGAGATCATGAATTTTAAGCAACAAGGATTGTCAATATTTGTGTGTGTTGAAATCCAGTCGGGCTTTTAACAAACCAGTGCTGTTTATTTTTTTGAGGTTAGTATCACGGATGCAAGTTTTATTCTGTCACTCGTGAGATTTATGTTCTCCTTACATGTTAAAATATGGAAATCACATTAAAAATACCCAGCCTTTACTACTGAAGCATACAACAATACAAATCCTCCAGAACACAAACCAATTTTAAAGTGTCCAGGAAATTCAAAAGCTTTCAATTTATTTGCTCGTATCCAAATGCCAACCAGTAAACTACATGATGAGAAATCAATGCAGAGGAGGATAGAGGGTCTATATTATTAATTCTTAACCTCCGCCCCAAAAAATCTTTAAATATGATCAAATGAATAATTCATTAAAGCATGACTTTTGATTAAGAAGAATAAAGACCGAAAGGAGCATTGAATGAAAACTCAGAGGCTAGCATGAATCTCATTGAGCAAAAGCTCATGCCCTCATCACCTCGAGGCTCGACTACTGCAACGCTCTCTACATGGGGCTACCTTTGAAGAGTGTTCAGAAACTTCAGATTGTGCAGAATGCGGCTGCGAGAGCAATCATGGGGCTACCTAGATTTGCCCACATCTCTCCAACACTCCATGGCCTGCACTGGCTGCCAATCAGTTGCCAATCACAATTCAAAGTGTTGGTAATGACCTATAAAGCCCTACATGGCATCGGACCAGAATACCTCCAGAGCCGTCTTCTGCCGCACAAATCCCAGTGACCGATTAGGTCCCACAGAGTTGGCCTCCTCCAGGTCCTGTCGACTAAACAATGTCAGCTGGTGGGCCCCAGGGGGAGAGCCTTCTCTGTGGCGGCCCCGGCCCTCTGGAATCAACTCCCCCCAGAGATTAGAACCGCCCCCACCCTCGTTGCCTTTCGTAAGTTGCTAAAGACCCACCTGTATCGCCAGGCATGGGGGAATTGAGAGATCTCCCCCAGGCTTATATAGTTTTATGAATGGTATGCTTGTGTTGCATGGTTTTTTAAATGATGGGTTTTTAGATGCTTTTTTTAATATTAGATTTGTTTACATTGTCACATTGTGAGCTGCCCCTAGTCTCCGGAGAGGGGTGGCATACAAATCTAATAAATTATTATTATTATTATTATTATTATTATTATTATTATTATTATTATTATTATCACTACTACTACTACTACTACTACTACTACTACTACTACTACTTTTGATTAAGAAGAATAAAGACCGAAAGGAGCATTGAATGAAGACTCAGAGGCTAGCATGAATCTCATTGAGCAAAAGTGATATAGAAATGTCCATCAATCATGCTTCAATGTATATGCCCCCCCTTAAACGTTTTCCCTCTAGGTCTGGGATGTCAAACCCAAGGCCCATGGGCCTGATCCAGTCCATGGGGTGCCTAGATTTGTCCATAGGGCTATAGCAATAGCATTTAGGCACAACAAAGGACCAGCCCGTGGTGCCTCTGCCAGAAAAAACGGCTATTTCTTTGGCCATGGAGGCTTCCTGTAGCCCTTTGCTAGTGAAAACAGAGCTCAAGGAAGCCATAGAGCCACTCTCAGCTCCATCTTTTTGCTGCTATAGGGCTGAAGTGATGTCTCGCATGAGGACGCTCGTGTGGACAAGATTTCAGAAATTTTTGCCCCTTTTTGCTTCTGTGCATGCACAGAAACAAAAAGGGGGCAAAAATTGTTGAATGTACTTACTTACTTACTTACTTACTTACTTACTTACTTACTTACTTACTTACTTACTTACTTACTTAATTACATACATACTTACTTACTAATTTACATACATACATACATACATACATACATACTTTCTTTCTTTCTTTCTTACTTACTTACCTACTTACACATTACTTACATTCTTACTTTCTTTCTTACTTACTTACATACATATTTACTTACCTACTTACCTACTTTCTTTCTTTCTTATTTACTTACTTAATTACATACTTACTTACCTACTTACTTACCTACTTACATACACACTTACATACTTACTTACTTACATACTTACTTTCTTACTTTCTTTCTTTCTTACTTACTTTCTTACTGGATTTGTATGCCGCCCTTCTCTGAGAACTCACAACATATAAAAAAAATGGTTGTGAGCCATATGATATGGCTCATAACATATAAAAAACCCATAACAAATACATCTAAAAATCCAATTAATATGGCATAGTGTAGTGTAGTGTAGTATACTATACTATACTATAATATAATATAGCATAGTATAATATAATATAGTATAATATAGTATAATGTAATATAATAAATATAATGTAATATAATAAATATAATGTAATATAGTATAGTGTAATGTAATATAATATAATATAGTGTAATGTAATATAGTATAATGTAATGTAATGTGATGTGATGTGATGTGATGTGATGTAAGGTTCAGGAGGGAAGTGTTTAATAGGAAAGTGAACACAAGAACAAGGGGACACAATCTGAAGTTAGTTGGGAGAAAGATCAAAAGCAACATGAGAAAATATTATTTTACTGAAAGAGTAGTAGATCCTTGGAACAAACTTCCAGCAGACATGGTAGATAAATCCACAGTAACTGAATTTAAACATGCCTGGGATAAACATAGATCCATCCTAAGATAAAATACAGAAAATAGTATAAGGGCAGACTAGATGGACCATGAGGTCTTTTTCTGCCATCACACTTCTATGTTTCTATGTAATATAATAAAAATAAAATACAGTGGTACCTCGACATACGAGTTTAATTTGTTCCAGACCTGAGCTCGTAAGTCGATCAACTCGCATCTCGAACGAATGCCTTTAGACTTTGTTTTTCGTGCCGAGATAACCGGAAGCAAGGAGATTCTTGCACCACCTAGTGGAAGCTCGGCTCGTATCCCGAATTTGAGCTCGGGTATCGAACAGAAATTTCGCTTACGTCGCAGCTCGTAACTTGGAATACTCGCATGTGGAGCAGCTCGTATCTAGAGGTACTACTGTAAAATAAAATAAAATTTAACTACCGGATTGCCCGAATGGGCCTTCTGAATCCCACCACAGCAAAACTTTGAGTGTGTGGCTTTTCTGCATCGGAGGGAGAATCCAAGGTTATATCTCTCCTTCCAATTATGTGTTCTGAAATCAAAGACAGAGAGCTGAAAACTGTGAAGGCCCCAAGCTTGCAACTTAATTGGCCAAAAATGGAAATCGGTACCGAATTGCATCACGGGATTGCTCTCTAGCCAACAAGACGGCGAAGCTTCACCTCATCTATGAATTCTCAAGAGCAATACAAAATTCATTGGGACGTAGGCGCTGATTAATTTTGTACTCTCCTTTCCCGCTAAACGTATTTAGGAATGGATTATGAAGTGTCAGCGAGCCCACTGTTGAATAAACATGCGGTAAGTTTATAACTTCAGAGCAGCCGAAATCTTCCCTGCAATCCTCAAGGAATTTGATTATTTTTTGTGTAAGTCCCGGTAATAAAACTGGCATTGCTCCGTTTGTTATTAAAAAAAAAGAAAGAAAAAGGCCTGAATGCAAAATATTACCACATGTGAAATATTGTGAAAGAATCGGGTGGCTCTTTAACGATCGGCCCCCTTCCTTGCAAATTCATTCCAGTACAGATACACTGCAAATGCTATCATGAATTCTTAACGTGATAAGATGGATTGTGTCACTTTTTTAAAAACAAAGTTCCGTTCAATGTAGTGCTTTCCTGAACTGTACGAGTCAACATGATCCAATGCATCTGAGAGAGAGGCCTGCTAATGGAAAAAAGGGAGGGCAGCTGGAATATATTAAGAATCCCAAGGTCAACCCCATCTGTCCGTCCATTACCCTGGGGGGGGGAGTCATTGCCCCTTTCAGAGAAGGTCCACAACTTGGGCATCCTCCTCGATCCACAGCTCACATTAGAGAACCATCTTTCAGCTGTGGCGAGGGGGGCGTTCGCCCAGGTTCGCCTGGTGCGCCAGTTGTGGCCCTATTTGGACCGGGACTCATTGCTCACAGTCACTCATGCCCTCATCACCTCGAGGCTCAACTACTGTAACGCTCTCTACATGGGGCAACCTTTGAAAAGTGTTCGGAAACTTCAGATCGTGCAGAATGCAGCTGCGAGAGCTATCATGGGCTTCCCTAAATATGCCCATGTTACACCAACACTCCGCAGTCTGCATTGGTTGCCGATCAGTTTCCGATCACAATTCAAAGTGTTGGTTATGACCTACAAAGCCCTTCATGGCATCGGACCAGAATATAGTGGATAGTCTAAAAGGGTAAAGTTTTAGGGGTTAGGTGATGATACTACAGAGTCAGGTAGTAAGTTTCAGGCATCAACTATTCGGTTACTAAAGTTGTATTTCCTGCAATCGATTTTAGAGCAGTTTACTGTACTTTAAGTTTGTATCTGTTGTGTGTTCTTGTGTAGACTTTTCTATCCTCAAAAGAGTGGCCTTGGTTTTTTACATGCAGATGAACTGATGTGTTTGTTCTCCTACCGTGTTGCCCCGAAAGTAAGACAGTGTCTTACTTTCTTTTTACCCCCAAAAGCCCCACTACGTCTTACTTTCGGGGTATGTCTTACATTGGAAAAAAATTGAAAGGGTCGCGTTCCCGAAGGCATCTCCCCAGAGTCCAGAAGGGCAGCCGCAGGACAGGAGCCTTGTGAGCCCTTTTCCAAGTTCAACCTCAGGGCTCCAAGCGGCGTGCACGCGTGGAGCCACAGATGCGTGTCGGGGAAGCGTGTGTCTGGAGGGGAGGAGCCGCTCTGCACAGTTGGGCAGCCCCACCTGCCTGCCGGAAAGGAGGCGGGCGAAGGAGGGTGCAGCTCCGGCCGCTCGCCTCGGAGCTAGTCGGCCTCGCTGGCCGCTTGCAGCCGAGCCTCGGCAGGACTCGGTTGCTGGGACGAGCACCTTCGCTGCAAGCCTGCCGCCCGCTCGGCTCGCTTCGGACCAGCGCCATCCTTCGCTTTGCCAAGCCGGGGAAGAGGCGGTGGCGCCGCGGCGAGGCAAAGGCGAGGGGCGCACGGGGAGCTTGGAAGTGACGTCATCAGGCTCCCCCCCGGCAATACCCCCGTGTTTCCCCGAAAGTAAGACATATGTCTTACTTTCGGGGTACCGCTTATATTAGCCGACCCCCCTGAAACCCCCGATACGTCTTACAATCGGGGGTGTCTTACTATCGGGGAAACAGGGTAGGTTGCTCCATGTCTTTATGAAGTTTATGACCAGCTGTCTGCAAGCAGCATAAATCCTTCTATTCCCCCCACCCCAACCCATCCAATCAGAACTGATGAAGTTTCTTGGATGAGAAGTGGAACGCCTTCAAAGAAAACCCCAAAAGTCCAGTTGTATCTTGAAAGAGAAGAAAAAACACACCTTTGGGGACGACCCATCTCTTCATCGGATCTTAGGAAGGATGTTAGAAAATCAGAAAGCACCTACACCAAATTGTTTCTAATGGGAAAGAGTTCAGTTCTTCTAACCTCCAATCCTTTTGTCTCAGTAAATCTTGCTAATGAGAACTTTGTGAGAAACGTGCTTTGGAAAGAATCTCTTGGAGTTTTAGACAGCTGCCAAAAACCCTGACAGTTCAAGTTCATGCCTAAGTATAAGCTCGGGCAATGTTCCAGAAAGTTGTAAAAGTATTTTTAATCACCAATCCATAATGAAGCAATCCGAGGATACTAGGCTGGCAAATGCTGTCTTAAGCTGTTTGTTCTTTGCTGGCAAGTGTAGAATATTAGAGAATAATGATGATCACACCGACATGTCCAGTTGGAAAGCAACTCTTGATATGCAAGTCACACTACCAACTTTTATCCTCTTCTGAATATAAACTCCATGGTGAATATAAAAGAAAGGTGGGAAGAATAGAGGAGAGAAGCATAGGGCATAGAGTCATAGAGTTAGAAGGGATCTAGGAGGTCTTCTAGTCCAACTCCCTGCTGAAGCAAGAAATCCTACTGCATTGCAGACCAATGGGCTGTTCAATCTCTTCTTAAAAACTTCCAGTATTTGTTCTGGTTTCTGGTAGAAATTTAGCAATTACAAATAACTCTTATTAAATGCATCATTTCATGAATGAAGAAACTCCATTTATTTCTCTGCTCTCCTGTAATTCAAACACATTCCATACAGGCACTTGGTCCGTTATCTCTCTTAGCTGCATTCCTCACATTCCTCCTCCTGCTCCACTTAACAAGATTTATTTTCCTAACAGCATGATTTTGAAAAACAACAGAACTAACTGTTAACAACACAGAATCCTTTTGCTTACTTGAGAGCAGCAAGAAACACATCAATCTTCCCTTCGGCAACGTTGAAACTCCACCCTTCTTCTCCACTGACCCCCTGATGTGCCAAATACATCACTACAGTATTTAACCCATTCCTCTCCTTAATATCTTCTTCCAGACCTCTGTTCTCTATGTTTTTGGGCCCTTCTGAATTTAGAGTTAACCCAGCGAGCGTCTGATTCTCCCTCGCTAGATCCT
This sequence comes from Erythrolamprus reginae, assembly GCF_031021105.1. Taxonomy (NCBI): domain Eukaryota; kingdom Metazoa; phylum Chordata; class Lepidosauria; order Squamata; family Dipsadidae; genus Erythrolamprus; species Erythrolamprus reginae. The sequence continues at coordinate 4,598,595 of NC_091955.1, read as the reverse complement.
AAACTCATAGCCCCATCCTGTGGTTGGCCTCCCACCTGTTCTACTACCTGTAAACCCCCCCCCCCACTAATTCATAAACACTATCTGAATTCGAGTCCTCAATATCTTCATCATCCTCCAACTGATCAGGAGTATGTACAACAGTATTGGAGCATTTATAGCTTTTGGAGGCAAGTCGTTCCACTGATTAATTGTTCTAATTTTGACAGGAAATTTCTTCTTAATTCTAGGTTGTTCTGCTCCTTGGTTAGTTTCCATCTATTGTTTCTCGTCTTGTCTTTTGCAAAATATACTGCTCAAAAGAATAAAGGGAACCCTCAAAGAACCCATCCTAGATCTGAAGGAATGAAATATTCTCATTGAATACTTTGTTCTGTACAAAGTTGAATGTGCACAACAGCAAGTGAAATTGACTGTCAATCAGTGTTGCTTCCTAAGGGGACAGTTTGATTTCATAGAAGTTTGATTTACTTGGTGTTATCTTTTTTTAAAAAAAAAATATTGTATTTAATTATAGAGCAAACCGGAAAAACCTAGACAACAGGGTCATTTTTCAGAGACTTCCCTAAGCAACGTTTCCTTTTTCTGATGGAACCAATCTGTTATCTTGTGTTGTTTAAGTGGTCCCTTTATTTTTTCGAGCAGTGTAGTTTGACCTCTTCCTCTTTGTAGGAATCTCTGTATTAAAGCTAGATGTTGCACAGAACTGTAGAAATGACCTTGGATGATCTGCTAAAGTAGGAAGGAAGGAAGGAGGAAGGAAGGAAGGGCACTTATATACCACTTCACAGTGCTTTACAGCCCTCTCTAAGAAATTTACATAGTCAACATCTTGCCCCCAAGCAACGTGAGAAAATATTATTTTACTGAAAGAGTAGTAGATCCTTGGAACAAACTTCCAGCAGACGTGGTTGGTAAATCCACAGTAACTGAATTTAAACATGCCTGGGATAAACATATATCCATTGTAAGATAAAATACAGGAAATAGTATAAGGGCAGACTAGATGGACCATGAGGTCTTTTTCTGCCATCAGTCTTCTATGTTTCTATGTTTCTAATAATCTGGGCCCTCATTTTACTGACCTCAGAAGGATGGAAGGCAACATTGAGCTGGTCAGGATCGAACTGCTGGCAGTGAGCAGTGAGTTAGCCTGCAATGCTGCATTCTTACCGCTGCTCCACTAGGGGTCTTGCAATTATAATTTTAATAAATCCAGTGCTGCTGTAGAAATCCATTTGTTCCCATTAAAGAGTTGTCCATGACCAACATAAAAAGGGGTCATCCTCAAATCGTTTGACAGAGGAAATATCCTCTATATTTAAATTGCCACTGTCCCTCTCAGTATAATTACCCAACATACAAAGTATTGCATTGTCAGAACATGTCACTGACTTTAGTAATAGCACATCATTTGCATCTAATATTCAGAGACTGTCTCAGAATTTAAAAAAAAAACAAATTAAAATTCTCAAATAAGATGTCCCATTATCTTATGCTTGAAGTCCCCATTCCCATCTAAATTGCCTATTGTCAATTTCAATGAATAGACATTTTCACATTTTTAAAATCGTCATGTGATAAATGTTGTTGGGCTCTTTTCACAGCCTTTCGCTACTAGTATTAAAACCCACGATTTTCACTGTTAAAATAAGACATTTGTGGAGACAATAATGACATGTCTGGTCTAAGGGATGACTTCTGAAATTTGCACTCTCAGAGGCCCAACTTGTCTCTTAGTGACAGGAGAAGACAATACATTGTTCACAGAGACAAAATATTTTTTGGAAAGGATGAGGTGAGGATCAAATAATTACTCGGAACACTTTAGAATGAGTGGAGAAAAGAGCAACCAAGATGATTAGGGGATGATTGGAGGCTAAAACGTACGAAGAACGGTTGCAGGAACTGGGCATGGCTGGTTTAATGAAAAGAAGGACCAGGGGAGACATGATAACAATATTCCGATATCTCAGGGGTTGCCACAAAGAAGAAGGAGTCAACCTATTCTCCAAAACCCCTGAATGTAGAACAAGAAGCAACGGGTGGAAGCGTTTGCCCAGGTTCGCCTGGTGTACCAGTTGCAGCCCTATTTGGACCGGGAGTCCCTGCTCACAGTCACTCATGCCCTCATCACCTCGAGGTTCGACTACTGCAATGCTCTCTACATGGGGCTACCTCTGAAGAGTGTTCGGAAACTTCGGATCGTGCAGAATGCGGCCGCGAGAGCAATCATGGGCCTCCCCAGATACACCCATGTTTTGTCAACACTCCGTGGCCTGCACTGGTTGCCGATTAGTTTCTGGACACAATTCAAAGTATTGGTGATGACGTATAAGGCCCTACATGGCATTGGACCAGAATACCTACGGGACCGCCTTCTGCCGCATGAATCCCAGCGGCCGATTAGGTACCACAGAGTTGGCCTTCTCTGTGTCCCGTCGACGAAACAATGTCATCTGGCAGGACCCAGGGGAAGAGCCTTCTCCGTAGTGGCCCCGGCCCTCTGGAATCAACTCCCCCCAGAGATTCAAACTGCCCCCACTCTCCTTGCCTTCCGCAAGACCTTGAAGACCTATCTATGTCGCCAGGCATGGGACAATTAATGTATCCTCTTCTCTGACCATTAAGAGTTATGTGTGGTTGTGATTGTATAGTATGGATTGTTTTTTAAGATAGCGTGGTTTTAGTCATAGTTTTAACTATTAGATTTGTATTGTACTGTTTTATTGCTGTTGTGAGCCGCCCCGAGTCTTCGGAGAGGGGCGGCATACAAGTCTAATAAATTATTATTATTATTATTATTATTATTATTATTATTATTATTATTATACAGGGAGATAAGCAATTTAGAACTAAGCATTTATAAGGTAACAGCTATAAATATAAACATGACTATGAGTACAGGAATCGAACACAAATAAATGGGGACAGTAGGACAGGGACGATAGACACATTCGTGCACTTATGCACACCCCTTACAGATCTCTTGGGAATGGGGTGAGGTTGCCAGTAGACAGTCTCTGGGTAAAGTTGTGGGATTTGGGGAAGAAACCACAGAGTCCGTTAGTGAATTCCAGACATTGGCCACTCTGTTGCTGAAGTCGTATATTCTGCAATTGAGTTTGGAGCGTTTTACTTTGAGTTCATATCTATTGTGTGCTCGTGTATAGTTGGGGTTGAAGCTGAAGTAGTCATTGACAGGTAGGGCATCGTAGCAGATAATTTTGTGTGCTAAGTTTAGGTCAGATTGAAGACAGCGTAGTTCTAGGTGTTCTGTCGGGCTCTCTGGTAGACTCCTCCCAAAAATTCACAGGTACAAATTTCAGACACACACACGGTTGAAAATTCAAAACAATGTTCTTTATAATGAAAATTCAATTAAACTAAGCCCTCTTTTGGTATAGCCAAGAGCACTCGTCTCCAAACAAACTGGTAATTTGTACAAGTCCCTTATCAGTTCTGAGATACTTAGCTTGCAGCTGTGAGGCAATTCACAGTCCTTCTTCTTTCACAAAGTGAAACACACTTTGCCCTGGTTTAATTTCAAAGCGGGGAAAAATCAGCACACAAAAGGTCAAAGTCAGTAAAGCAGGCACGAAGCACAATGATCAGATAATCCTCCACAATGGCCAAACCCACAAGCTGCTCTTTATAGCAGCCTCACTAATGACCACAGCCCCACCCAACCACAGGTGGCCTCATTTTCTTTTATAATAATCTCTCAGTTGTTGTTGCCTATGCATCGCTCTCTGCATGCGTGGCTGTATCATTAACTCTTGTTCTGAATCCAAGGAGGAGCTAGAGAATTGATCTCCTTCTGAGCTGTCTGCCACACTCTCCTCCTCCCTGTCACTCATGTCTTCTTGGTCAGAGGAGCCTTCATCAGCAGATTCCACCGGGGGCAAAACAGGCCTGCAGCATATGGATGTCTCCCCCACATCCACAGTCCTTGGGGCAGGAGCTGGGCCAGAGCTAACCACAACATCTAGGTTTGTCTAAGCGCAAAATTTCAAGCTTGACGGCATAAGCCATATTCTGTTGAAAGCAGAGGACTAAGAAGAAATTGGACAACAATTTGTCTCCTAAATTGGATAACAATTTGTCTGCTATAAAACAATTTGTCCTTCCTGATTAGGGGACTGGACCTAATTGGACCTAACCTACCAGACCTTTAGGGCACCTTCCAACTCTGCTACTCTGTAATTCTACCATTATTATTGGTGATAGCAAAGTTTAGATAGCAGATTACAGGAAATTCCCCAACCTTCATTCCTGGAGCACTTTAGGTCAATGGGTGGACAATCTGATAGGTTGAAAGGCAATTCCTATATTTCTAAATATGAGAACCTACCAATAGGAACTTCAAACCAGGGCTAATGATGCCAGACCCATCCTAGACTACTGCTCATCTGTCTGGAACCCTTACCACATCTCAGACATCAACACCCTTGAAAATGTCCAAAGATACTTCACCAGAAGAGCCCTTCACTCCTCCACTCGAAACAGAATATCCTACGAAAATAGACTAACAATCCTGGGTCTAGAAAGCCTAGAACTACGGCGCCTAAAACACAATTTGAGTATTGCCCACAAGATCATATGCTGCAATGTTCTACCGGTCAATGACTACTTCAGCTTCAACCGCAATAACACAAGAGCACGCAACAGATTCAAACTTAATACGAACCGCCCCAAACTTGACTGTAAAAAATATAATTTCAACAATCGAGTTATTGAAGCGTGGAACTCATTACCGGACTCAGTTGTGTCAACCCCTAACCCCCAACATTTCTCCCTTAGACTCTCCACGATTGACCTCTCCAGGTTCCCAAGAGGCCAGCAAGGGGCGTACATAAGTGCACTGGTGTGCCTTTTGTCCCCTGTCCAATTGCCTTTCCTTTCTTTCACCTATCATATATATTTTCTTTCTTTCATATATCCTCTCCTCTAAGTTCACTTTTACCCTTATATATATTACCACATGTCTATTTTTCTTCCTATGTATTTGTGTATTGGACAAATGAATGAATGAATAAATAAATAAAATAAATTGAAGTTTAGAAGCTGATTTGGTGGAACCAAACAGAAAGATGACGACTTACGACAGTTTGAAGTAAATCAGATCATGCCAAGACCTTTATTGGAGCCTTTAGTTTGAAATAAAGATCCAATGTCCTACAGTTGAAGTCAATAATACTTCATCCTCTCTGCTAAAAGGAGGAACGCTGTGAAAGGATCATTAAGCCCAGAATCCAAAATCATCTATTATTAAGAATTACTTTCCCTCAATTAAATTCAACATTAGACATTTCTGAAATGGATCATTATGCTTTTAGAAAGGCATGGGATATTCTCTAGTGGTACTTTGGCTTGGCAACTTCGCATTCTACTCTACCAATGCCCGCCCCCCCCCCAAATGTATGAGTTGAGTTATAAAATAATATAAAATACAAAGTACAAAGCACAGAGAAAAGGAGCGGGATGAGAATGGGGAAGGAGGAATAGGGAAAGATAAGAAGAAGAAGAAAGAAACATACATTTGACTTCTGACTCTCTTTATTTTATCTATCTATCTATCTATCTATCTATCTATCTATCTATCTATCTATCTATCTATCTATCTATTCGATTTTTATGCCGCCCTTCTCCTTAGACTCAGGGCGGCTTACAACATGTTAGCAATAGCACTTTTTAACAGAGCCAGCCTATTGCCCCCACAATCCGGGTCCTCATTTGACCCACCTCGGAAGGATGGAAGGCTGAGTCAACCTTGAGCCGGTGATGAGATTTGAACCACTGACCTTCAGATCTACAGTCAGCTTCAGTGGCCTGCAGTACAGCACTCTACCTGCTGCGCCACCCCGGCTCTTTGTTACAAATCACAATTTTTCTCTTTTTTTCCTAATAATGTAAACAAGCCATTTCTATAAAGATCTATCAATCATCATTATCATCATTGAACGATCCCACAATCCCTTGCGGTATGGAATCTGGGCAACTGAATGGAGCTATGTATATTACTGGCCGGGTGCCCCTCCTGTCGCCAATGTGGAGTTTTGTTTCAGTAGATATTGCTGAACTATTGCTGATTTTCCACATCGAGGAGAAAGTTGAGAAGCGGTTTCCATGTGGAAATAAAAGTATGGTGGTACCTCTACCTAAGAACGCCTCTACTTACGAACTTTTCTAGATAAGAACTAGGTGTTTAAGAATTTTTTTTGCCTCTTCTCAAGAACCATTTTCCACTTACCAACCCGAGCCTCCGAAACTGTAACCAGAAAAGGCGGGGAGAAGCCTCCGTGGGGCCTCTCTAGGAATCTCCTGGGAGGAAACAGGGCCGGAAAAGGTGGGGAGAAGCCTCCATGGGGCCTCTCTAGGAGTCTCCTGGGAGGAAACAGGGCTGGAAAAGGTGGGGAGAAGCCTCCGTGGGGCCTCTCTAGGAATCTCCCGGGAGGAAAACAGGGCCGGTAAAGGCGGGGAGAAGCCAAGTAGAGCCTCTCTAGGAATCTCCTGGGAAGAAACAAGGCCTCCACCCTCCCTGTGGTTTCCCCAATCGCACGCATTATTTGCTTTTGCATTGATTCCTATGGGAAAAATTGCTTCTTCTTACAAACTTTTCTACTTAAGAACCTGGTCGTGGAATGAATTAAGTTCGTAAGTAGAGGTACCACTGTATGTCTTTTACTAGCCGGATGCCCTTTCTGTTGCCAATGTGGAGTTTTGTTTCAGCAGATATTGCTGAAATATTGCTGATTTTCCGCATCAAGCAGAAAGTTCAGAAGCGGTTTCCATGTGGAAACCAAAGTACTTCCGATATGGCTCCGTACACCACCTGTGGCACGCATGCCATTGGTTTGTCATCACTGCCCTCTATATCTCAGACAATCTCTTCTTAAAAACTTCCAGTGTTGGAGCATCAACAACTTCAGAAGGAAAGCTACTCCACTGATTAATTTATTCTAACCATCAGGAAATTTCTCCTTAGTTCTAGCTTGATAAGACAAGAGGATCTTCCAATAAAAAACTTTCTGCCCTGTTCTGTAAATCCAGAGAAAATATTGGACCATGGTCTTCCGAAGCAGGACCTGACCTGAAAATTTATCTACGTAGGTCTTGTGAGGTCAAAAGAACATGGGGAGAGATGGAGAACCTGTTGTGCCTTAGTGCTGAGCCCCAATAATCAGATGTACACACATTGTGTAACAAATAAAAGGATTTAATATTTACGAAAAGTCCCAGCATTGTAAGAGTCTTTTCAAAGAGAGAAGCAAATCTAGCAAAGTCTTATCAAACCCCAGAGTGAAAATAAACATGGTAAAAATTACCAGCTTCAGCAACAGTTCCAAGGCGTAGTTCTCAGAAAGTAACTGGAAGACCGAAGCTCATTGGCAAAGCTAAGAATGTGCTCTTTTGAAACACAAACTGAATTCAAGAGTCAAGACGAGATGATTCCGAAATGAACGACGTTGTTTTCTGCAACAAAGTGGAACATGCCTCACCCTTAAACAGTGTGAGGGCGTGACCCAATAGCCAGCAATACTACTCATAAGTCAATCTCCTCTTAGCCAACCATTCGTGACTCCTAGATGCCCTGCGAACTCTGGCATCCAGAAAAGGCTCCTCCTCTTTCTCTGAGTCACTCAGCACAGGGAATGTTAAATCATTCCTGACAGGAAGTGCTGACTCACTCATGCCAGGAAGTGCAGAAGGGTCTGGGTGTTCTGACCCTGACCGCTCGTCAATTTCACTGTCACTCTCAGGTGCCAGAAATATAGGATGCCTGCATTGTCCCTCCATAGTCTCTGCATCCTCTGAGTCCATAACTATTTGCACAGGTCACGAACGAACCAACACAGAATCTTCTTAAGCGACCACAGCACCTGCGTGGCGGTGAGCCTGACAATGGGGGAAATGGGGCCTTTCAGTAGAAACTCAACGTTCTTCTATTCTAAGGAGGACTAAAATAGCAAAAGGCTGATGTATAAACAGACCTGCTAATTTGCAAACGTCTTATGACATGAATGTCTTTGCACGTATTCAGATTGTGAAATAAGACTCGGGAAGTGTTAAAACGCGATGAAGCAACTACCTATTCCAGTCAAATGTTCTCACCCGCGGAGGAGACATGGAAGGCTTGCTCAGGTGGGCTCGCCGGTAACAGCGTGAAGGAAAAAAACCCCCAAAAGATGAACCACTCGGCATTAAAATATTAGTAGTAAGCAATAAAAATAACAATTCCTTTGAGGCAACTTTGCTAATTTCAGCGTTAATTGTTGTTATTAGCTATCATGCCAAATAACTATATTAAAGTTGGTTTCTCCCCACAGACAGAAGGACACATTGAAAGCTAGGAAGGGAGTCATTTAGAATACATTTTTGGTAGCGGCCAAAAAGCCAATGCAATCCTAAATTGCATTAAACAAAAGGATGCAATCAAGATCAGGGGAGATACTAATGCCATTCTGAAAAGTCTTAGTAAGAACAGCACATCTAGTTTTGATCACGACACTAAAAAATAGATGTAGAGACTCTAGAAAGTGTTGTGGTTGGCTCTGGCCCAGCTCCTGCCCCAGGGAATGGGGAGGTGGATGCAGGGGAAACTTCAACATGTCACAGGCCTGTGTTATTGTTCAGAGTTTAGTTTCCTCGGACGAAGAAGAAGGTGGGAGTGACTCGGCAGAGGAGGGCTTGGCACACAGCCCAGGAAGTCAATCTCCCTTATCTTCCATTGATTTGGATGAAGACGTTTTGGACCCACGCAAGCGCAGAATTATGCGTAGAAGAGACCAAGTAAGGACGTATTACAGGAGATAAGAGAGGCCACCTGTGGTTGGGTGGGGCTCCAGTAATTAGGGCTGCTGCTATAAATAGCAGCATGTGGGTTTGGCCATTGTGGAAGAGTATCTGATCGCAGTTCGTCAGGAATCCTGTGTTTTCTTGACTTTGTTGCTTTTTCACGCCTTGGAAAACAAAGCAGAGCAACGTGTATGTGTGTGTGTGTCTCACTTCGTTGGAAGAAGAAGGGGTGTGAAGTTTCTTCACAGCTGCTAGCTAAGTACTTAATGACTGCTTAAGGGAAATTGTACAGACTACCTGGTTGTTTTGGGACGAGTGCTCTTTGCAATACAAAAAGAGTGCTTTGTTTGGGATAAAGAACATTGTTTTGAATTTTCAAACCTATGTGTGTCTGAAATTTGTATCCTTGAATTTTTGGGAGGCTCCTACCAGAGAGCCCGGCAGAACAGAAAGAGTGCAGAGAAGAGCAACCAGGATGATTAGGGGGCTGGAGGCTAAAACATACTAAGAGCATATGCACCAAGACAAATTCCTTGTCTGTCCAATCACACTGGGCCAGTAAAATTCTATTCTATTCTATTCTATACGATGAACGGTTGCAGGATTTAGGGGTAGTGATTTCTGACAGTCTCAAAATGGGTGAACAGTGCAGTCAGGCGGTAGGGAAAGCAAGTAGGATGCTTGGCTACATAGCTAGAGGTATAACAAGCAGGAAGAGGGAGATTGTGATCCCTCTGTATAGAGTGCTGGTGAGACCCCATTTGGAATAATACTGTGCTCAGTTCTGGAGACCTCACCTACAAAAAGATATTGACAAAATTGAACGGGTCCAAAGACGGGCTACAAGAATGGTGGAAGGTCTTAAGCATAAAACGTATCAGGAAAGACTTCATGAACTCCATCTGTATAGTCTGGAGGACAGAAGGAAAAGGGGGGACATGATCGAAATGTTTAAATATATTAAAGGGTTAAATAAGGTCCAGGAGGGAAGTGTTTTTAATAGGAAAGTGAACACAAGAACAAGGGGACACAATCTGAAGTTAGTTGGGGGAAAGATCAAAAGCAACGTGAGAAAATATTATTTTACTGAAAGAGTAGTAGATCCTTGGAACAAACTTCCAGCAGATGTGGTAGATAAATCCACAGTCACTGAATTTAAACATGCCTGGGATAAACATATATCCATCCTAAGATAAAATACAGAAAATAGTATAAGGGCAGACTAGATGGACCATGAGGTCTTTTTCTGCCATCAGACTTCTATGTTTCTCTGTTTCTAACTGGGCATGATTAGTCTAGTGAAGAGAAGGCCCAGGGGAGACAGAATAGCAGTCTTCCAATATTTGAGGGGCTCCCAAAGAGATGAGGGGCACAAGATATTTTCCAAGGCACCCAAAGGCCAGACAAGAAATAATGGATGGAAACAGAGCAAGGAGAGATTCAACCTGGAAGTAAGGAGAAATTTTCTGACAGTGAAATGTTTGCCATCACACAGTCTCCTGCTTGAGATGGGGGTGGGACTAGAGGGCCTCCAGAGTCCCTTCCAACTCTGTTATTCTGCGGGCTCATTTTAAGATCGGTTTTAATATTTTATTTTATTTTCATTTTATTTATTTATTTTGTCCAATACACAATAATACACAATGAAGGTTATAGAGGATATAGTAGAGAAGAAATACGAGATATAGGAGAGACTATGGGACAGGGGACGGAAGGCACTCTAGTGTGTGTTCTGTCGGGCTCTCTGGTACACTCCTCCCAAAAATTCACAGATACAATTTCAGACACACACACACGTTTGAAAATTCAAAACAATGTTCTTTATAATGAAAATTCCCTTAAACCAAGCCCTCTTTTGGTATAGCCAAGAGCACTCGTCTCCAAACAACCTGGCAATTTGTACAAGTCCCTTATCAGTTCTGTGATACTTAGCTTGCAGCTGTGAGGCAATTCACAGTCCTTCTTCTTTCACAAAGTGAAACACACTTTGCTCTGGTTTAGTTTCCAAGCGGGGAAAAATCAGCACACAAAAGGTCAAAGTCAGTAGAGCAGTCATGAAACACAACGATCAAACAATCCTCCACAATGGCCAAACCCACAGGCTGCTCTTTATAGCAGCCTCACTAATGACCACAGCCCCACCCAACCACAGGTGGCCTCATTTTCTTTGATAATAATCTCTCAGTTGTTGCTGCCTATGCATCGCTCTCCGCATGCGTGGCTGTATCATTAACTCTTGTTCTGAATCCAAGGAGGAGCTAGAGAATCGATCTCCTTCTGAGCTGTCTGCCCCACTCTCCTCCTCCCTGTCACTCATGTCTTCTTGGTCAGAGGAGCCTTCATCATCAGATTCCACGGGGGGCAAAACAGGCCTGCAACATGTGGATGTCTCCCACACATCCACAGTTCTTGGGGCATGAGCTGGGCCAGAGCTAAGCACAACAGACTAGAGGGACTCCAGAGTCCATTCCAACTATGTTATTCTGCGGGCTCATTTTAATATTTAATCATTTAATATTTTATTTTTATTTTATTTTATTTATTTATTTTGTCCAATACACAATAATACACAATGAAGGTTATAGAGGATATAGTAGAGAAGAAAAACTAGATATAGGAGAGACTATAGGACAGGGGACGGAAGGCACTCTAGTGCGCTTATGCACGCCCCTTACTGACCTCTTAGGAATCTGGATATATCTTTTTCCGTGTGAATAACGCGATGCATCATAATGGAAAGCGACAGGAGTTAAGTAATTAAGAAAGCTCTTGTTGATACGCATCTTAAAAAAAACCTGCAAGCTGCAATTGAGGAGCGAATAAGTCCTTTTTTAATTGAGGGAGCTGCATTCGTTCCCTTTCTAATATTTTTCAGGATCTGCTCCCCTTGGATAGCGAAAGACAAAGTACACAGAACAACACTTTAGCGCATGGCTGCCCACCGCCAGCTCTGTCCTGATTGGTTATCATAATGTATTAAGCTGTGCTCTAGGCTGTGTCGGAAATAAGGGGTTTGCATTTACATTCCAGGCACTTTGTGCTTGGGAATAGAGGAGTCTAAAATTAACTAAAGCGAGCTTTGGAGAATTGGCAGGATGCAACGGAAGCCGTCGTTAGGTCTTCCTGGGAAATGGGGCATTGCATTTAGGAGGTGCTAAATATTCCATGTCGGTGCAGTCCAGCTTCACTATGTCCTATTTTCTCCTTGAGCTGAACAATTGGGAATGGTGGATGGTCTTAAGCATAAAACCTATCAGGAAAGACTGAATGAACTCAATCTGTATAGTCTAGAGGACAGAAGGTAAAAGGTAGAGTGCTGTACTGCAGGCCACTGAAGCTGACTGGTAGATTGGTTTACAGAGAGTTTTTATTTTATGTTATGTTATGTTATGTTATGTTATGTTATGTTTGTTATGTTGTGTTGTGTTGTGTTTTGTTGTGTTATGTATGTTATGTTATGTTATGTTATGTTATTTTATTTTATTTTATTTTATTTTATTTTATTTATTTCATTTATTTTATTTTATTTTATTTTATTTTATTATTTATTTCATTTCATTATTTTATTTTATTTTATTTTATTTTAATTTATTTTGTTTTATTTTATTTTATTTTATTATTTTATTTTATTTTATTTTATTTTATTTTATATTATTTTATTATTTTATTTTATTTTATTTTATTTTATTTTATTTTATTCTATTCTATTCTATTCTATTCTATTCTATTATTTTATTTTATTTTATTTTATTTTATTTTATTTTATTTTATTTTATTTTATTTTATTTTATTTTATTTTATTTTATTTTATTTTATTTTATTTTATTTTATTTTATTATTTTATTTATTTCATTTCATTATTTTATTTTATTTTATTTTATTTTAATTTATTTTGTTTTATTTTATTTTATTTTATTATTTTATTTTATTTTATTTTATTTTATATTATTTTATTATTTTATTTTATTTTATTTTATTTTATTTTATTATTTTATTTTATTTTATTTTATTTTATTTATTTTTTATTATTTATTTTATTTTATTTATTTTATTTATTTTATTTATTTTATTTATTTTATTTATTTTATTTATTTTATTCTATTTTATTCTATTTTATTCTATTTTATTTTTTTTATTTTATTTTATTTTATTTTATTTTATTATTTTATTTATTTCATTTCATTTCATTATTTTATTTTATTTTATTTTAATTTATTTTGTTTTATTTTGTTTTATTTTATTTTATTATTTTATTTTATTTTATTTTATTTTATTATTTTATTTTATTTTATTTTATTTATTTTTTATTATTTATTTTATTTTATTTATTTTATTCTATTTTATTCTATTTTATTCTATTTTATTCTATTTATTTTATTTTTATTTTTTATTTTTTTATTTAATTTATTTAATTAATGTAATTCATTCATTCATTCATTCATTCATTCATTCAGTTAGTTAGTTAGTTAGTTAGTTAGTCCAATACACAATGAGGGTTTTTGTGGGTATATATCTATATACACATAGTAAAATACATGATGAAGGTTATAGAGGAGATAATCATAGTAAAATATATCTAAGAAAGAATAGAAAAGAAGGTATAGTATATCAATGAAAGAACAGAAGAAGAGATATAGGAATGGAAGAAAGGTATAGAAGATATAGGAGAGCAATAGGACAGGGGACGGAAGGCACTCTAGTGCACTTGTACTCGCCCCTTACTGACCTCTTAGGAATCTGGATAGGTCAACCGTAGATAATCTAAGGGTAAAGTGTTGGGGGTTTGGGGATGACACTATGGAGTCCGGGAATGAGTTCCACACTTCGACAACTCAGTTACTGAAGTCATATTTTTTACAATCAAGTTTGGAGTGGTTAATATTAAGTTTTTTAAATCTGTTGTGTGCTCCTGTGTTGTTGTGGTTGAAGCTGAAGTAGTCGCCGACAGGGAGGATGTTGCAGCATATGATCTTGTGGGCAATACTTAGATCTTGTTTAAGGCGTCTTTGTTCTAAACTTTCTAGGCCCAGGGTTGAAAGTCTAGCCTCGTAGGGTATTCTATTTCGAGTGGAGGAGTGAAGGGCTCTTCTGGTGAAGTATCTTTGGACATTTTCAAGGGTGTTAATGTCTGAGATGCGATATGGGTTCCAAACAGATGAGCTGTATTCAAGGATGGGTCTGGCAAAAGTTTTGTAAGCTTTGGTAAGTAGTGTGAGATTGCCAGAGCAGAAGCTACGTAGGATTAGGTTTACAACTCTTGAAGCCTTCTTGGCTATGTTGTTGCAGTGGGCTTTGGCACTTAAATTTTGGCAGACTCCTTTAATTGTGTCCATCAAAATGAATTATGGAACCAGATTATCAAGGGAAAAGGCTTCCTTTCAATTTTGGTTGAAGTGGGAAGTTATCTCTTGCCATAAATAAGCACCTTCACACACTTCCTTTCACAACCTCACACATGCAAGTTACGTAATTGTGATGCCTCCTTAATGAATAGACAACTGCCAGAGCTCCTAAAGAGGAAATGGTATCGGCCCAAAATGGAAGAGGTATGCAAATGTCCTTCTTCCTTTGTCCCACCTCACTGAAGAAACAATTTAGACAACAGCTCCCTTGTGCTGAAGCTAAAAGAGCTAATGTTAAAATAAGAGAGCTTTAAGAAAAGCCAAAGTCATTAAACCGAAGCAAGGAAGATCATTTTGCAAGCATGGAAATGCATTCTTCTTTAAATTAACCCGAGGTCTGTATCATGTCATCCTACTGACATCTTGAAAATAAATGTAGGCAATTTAGATGAAGGATGAAGGCATCGTCTTCAATCCTCTAGAATATTACCTAAAATGTTTTTTTTTCTGGAGCTCGGTGGGTTTTCTAAAGGTTAATTGTCCCTAATCAATCTGTTCAGATGACATTACTGGGGAAATATCGGCCTGGATGTCTGCCTGGGACATGACACCTGGGAAGAGGGAGGGAAAGAAAGAAAGAAAGAAAGAAAGAAAGAAAGAAAGAAAGAAAGGGGGAGGGAGGAAGGGAGAAGAGGAAGAAGTGAAAGCAAGGAAGGAAGCCGGGAAAGAAGGAAGGAAGAAAGGAAAGAAAGAAGTAGAGCAAGAAGTGAAAGGAAGGAAGGAAGGAAGGAAAGAAGTAGAGCAAGAAGTGGAAGAAAGGAAGGAAGGAAAGAAAGAAGTAGAGCAAGAAGTGGAAGGAAGGAAGGAAGGAAAGAAAGAAAGAAGTAGAGCAAGAAGTGGAAGGAAGGAAGGAAAGAAAGAAAGGAAAGAAAGAAGTAGAGCAAGAAGTGGAAGGAAGGAAGAAAGGAAAGAAAGAAGTAGAGCAAGAAGTGGAAGGAAGGAAGGAAGGAAGGAAGTAGAGCAAGAAGTGGAAGGAAGGAAGGAAGGAAAGAAAGAAGTAGAGCAAGAAGTGGAAGGAAGGAAGGAAGGAAGGAAGGAAAGAAAGAAGTAGAGCAAGAAGTGGAAGGAAGGAAGGAAGGAAGGAAAGAAGTAGAGCAAGAAGTGGAAGGAAGGAAGGAAGGAAAGAAAGAAAGAAAGAAATAGAGCAAGAAGTGGAAGGAAGGAAGGAAAGAAGTAGAGCAAGAAGTGGAAGGAAGGAAGGAAGGAAGTAGAGCAAGAAGTGGAAGGAAGGAAGGAAGGAAGGAAAGAAGTAGAGCAAGAAGTGGAAGAAAGGAAGGAAGGAAAGAAAGAAGTAGAGCAAGAAGTGGAAGGAAGGAAGGAAAGAAGTAGAGCAAGAAGTGGAAGGAAGGAAGGAAGGAAAGAAAGAAAGAAAGAAATAGAGCAAGAAGTGGAAGGAAGAAAGGAAGGAAGGAAGGAATCATACCGAACCTTGTGGGTTCAGTCCAAAACCTTAAAATGTTCCTGTGCTCCTCAACAAACAACGCTGTCTATCATTTGTCCTTTTTGTGGCTATTCAAATAACGTGACTTGATCGACTGAAAAAGAGTCCAAGCCCCTATTTGAAAACTTATCTTGGTCGATAAGCCACCCCCACCCAGTCACATGACCTTTAAGCCACCCCCAGTCAGATGATTGACAAGCCACTCCCAACTGGTCACATGGCCATCAAGCCCTTCCTACCCCGGTCACAGGGCCGTCAAGCCACACCCACAAAGTAAGCCACGCCCACAGTGTGGCAGTAAAAATAACTCAAAATAGACCAACCCTTTTCCACACTTCTCAAATTTTATTCTTGGTGCTATAACACAGCCCAAGGAAGCTGTTAGTTTCAAATTCAATTATGAAAGTTATTCCGTTATTAACAATATCCTAGTGTTTGACAATTAGTCAAAGCAGGGGGTGGGTGGGAGAAAAAGCCAGAATCAATCCTACCCCCCCCACCCCCCCATATGCCTTCAGGAGCTGCTCAAAAAGCAGGAAGCTTTGACGGAAAAGGGTAAATATTGAAAGCAGAGTTAAAAACTCCTGAGAAATGCCAGTGTTCAAATACATGTGGACTTTGAAGAAACGCAGAATGTTGCTTTAGGCATTTGCTTCTTATTCTGCGTTGCTCACGTCTAGCTAATCCCAGCTCTTTGTTGTTTGCCGGGTATATAATACTTGAATATATCGTGTCATTGAAATGACCTGAACAGCCATATCCCCCATAATAACAACCCCTCGCTTAGGATCAAAGCATTTGACCCTATTGATTCCTAAGAGGTCAGTAAGGGGCGAGTACAAGTGCACTAGAGTGCCTTCCATCCCCTGTCCTATTGCTCTCCTATATCTCCTATACCTTTCTTCTATTCCTATATCTCTTCTTCTATTCTTTCATTGATATGTTCTATTACTTTATCTTCTTTTCTATTCTTTCTTAGATATACAGTGATGCCTCGTCTTACAAACGCCTCATCATACAAACTTTTCGAGATACAAACCCGGGGTTTAAGATTTTTTTGCCTCTTCTTACAAACTATTTTCACCTTACAAGCCCACTGCCGCAGCTGGGATGCCCTGCCTCCGGACTTCCGTTGCCAGCGAAGCACCCGTTTTTGCGCTGCTGGAATTCCCCTGAGGCTCCCCTCCATGGGAAACCCCACCTCCAGACTTCTGTGTTTTTGTGATGCTGCAGGGGAATCACAGCAGTGCAAAAATGGGCGCTTCGCTGGCAATGGAAGTCCGGAGGTGGGGTTTCCCAGCGAGGGGAGCCTCAGTGAAATTGCAGCATTGCAAAAACACGGAAGTCCAGAGGTGGGGTTTCCCATGGAGGGGAGCCTCAGGAGAATCCCAGCAGCACAAAAACGGGCGCTTAGGCTGGCAAAAGGGGTGAATTTTGGGCTTGCACGCATTAATTGCTTTTCCATTGATTCCTATGAGAAACATTGTTTCGTCTTACAAACTTTTCACCTTAAGAACCTCGTCCCGGAACCAATTAAGTTTGTAAGACAAGGTATCACTGTATTTTACTATGAGTATCTCCTCTATAACCTTCATCATGTATTTTACTGTGTGTATATAGATATATACCCACTAAAACCCTCATTGAGTATTGGACTAAATAAATAAATAAATAAATAAATAAATAAATAAATAAATAAATAAATAAATAAATAAATAAATAAATAAATAGATGGATGGATGGATGGATGGATGGATGGATGGACGGACGGACGGACGGACGGACGGACGGACAGACAGACAGACAGACAGACAGACAAACAAACAAACAAATAAATAAATAAATAAAAAAAATTGGTGTGTCCCAGCTAAAGTTAGCAAATTCACATGGGAAGTAAATACAAGTTGGGATTCGGCTTGGTGTGACAATTGTGGGCAAGTGCATCTTTTGTAATATTATATATTACTTTGGAACAGAACAGAACAGAATAGAATAGGAAAAGATAAAAATCAGAAATAATAGAATAGGGATTAGAATTAGAATAGAAAATATGGAATGGAATGGGACAGAATAGAAAATATGGAACAAAACAAAACAGAATAGAATAGAATAGGAAAAAATAAGAATAAGAAAGAATAGAATTAGAATTAGAACTGGAATTGGAATTAGAATAGAAAATGTGGAATGGAACAGAACAGAATAGGAATAAACTCCTTAAAACCCACCTCTGCCGTCAGGCATGGGGGAACTGAGACATCTCCCCTGGGCCTATATAGTTTATGCATGGTATGTTTGTGTGTATGTTTGTTTTTAATAATGGGGTTTTTAGTGTTTTTTAAATTATTAGAATTGTTGTACATTGTTTTATTGTTGCTGTGAGCTGCCCCGAGTCTATGGAGAGGGGTGGCATACAAATCTAATTAATAATAATAATAATAATAATAATAATAATAATAATAATACTAATAATAATAATAATAATAATAATTTCCAGTGGAACTTGTGCTGGAACTACCATTTACCAGTGGCAAAGAACTGGTGGGATCATAAGCCCGAAAAAGTGATCAAAAATGAGCAAGCAAAACTACTGTGGGACTTCCGACTTCAGACTGACCGAATTCTGAAGCATAACACACCAGACATTGTGATCGTGGAGAAAAAGAAAGTATGGATCATCGACATCGCAATCCCAGGAGACAGCAGAATTGAGGAGAAGCAGCTAGAGAAATTAGTGAAATACAGAGATCTAAAAATTGAGCTGCAACGACTCTGGCATAAGCCCGTGAAAGTGGTCCCAGTGGTACTTGGCACGCTGGGCGCAGGGCCAAAGGATCTCAGCGGACATTTGAAAACCATTGGAATTGACACAATCTCCATCTGTCAATTGCAAAAGGCCGCTTTACTGGGATCAGCAAACATAATTCGCCGCTACATCACGCAGTCCTAGGTGCTTGGGAAGCGCCCGACTGGTGATGAAATACAAAATCCAGCATAGTGATCTCGTTTGCTGTGTTGTACTGACATAATAATAATAAAAGTATAGTCTGAACTATAACAGTGTCCTGTTTTAGCATTAGGATAAAGCAGCTGAATGAAACTCTGACTTAGTTTAGTTTATTAGATTTGTATGCCGCCCCTCTCCGAAAACTTAGACATGCTTGGAGTAGATCTATTTAAATAATTGGGAGGAGTTAGTGTGACTACATTTAAGAAAACTTTCTGGCATTATTATACTGCCATCATGTACATTTCTCCAATTCTTTGCTCTTTCTGTGGATCAGACACATATTCACAGAAATACACAGCAAACAGTGTATATCATCTATTCTGTTTGCTGGGAGGCAGAAGCCTTTTTTCCTTGTTTTCCTCCCCAAAAACTAAGCTGCACTTTATACTCTGGTGCATCTTATACTCCAAAAAATACGGGAGTTGGAAACACAGATTGGCAGTTAGATTATTATTTTGATCACATTTAATCACATTTTTCACACGATGTTATGCCCAATGATCAAATATTTCAGGTTTGAATGCTGGAGCTTCCAAAACAGCTTCTTGTGTGGTATTTCCAACATATCCTTTTTACGTTTTCATTTCCATTTAAGCAGAAAAAATTTAGACGGTCCTTTTAGCGAAAGGATTTTTCCGCTTATCTGAGCTTGATGGCTTTCTTTCTTCTGCTGTTTATTTGCTCCTTCCAGGATGGTGTTTGTAGTGTCGTTTATTCAATTTGTATAGCAACAGGGTATTTGCTGCGCTTCATAATTGTAACAGCCTAACGGAGCGGACAGAACGTAGACTCGCCTGGCGGTCCACTGTAGGATTTCTAGCAATGAATCATCAAAGGGAAAAAAATATATTATTTGGATTCGGAGCATCTTTGCAGTGTAGAATTCATGGGGCTACATTAATTATTTTGGTGGCACTTAACTTGTCCTCAGTTTTTGGAATTATGCAACTACCACTTTCCATGTTGGATGATATGATTTGTATTATGTGGCCATGATCAAGAGTAGGTTCCTCCCAGTTCGCCTGAATGGGTAGCGGCCCACTGGTGACACTGCAGTGATATCACTGAACCTGATTGGTCAGAGCCGGTCCGTGGGTGTCGCCATTTAGTTTTTTAAAAAATTATTTATTTTATTTATTTATTTATTTATTAGATTTTTATGCCGCCCCTCTCCGTAGACTCAGGGCGGCTCACAACACAATAAAACAGTTCATAACAAATCTAATAATTTAATTTTAAATTTAAAATATTTTAAAAACCCCATTATTAAGCAGACATACGTACAAACATACCATACATAAATTGTATAGGCCCGGGGGAGATATCTCAGTTCCCCCATGCCTGACGACAAAGGTGGGTTTTGAGGAGTTTACGAAAGGCAAGGAGGGTGGGGGCAGTTCTAATCTCCAGGGGGGCTTGGTTCCAGAGAGTCGGGGCTGCCACAGAGAAGGCTCTTCCCCTGGGGCCTGCCAACCGACATTGTTTAGTTGACGGGACCCGGAGAAAGCCCACTCTGTGGGACCTCATTGGCCGCTGGGATTCGTACGGCAGAAGACGGTTCCAGAGGTATTCTGGTCCGATGCCATGTAGGGCTTTAAAGCTCATTGTTTAGTTGACGGGACCCGGAGAAGGCCCACTCTATTTAATTCTCTTTAACTTTTTTTCTTCTGTGCATGCACAAAAGCCGAATTTCCATCACTGTGCATGAGGTCACCATCTTGTTTTCGGTGTTTTAATATTTGTTTTTTTAAAAAAATTCTGGGGTTTTGCACTGCGCCTGCGCGCTTGGCTACAAGGCACAGAAACTCAGTGCGGGGGGAAGTGAACTGACAATGAGGTAAGTTGGGACTCACCCCTGGCCAGGATGTGTCCGAGCTACTCATACAATGGGCCTAGATCAAGGGTCCCCAACCACTAGGCCGCGGCCCACATGTTAAAATCACATGAAGTATTAATACCGCTTTATAAAGTCTGGAATAAGTGCCTCTAGTTCTGGTCACATCACACACAAAAAATGTTGAGACTTTGGAAAAAGTGCATAGAAGAGCAACTAAAATGATAAAGAAAGGGCCGTAAAGCACTGTGAAGCCGTATATAAGTCTAAATGCTATTGCTATCACCTTGGAGATTAAAACCTATGAAGAGCGGTTGTAGGATTTGGGTTTGGTTAGTCTAGAGCAGTGGTCCCCAACGTTTTTTCCACCAGGGACCAGTTTCAGCAAGACAATTTTTCTATGGCCTGGTGGGGGCGGAAAGGGGTGTGGTTGGGGGCGGGATTAAGCATCGGGGTGCTGGACCTCCCCGCCCCTCTTTCCCACCATCGCCCTGTGGCCGGCAGAACCTGCCTTCCAAGCCCTCTTGTCCAGCGGGAGCTAAGCGCTGAAGAGAGGGGGTCAGGCTGGCCCTCCTGCCTCCCCCCAGCCAAAAATGCAAAAGCGCCCCGCGGCAGAAGCCAAAAGAGGCTTGAGCCTCTCGGTCCTTCCCGCCCCTCTGTCCCGTCCATCGTCCTGTGGCCGGCAGAACCTGCCTCCCGAGGCCTCTTGCCCGGCGGGAGGCGAAGCGCTAGAGGGAGGGGGTGGCGGCATGAGGGCCGGCAGCTGCTGACTCCACGGACCGGTGCAACATGCTCCGCGGCCCGGTACTGGTCCGCGGCCCGGTGGTTGGGGACCCCTGGTCTAGAGCAGTGTTTCCCACCTGTGGCAACTTGAAGATATCTGGACTTCAACTCCCAGAATTCTCTCCTCTCCTCTCCTCTTCTCTTTCTTCTCTTCTCTTCTCTCTCTTCTCTGCACCAAGACAAATTCCTTGTGTGTCCAATCATACTTGGCCAATAAAAATTCTCTCCTCTCCTCTTTCTTCTCTCCTGTCCTGTCCTGTCCTCTCCTCTCTCTTCTCTTCTCTTCTCCGAGGTGGCACACTGGTTAGAGTGCACCATTGTAGGCTACACTTCAGCTAACTGCTAGCTCTAGTTCAGCAGTTCAAAACTCACCACCGGCTCAAGGTTGACTCAGCCTTCCATCCTTCCATAGATAAAATGAGGACCCAGATTGTTGGGGGCAGGAGGCTGATTCTCTAAACTGTTTAGAGAGGGCTGTAAGAGCACTAAGAAGCGGTATATAAGTCTAAATGCTATAAAATGTGGAAAAAGCACTTAGAGAACTATGAACACATATCTCAAGACCTAAAATGGTCACCTAACATCAAAAACATCATCAAAAAAGCACAACAAAGAATGTTCTTTCTGCGCCAGCTCAGGAAGTTCAAACTGCCCAAGGAGCTGTTGATACAGTTCTACAGAGGAATCATTGAGTCTGTCATCTGCACCTCTATAACGGTCTGGTTTGGTGCTGCAACCCAACAGGACCGACACAGACTTCAGAGGAGAATCAGAACTGCAGAAAAAACAATTGCTGCCAACCTGCCTTCCATTGAGGACCTGTAGACTGCACGAGTCAAAAAGAGGGCAGGGAAAATATTTACTGACCCCTCGCATCCTGGACACAAACTGTTTCAACTCCTACCCTCAAAACGTCGCTACAGAGCACTGCACACCAAGACAACTAGACACAAGAACAGTTTTTACCCGAACGCCATCACTCTGCTAAACAAATAATTCCCTCAACACTGTCAGACTTTCTACTAAATCTGCACTTCTATTCTACTAATTTTTCTCATCATTCCTATCACCCATTTCCTCCCATGTTGATTGTATGACTGTAACTTGTTGCTTATATCCTAAGATTTTTATTAATATTGCTTCTTCATTGCTTATTTGACCCCTATGACAATCATTAAGTGTCGTACCACATGATTCTTGACAAATATATATTTTATTTTATGTACGCTGAGAGCATATGCACCAAGACAAATTCCTTGTGTGTCCAATCACACTTGTCCAATAAAATTCTATTCTATTCTAGGACAGAAGGAAAAGGGGGGACATGATTCAAACATTTAAATATGTTAAAGGGTTAAATAAGGTTCAGGAGGGAAGTGTTTTTAATAGGAAAGTGAACACAGGAACAAGGGGACACAATCTGAAGTTAGTTGGGGGAAAGATCAAAAGCAACATGAGAAAATATTATTTCACTGAAAGAGTAGTAGATCCTTGGAACAAACTTCCAGCAGACGGCACAGCAACTGAATTTAAACGTGCCTGGGATAAACATAGATCCATTGTAAGATAAAATACAGGAAATAGTATAAGGGCAGACTAGATGGACCATGAGGTCTTTTTCTGCCGTCAGTCTTCTATGTTTCTATTCTATTCTATTCTATTCTATTCTATTCTACAAGCTTTAGCAAGCCCCTAGTTTTTTGGAGAGTAAAAGGAAGGGAAGGATCAGACACTTTCAAACTGGATTCTGTTATTGTAACTTTTAAATAAAGGTAGAATTTCGTTCCGATGGTTGGTGCTTCTTGCCAGAACTACCTCTGAAGAGCTGACACACAACCTCACACCTACACATCCACATTCGACTTTATTGAATTTTGAAGCAAGGCTATCGTCAGCGATGTGAACAAACCCACTAATCAAACAGATCCATTCTAATTCCGGCTACTCATCACTCACTCAAGTTTTAAAATAAAAGGCCTTGTGAATAATTTAACCGATACCAAATTACTGTTTTATGTTTTGCGTGAAAGCAGCACGCTAGGTTCCTTTAATATTGCATGGCCTGCTGCGTCATTTACTTTTCCCTAAAAATTAATTATTACACACTTCGTTCTTTACATCTAGCAAATAAGCCTCTTCCCAATCAATTGCTAATATACTGAGCTATAACCAACTTAGGCCAGCAGAAAAAGATCCATCGCAACATTTTAGAGAGGATATTTTTAAATAAATAAAGATATAAGCTTCGGGAATAGCTGCCTTGGGGCAATTTTTAGTGATTACAAATGACCAAGCAAGCACCTTTAATAAGTTTGTTCTAGGTGGCTTCTTTATTAACAGCTCCTAATAACACAGCACTCTGTTTCTGGTTGTAAAGTTAAATGTTTTATCTGCTTATTTCTCCTTATGTCCCATTTACTCTCGTAAGCATGCCAATTTAGATTTTAGGGTGATACACAATTTAGCAGCATTTTAAAAAATGGCTATCCCTTAATCATGGCTCACAAACACAGATGCCCCAGCCCAGACTATTGAAGTTTTCTTTCTTTCTTTCTTTCTTTCTTTCTTTCTTTCTTTCTTTCTTTCTTTCTTTCTTTCTTTCTTTCTTTCTTTCTTTCTTTCTTTCTTCCTTCCTTCCTTCCTTCCTTCTTCCTTTCTTCCTTTCTTCCTTTCTTCCTTTCTTCCTTTCTTCCTTTCTTCCTTTCATCCTTCCTTCCTTCCTTCTTTCTTTCCTTTCTCTCTCTCTCTCTCTCTCTCTCTCTCTCTCTCTCTCTCTCTCTCTCTCTCTCTCTCTGTAACCTCTTTTTGGGATAATGGAAATGAAGGGAGACTACTAGAGATCTATTTAAAGCTATCTGGCTCTCATCAACTAGCTATACCCTTACTGGAATTTGAATATGGGCAGCCTGCCTATAAGGCAGTAGCTTTAATCTCTAGGCCACAAGCTCTCCTCCCTGTATCAGCTTTGCACCAGGGAAGAGTTATATATATATATCTGAGAAACAGATAGAGACAGAGGGAGGGAGAGAGAGAGAGGGAGAGAGGGAGAGAGAGAAAGGGAGAGAGAGGGAGGGAGAGAGGGAGGAAGGGAGGGAGAGAGAGAGAGAGACATAGAGAGAGGGAGAGAGGGATGGAGGGAGAGGGGAGAGAGAGAGAGAGAGAGAGCAAACTTATAATTTCTTCTTTAAATTTCAAGGGTGCCCGGTGAGTATTTGAAATGAAATGTGCTACTAAAAAGCACTGAAGGTTTGTAGAGATAGAGAAAGGGCTAATTGGTTCACCTGCACACTTTTCAACATTAAAATTAAGCCCTTAAATTTGACCAAGAGGGTTGTTCTAAAGAACTATTTCAATTATTTTTACAAATGCGTTTTTCCTAATAGAAAAGGAGGAATAGGTGACATTTCCATGTGGCCTATACTGCTCAAAATAAATAAATAAAAGGAACACTCAAATAACACATCCTAGATCTGAAGGAATGAAGCATTCCATTTGCACAACAGCAGGTGAAATTGATTGCCAATCAGTGTTGCTTCCTAAAGTGGACAGTTTGATTTCACATAAGTTTGATTTACTTGGAGTTATATTGCGTTGTTTAAGTGTTCCCTTTAGTTTTTTGCAGCAGTGTATATGCCTTAGTCTCCTGTTTATCAGTAAGTTGCTTCTTGTCCTGCTTTAGAGAACATCTGCACCAAAGACAAATTCCTTGTGTGTCCAATCACACTTGGCCAATAAAGAATTCTATGCTGTGCTATTCTATTCTGTTCTGTTCTGTTCCGTTCCATTCCATGTTTCTGTTCTGTTCCATTCCATATTTAAATATGTTCAAGGGTTAAATAAGGTTCAAGAGAGAAGTGTTTTTAATAGGAAAGTGAACACAAGAACAAGGGGGCACAATCTCAGTTGGGGGAAAGATCAGAAGCCACATGAGAAAATATTATTTGACTGAAAGAGTAGTAGATGCTTGGAGCAAACTTCCAGCAGACGTGGTTGGTAAATCCACAGTCACTGAATGTAAACATGCCTGGGATAAACATAGATCCATCCTAAGACAAAATACAGGAAATAGTATAAGGGCAGACTAGATGGATCATGAGGACTTTTTCTGCCGTCAATCTTCTATGTTTCTATATATTCCATTCCACTCCACTCCACTCTATCATCTTTGTAGCAGCCCCTAAAATGATGGAATACTACATTTATTTATTTATTTATTTATTTTATTTATTTTGTCCAGTACATAATACACATTGAAGAGAATAGATATGTAATAATATAAATATAGAAAAGAATAGAAGAAAAGATATAAAAGTATAGGTGAACATACTTGAAAGGAAGAAAAGATAAATGAGATAAGGAGAGGCAATTGGACAGGGGACGGAAGGCACACTGGTGCACTTATGCACGCCCCTTATTGACCTCTAAGGAACCTGGAGAGGTCAATCATGGATAGTCTAAGGGAAAAATGTTGGGGGTTAGGGGATGACACTATAGAGTCAGGTAATGAGTTCCACGGTTCGACAACTCGGTTGCTGAAGTCATATTTTTTACAGTCAAGTTTGGAGCGGTTGATATTAAGTTTGAATCTGTCGCGTGTTCTTGTGTTGTTGTGATTGAAGCTGAAGTAGTCATTGACAGGTAGAACGTTGCAGCATATGATCTTGTGGGCAATACTTAGATCTATATACAGAAATGTATCTATGGTATATCTAGATCTATAGACAATATATCTCTAGATATCTAGAACCCATAAATTACTTTTTATTTTTTGCTCCTCTGGCTCCAAAGAGCCATTCCCTTTGCAAGGACCGACCAAAGCTATGCAAAATCATTTCTCCTTTACATGGAGCAAATGATTACTGCATTATCAGAAGGGGAGAGCTGAAAATAGCATTGCTTAGCATTTTAGTCACGAAAAATGGGAATCCTGATCTGATCTGGTCCCTTAAATATCACCTGGCATGTTTAATCTATGCCTTTATGCAAATATTTGCTGTTTTCGCAATTGTCAGATGCTACCCTGCATAGCATCTTCAAACCTCAGAACATTTTTCATGCATTGTGTTGCAGCGCCTCCTATTGGCTACGTTGGGGAGGTTGCTCTGAATAAAGTTTTAGTAAGAAAGTTCCACAGATCAGAAATACAAACTGAAGTCCAATTGGTGACACAGTCAAAACGTGGCATAGTGGATTAGTGTTGGACCCACAACAAAAACACTCTCAGCTTTTGAAATTCATTAAAGGTTGTTTTGGCCATTGCCTCAGCTCCGGTCTACTTCACTGGTGGTGGGGAGAAAGAAGTTTGTTTGTTTATTTATTTATTTCATTTTATTTTTACATCCTGGACACAAACTGTTTCAACTCCTCCTCAAAATGTCGCTACAGAGCCCTGCACACCAAGACAACTAGACATAAGAACAGTTTTTTCCCGAACGCCATCACTCTGCTAAACAAATAATTCCCTCGACACTGTCTATTTATTAAGTCTGCACTTCTATTTCTACTAGTTTTTCTCATAATTCCTATCATCCTTTTCCTCCCAATTGGGACTGTATGACTCTATCTTGTTGCTTGTATCCTAAGATTTTTATTAATATTGATTGTTTCTTTTTTTTGGGGGGGGGGTGTTTGCTTTTCTTTCTTTTTTTAAAATATTTTTTATTAAATTGCAAAGACAGACAAAACATACATTACATGTAACATTTAATGGAGCTTCTGCTCTGGCAATCTCACACTACTGACTAGAGCCTACAAAACCTATGCCAGACCCATTCTCGAATACAGCTCATCTGTCTGGAACCCATGCCACATCTCAGACATCAACACTCTCGAAAACGTCCAAAGATATTTCACCAGAAGAGCCCTTCACTCCTCCACTCGAAACAGAAGACCCTACGAAAATAGACTATCTATCCTGGGTCTTGAAAGCTTAGAACTGCGGTGCCTAAAACATGATTTAAGTATTGCCCACAAGATCATATGCTGCAACGTCCTTCCGGTCAACGACTACTTCAGCTTCAACCACAACAACACAAGAGCATACAACAGATTCAAATTTAATATTAACCGCTCCAAACTTGACTGTAAAAAATATGACTTTAACAATCGAGTTGTCGAAGCGTGGAACTCATTACCGGACTCAATAGTGTCAACTCCCAACCCCCAACACTTCTCCCTTAGACTCTCCACGATTGACCTCTCCAGGTTCCTAAGAGGCCAGTAAGGGGCGTATATAAGTGCACTGATGTGCCTATCATCCCCTGTCCAATTGTCTTTCCTTATCTCTTATATCATATATACTCTCTCCCTCCCATCTACTTCTCTTCTTTTGACTTTCTATCATCATATATATTACTTAATGTCTATTCTCTTCCATATGTATTGTATATTGGACGAAGAATAAATAATAATAATAATAATAATAATAATAATAATAATAATAATAATAAATCGCTCCTCTCAAAGTAGAAGTCATCTTTATATTTATAATAAGTAAAAAATAAACTAACTTTATCATTGTTTATAAAATACTTAGATATATCAACTGTAAGATAATAAGTAAAAACACATCTAAAACATTTAAAAATATATAAAAAATTTAAAATTATAACTTGAAATGAACTATGAAGGAAAAAAAAGAAAAATGGTAGAAGAGGAAAGAAGGA
The DNA here is from genome assembly GCF_031021105.1 of Erythrolamprus reginae. Classification (NCBI taxonomy): domain Eukaryota; kingdom Metazoa; phylum Chordata; class Lepidosauria; order Squamata; family Dipsadidae; genus Erythrolamprus; species Erythrolamprus reginae. The sequence continues at coordinate 4,570,664 of NC_091955.1, read as the reverse complement.
GTTTATCTTTATATTGTAAATAATCACTGTCTAATACAATATAACTGCTAGGTACAAATATATTTAAAATAGTGTAAAAATAAGGTTATCTCTGTTTCTTTGTATCCCACCAGATATATACCTTTTGCCAAGCCTCATAAATTTCTGATTGTTTCTTCATTGCTTATTTGACCCCTATGACAATCGTTAAATGTTGTACTTGTACCACATGATTCTTGACAAATGTATCTTTTTCTTTTATGTACGCTGAGAGCATCTGCACCAAAGACAAATTCCTTGTGTGTCCAATCACACTTGGCCAATAAAAATTCTATTCTATTCTATTCTATTCATTCTTTTGGGAGGTTCAAGATGGACCAGGAGGAGGATGGAATGCTACAATTTCTCTGCTAGTTATGTCACGCTGTGGAATTAGAGCCAACTCAACTCAACTCTCCACAATCCGCTTCCCTAGCCAAATTATTGAATATCGCACAACATTAAATTCGTTCCTGAGGTTTGTATCGTAGCCAAGGCTCCACTGCGGAGCCCAAATATTACACTTCTCCAAAACGTCAAAAATCCTTTGCCAAGAAGCTGACAAAAACCTTTAATTACGAATTCGCGCAGGCATTCGATTCAAAGAGTGTTTTCCTAAATTGCCAGGGATGTAACCGTCTCGTGGGCCCTCGATTTTATGACTAGTGTTGGGCGAACTGATCTTGCAAAGTTCGGGCTCGTGCCGAATTTTGCCAAGTTCGGCATGCCGAACCCGAACTTTTAAAAAAGTTCTGGTTCGGCGTTCGGCATTCGCTCGAACACTGCGAAGTGCTGCCGCCCGGGAAGAGAGTGGGGAATCCCATCATGGAATTCCCCACCTCCTTTTGCTTGCGGCGCTGCAAACAAAAGGAAGTGGGAAATCCCATGATGGGATTCCATGAGCGGGGCTTTGACATCACGGGGACTCCCTCCTGGCCGGCTAAAATGGGGAGGAATGAGTCAAAGCCCCACCCCCGGAATTCCCCACCTCCTTTTGCTTGCAGCGTCGCTGCGGTATCCTTTTCCGTAAAAATAAGAGGAAGCAAAGGGAGGTGGGAAATTCCCCACCTCCTTGTTTATTTTTACGGAAAAGGACGCCGTAGTGGCGCTGCTGCTGTTCAGGTTCGGGTTTGTCCAACTCACCCAAACTTCCCGGCAAAGTTCAGGTGAGTTCGCCAAACCTGAACGTCGTTGCTTTCTATTCCATTCTACTTCCTTTATCTATTCTATTCTATTCTATTCTACTTTTTTTCCTATCCTATCCTATCCTATCCTATCCTATCCTATTCTATTCTATTCTACTCTACTCTACTCCATTCTATTCCATTCTACTTCCTCTATATATTCTATTCTATTCTATTCTATTCTACTTTTTTTCCTATTCTATCCTATCCTATCCTATTCTATTCTATTCTACTCTACTCTACTCCATTCTATTCCATTCTACTTCCTCTATATATTCTATTCTATTCTGTTCTGTTCTATTCTATTCTATTCTATTCTACTTTTTTCCTATTCTATCCTATCCTATCCTATCCTATCCTATTCTACTCTACTCCATTCTATTCCATTCTACTTCCTCTATATATTCTATTCTATTCTGTTCTGTTCTATTCTATTCTACTTTTTTTCCTATCCTATCCTATCCTATCCTATCCTATCCTATTCTACTCTACTCTACTCCATTCTATTCCATTCTACTTCCTCTATATATTCTATTCTATTCTGTTCTGTTCTGTTCTGTTCTATTCTATTCTATTCTAGTCTACTCTACTCTACTCTACTCTATTCTTCTATTTATTTTGGATGTTCAGTACAAACAGTACATTCAGACTGCTTTGGCATCTAAATATGCTGAATACAGTTAGTTCTTAAATTACGACTGTAACTGAGCAGAAATTTCTGTTGCTAACACTTGTTAAGTGAGCTTCGCCCCATTTTACAACTTTTCTTGCTATTGTTATTACATCTGACAGTTGTTTTAACAATTTTAACTGGAAATGCCAGGAACCGTGCTCCAGTAAATGCTATTGGTCAATGTACCTTCAACCAACCAATTATTTATGGTTGGCAACATGTCTTTATCTTGTTTGGCACAGCCCCATTGACTGGTGCCCATCTTATTCTATTTTTATTTTCATTTTAACATATCTCTATCTGTATCTGGGTTGTATAATTTGTTATCCACTTCTATATTTTCTGTAATTACTAATGTATCAATTTTACCATGGACATTTTAATTGTATAATTGTTTACTTGGAGAACTGCAAATGGCTATTGGTTTGGCAGCCTACAAGTAGAACAAGCGAAGAACTAAAGGCATGTTATTTTATGTTAATTGCCTGAAACACTTGGCAAAAGCCCACATTATCTTAATCTGTAGACTTTGTCAAATATTATTAATAAACGGCAACCGTGCTGCCAATTTTTTAAAATATTTGCTTTCTACCAAGGTTAGTGACTTATCTGCTTTATCAAATTACTTTCAGTGTTATTAATTTTTTTTGTTTTAATTTTCCAGTGCCAGTTCCATAGCTAGATCGCTTGTTTAATTAAATCTCCCTTTGTTACGCTAAGTTTAAATATATTTTGTAAAGTGAACTCTCTCTCTTTCTCTCTCCTCTCTCTCTCCTCTCTCTCCTCTCCTCTCTCTCTCCTCTCTCTCTCCTCTCTCTCTCTCTCTCCTCTCCTCTCTCTCTCCTCTCTCTCTCCTCTCCTTTCTCTCCCCTCTCTCTCCTCTCTCTCTCCTCTCCTCTCTCTCTCCTCTCCTCTCTCTCTCCTCTCTCCTCTCTCTCCTCTCTCCTCTCTCTCTCCTCTCCTTTCTCTCTCCTCTCCTTTCTCTCTCCTCTCCTCTCTCTCCTGTCCTCTCTCTCCTCTCTCTCTCTCTCCTCTCCTCTCTCTCTCCTCTCTCTCTCCTCTCCTTTCTCTCCCCTCTCTCTCCTCTCTCTCTCCTCTCCTCTCTCTCTCCTCTCTCTCTCCTCTCCTCTCTCTCTCCTCTCTCTCTCCTCTCTCTCTCCTCTCCTCTCTCTCTCCTCTCTCTCTCCTCTCCTTTCTCTCTCCTCTCCTCTCTCTCTCTCCTGTCCTCTCTCTCCTCTCTCTCTCTCCTCTCCTCTCTCTCTCCTCTCTCTCTCCTCTCCTTTCTCTCCCCTCTCTCTCCTCTCTCTCTCCTCTCCTCTCTCTCTCCTCTCTCTCTCCTCTCCTCTCTCTCTCCTCTCTCCTCTCTCTCTCCTCTCCTTTCTCTCTCCTCTCCCAGGAGGGAAGTGTTTTTAATAGGAAAGTGAACACAAGAACAAGGGGACACACTCTGAAGTTAGTTGGGGGAAAGATCAAAAGCAACATGAGAAAATATTATTTTACTGAAAGAGTAGTACATCCTTGAAACAAACTTCCAGCAGATGTGGTTGGTAAATCCACAGGAACTGAATTTAAACATGCCTGGGATAAACATAGATCCATTCTAAGATAAAATACAGAAAATAGTATAAGGGCAGACAGTATAAGTTAGAGATAGCCCAACTTCAAAGGACTATACCCTTTCTACTTTAAAAGCAAGAAATAACAACCACAGAGAAACAGATCGTGATTCCCAGAAGGAAAAATAACAACAACCCTGTGTATAACAACAACAATCACAATTGACAGGGGTTCACCTCACTCCAGGACCATGAAAGAGACTCTAGATCTCAAGTGACTTTCAGCGACTATCAGGGTGGGACACCTGCAGATCTTTAATTCTATTATTCTAAGTGCAACAATGGAGGAAAGCATATTTCCTATGCCAACAGGGTCCCATCAACAAAACAATGTCGTTTGGTGGGGCCCAGGGGAAGAGCCTTCTCTGTGGCGGCCCCGGCCCTCTGGAACCAACACCCCCCGGAGATTAGAATTGCCCCCACCCTCTTTGCCTTTCATAAGCTCCTTAAAACCCCCTCTGCCATCAGGCATGGGGAAACTGAGATATTCTTTCCCCCTAGGCCTTTATAATTTATGCATGGTATGTTTGTTTGTAGGGATGTTTGGTTTTTACAATAAGGGTTTTTAGTTGTTTTAGTATTGGATTTATATGATGTTTTTTATTACTGTTGTTAGCCGCCCCGAGTCTACAGAGAGGGGCAGCATACAAATCCAATAAATAATAATAATAATAATAATAATAATAATAATAATAATAATAATAATAATAATATTTCCTATGCCAACAGAAACCCAAAAGCAAAAACCCAAAAGAAATCTGAGACAAGAATGAAAACATGACTTCATTAAACAGATTATTGTTAGCAGCTTTGAAACTGTTGGCCGTGACCCAAAGGAAATGTGTAAACTCCCACGGACAAATTTTATAGTCCCTGTGTAGTGGGACAATACTCGGAGTAGAACAAGCTGTCCACAGCATATGGAGGCCACCTACTTTTACATCATCCGGAAGACAGCTAGCATTCCAATCCCTGATCTCGCCCCCATGATTACGATCATGGTTCTAGTCTAGACATCCATCTGTATAGCAAACATTTGCAGGTCAAGACTCATGTTTTTATATTAAAAGTATACTGAATAATCTTAAATACTGCTTTTGCCAAAAGACACTTAATGTACAGACCTGAGTTCCTTCAATTCTTTCACTTTCCAAGCAGTTGTACAAAGTTGGAGATCCCCTTAAGTCACCACTAAAAATCAGAGATGATGATTCTCTTTACCAGATATTGGAATATAGTGTATGTGTTCTGCCTGGCTCTATGGTAAGAGTCTCCTGAAAATTCAAGGGTACAAATTTCAGACACACACGCTTGAAAGTTCCAAAACAATGTTCTTTATCACAAAAATTCAAAAGAAACAAAGCACCCTTTTTGTATTGCAAAGAGCACTTGTCCCAAAACAACTTGGTAGTCTGTACAATCCCTTTAATCAGTCTTTAAGTACTTAGATAGCAGCTGTGAAGAAACGTCACAGCCCTTCTTCCACGAAGTGAAGCACACACACTTTGCTCTGCTTTGGTTTCAAAGTCGTGAAAAATCCACAAAGTCCAGAAACAGCAAGGCACAGTCCTGAAGAACAACGATCAGATAATCTTCTACAACGGCCAAACCAACACGCTACTATTTATATCAGCAGCACTAATTACTGGAGCCCCACCCAAACACCGGTGGCCTCTCTTATCTCCTGTAATATTTCTTCAATTGGTCTCTTTTACGCATAACTCTGCGCCTGCGTGGGTCCAAGACTTCCGCATCTGAATCAACCGAAGATAATGGAGATTAACTTCCTGGGCTTTGTGCCAAGCCCCCCTCTTCCAAGTCACCCCCACCTTCTTCTTCGTCCAAGAAAACTGCACTACCTGACTCTGTCGGCAATAAAACAGGCCTATGACATGTTGATGTTTCCCCTGCATCCACCTCCACATTCCTTGGGGCAGGTCAAATATTTGCAGGTCAAAGGCAAGACTCATATTCTTAGCATTAAAAGTATACTGAATAATCTCAAATAATGCTTTAAGACACTAAATGTAGAGACTTCAGTTCCCCCAATTTTTTCACCTCCAAAAAAGGTGTAAAAATTTGGAGATCTAGTAAATCACCACTAAAAAAAAATATATGTATACGATATATGGCAATTCCACCTGTTAATACCGTGTTTCCCCGAAAGTAAGACAGTGTCTTACTTTCTTTTTATCCCCAAAAGCCCCACTATGTCTTACTTTCGGGGTATGTCTTATATTGGAAAAAAATTGTCGAATTTTTTGTTTTAACCATAAAATTAACATTTATTAACAACCTGAACAATATGGCGTTGGCAGTAGGCGGCGCTCATTTGGATCAGACGGAGGCAGCAGACGCGGTGACGTATGGAGGGGGGCGGCGCGGAAGTGGGCAGGAGGCGGCGCTCATTAAGATCAGAGGGAGGTGGCAGACGCGGCGACGTATGGAGAGGGGGACGGTGCGGACGTGGGCAGGAGGCGGCGCGCAGCTAGATGAGAGGGAGGCGGCAATACCCCCGTGTTTCCCCGAAAGTAAGACATATGTCTTACTTTCGGGGTACGGCTTATATTAGCCGACCCCCCTGAAACCCCCGATATGTCTTACAATCGGGGATGTCTTACTATCGGGGAAACAGGGTAGTAACTTGTAGCAAGCAGTAGTGGTATTAGGGAGGAAGGATAGCAATAAATGGACAATCCAGAATTGGTACTGGTACATGGTGGACCACATCCACTTTGAAATTATGGAAATAAGATTAAATAACTTTGATGAAAATAAATTGGAGAAGCTGATGGCACAATGGAATAAGGTGAAAGATTATATCTTAAGTAGAATATATGACGACAATGTGAAAAATAAACTCCAATCACTTTTTGTATGTAAAGAAATGTAAATCGGAGCCAAGGAAGAAATTGAAATTTACTGTAAATAATTTAACCCCCTAAATGGTGGAGGAGTTATTGGTGTTGGGCACTTTTTCTTTAAGATTTGTTTGTTTGTTTGTTGTGATAAAAATGTAATAAAAAAAATATTTAAAAAATTAAATAAAGAATAGTAACTTGTAGCACCCTATAAGTTTTGTTTGCAGCAGAATTCGTCAACTCGTTAAACATTTTGATCACACCTGATGCAAAATTTCGAACAGCAGCTGGGCACAAAACGTAAGAATAAATCAAGACGGCCACACAAGTATAATAAAACGTAAACATGGCTCCAATTGTTCACCCGAGCATGCCTAAAAAAATCCACAGACCCGAACACGCTACCCAAAACACAAAATGTATATTTTGGCAAAGGGTGGACTCACATGGCACGGTTCGGAGGTAGAGGTTGTCTCGTATGATCTGTTGAAGCTCGTGATCCACCGAACCCTTCTGGAACCGTAGATTGAGGTAGCGACGGAGATCCTTATCCACAACGCCTCCTGGAAAAAAAAAATTAACAATTAACAACCACATTCAGATTCATAGGGAAACAGGAAGCAGGACTAATAAGGTTATTTCCTCACAACTGAAAAAGATCTTGGTTCACCTATAATTGCATCCATTAGTCACTTCCTAGCTTTGTTGCCTCTGTTATCATTTTCCTTGGGTTTTTGTTTTGTTTCCGAGGGGTTATAATTTAGGTGTTTTCAATTCAGGAAATTAAAAAAAATACAGAAAAAGAAAGAAAGAAATGAGTATACAACAGAAAGTCAGAAGGCGCTACTGGCAAATGGTTACTTTAAAGAAAAATGACAAGGAATGGGGCATGTATGGCAAAATAGTTGTCAGGTTCCCAATAATTTGACTAGGTAAATTGATCTTTGGATAATTCTTTTTCTCACATTATTGGTCTATCTATCTATCTATCTATCTATCTATCTATCTATCTATCTATCTATCTATCTATCTATCTATCTATCTATCTATCTATCTTATCTATCTTATCTATCTATCTATTAATCTATCTATCTATCTATCTATCTATCTATCTATCTATCTATCTATCTATCTATCTATCTATCTATCTACCTACCTACCTACCTATCTAATCTATCTATCTATCTTATCTATCTATCTATCTATCTATCTATCTATCTATCTATCTATCTATCTATCTATCTATCTATCTACCTACCTACCTACCTACCTACCTACCTATCTAATCTATCTATCTATCTATCTATCTATCTATCTATCTATCTATCTATCTATCTATCTATCTATCTATCTATCTATCTATCTATCTTATCTATCTATCTATCTATCTATCTATCTATCTATCTATCTATCTATCTATCTATCTATCTATCTTATCTATCTATCTATCTATCTATCTATCTATCTATCTATCTATCTATCTATCTATCTTATCTATCTATGTATCTTATCTATCTATCTATCTATCTATCTATCTATCTATCTATCCATCCATCCATCCATCCATTCATCTATCTTATCTATCTACCTACCTACCTATCTTCTGTCTGTCTGTCTGTCTGTCTGTCTGTCTATCTGTCTATCTTGATCTCTCTCTTTTCTATCCCTTCCTCCCTCCCTCCATCCATCCATCCATCTATCTCTATGTAATCAACTCCCTCTCTCCATCTATCCAACCACCTACCTACCTATCATCTATCTACCCATATCTATCTATCTATCTATCTATCTATCTATCTATCTATCTATCTATCTATCTATCTATCTATCTCGATCTCTCTCTTTTCTATCCCTCCCTCCCTCCATCCATCCATCTATCATCTATCCATTCACACACAGAGAGAGAAACACACACACAACACATCACCACCCCCACCAAATTAATACAATATAGGCAGTCTTCAACTATCAACCTTTCATTGGGCTCATTTGTGGTCGTAAGGTGACAACCGAGTCCCTGTACAGTTTAAATACAAGTTGCAATGTTGATTTTCAATTTCAACTTCTTTATTTGTTCATGCTAATTTTTAAACGTGTTTTCAGCCAGATTAGCGTTGGAAAGAGGTTGCATAGAAGTGCTTTGCTTAATCATTATAATTAGTCATTCTTTCTCTTTTGGCTGGTGAGTGCCAAAGTCCTGTAGCTTTTCCTAAAAAATCTGTCAGCGATGTAAATAATTCCTAAAAAACACCAACTATTAGAATGTGAATCACTCAGCTTTTGCAAAGAGCAAACGTAGGTGTATAATGTATAGTTCTGGCCCAAAATTTAAGATCTTGCTTGGAGAAAAAACCCCCACCCATTTACTAATCCTGGGCCTAGAAAGCCTAGAACTACAGCGCCTAAAACACGATTTGAGTATTGCCCACAAGATCATATGCTGCAACGTCCTACCTGTCAATGACCACTTCAGCTTCAACCGCAACAACACAAGAGCACGCAACAGATTCAAACTTAATACGAACCACTCCAAACCTGACTGTAAAAAATATGATTTCAACAATCGAGTTATCGAAGCGTGGAACTCATTACCGGACTCAATTGTGTCAATCCCTAACCCCCAACATTTCTCCCTTAGACTCTCCACGATTGACCTCTCCAGGTTCCTAAGAGGCCAGTAAGGGGCGTACATAAGTGCACTGGTGTGCCTTTCGTCCCCTGTCCAATTGTCTTTCCTTTCTCTCACTTATCATATATATTCTCTTCCTTTCATATATCCTCTCCTCTAAGTTCACTTTTACCCTTATATATATTACTACATGTCTATTTTTCTTCCTATGTATTTGTGTATTGGACAAATGAATAAATAAATAAAATAAAGAAAGAAACTTTCTAAATAAAGACATCCATCGTGGCAACCCACAATGCCATAAAAATGACCAAGCTAGCTAGCAACCAATTACCAACAATCCCCCATTGTATAAACTTCTAATTATTACAAGGGAAACATACAGTAGCAATATTCTAAAACAGTTACAGGCTTTCGGCCGTTAATTTAAGATGCGCCTTGCAACTTAGGAAGCGCTTAGCAAATTGCTTCTGAGCATTTGTGGATTCATGGCTTTTACGTCGCAGAAGCATTGATTCAAACTTTCTCTTTTATTCACAGTGATCAGTTTCACAGCAGTCAAGTGCTGAATGAGTGTGCAAATTAAACCCCACTATGGACGTTATCCTTCATAGCACAAACCTTTTCAATAAAGCTATCAGTGGAAAGGGCTTATTCATAACTCTAATTAACAGGAGCTCCGTAGTCTTCAAACATTCTGGTATTTTGCCGATGATATTGATGATGTAAACATGATAATCTAAAACAATTTTTGTACATTAAGGGTCTTCCTAGAACTCTTCTTTTTATATATGTAGTTTATAGATTATTTTTTTTGCACACATAAGTACAGTGATACCTTGTCTTACGAACTTAATTGGTACCAGGACGAGGTTCGTAAGGTGAAAAGTTTGTAAGATGAAACAATGTTTCCCATAGGAATCAATGGAAAAGCGATTAATGCGTGCAAGCCCCAAATCCACCCCTTTTGCCAGCCGAAGCGCCTGTTTTCGCGCTGGTGGGATTCCCCTGAGGCTCCCCTCCATGGGAAAACCCCACCTCCGGACTTCTGCGTTTTTGCGATGCTGCAGGGGAATCCCAGCATCACAAAAACGGGCGCTTCGCTGGCAACAGAAGTCCGGAGGTGGGGTTTCCCAGCGAGGGAAGCCTCAGTGAAATTGCAGCATTGCAAAACCACCGAAGTCCTTGAAACCCCACCTCTGGACTTCCGTTGCCAACGAAGCACCCGTTTTTGGGATTCCCCTGCTGGGATTCTCCTGCAGCATCACAAAAACATGGATGTCCAGAGGTGGGGTTTCCCATGGAGGGGAGCATCAGGGGAATCCCACCAGCATGAAAAGGGGCACTTCGCTGGCAATGGCATCCCAGTGGCGGTGGCAGGTTTATAAGGTGGCCTCTCTTATCTCCTGTAATATGTCCTCAATTGGTCTCTTCGATGCATAAGTCTGCGCCTGCGTGGATCTAACACTTCGTCATCCGAATCGACAAAGGATAATGGTGATTGGCTTCCTGGGCTGTGTGCCAAACCCCCCTCTTCCAAGTCACTCCCACCTTCTTCTTCGTCCGAGGAGACTGAACTACCTGATTCTGTCAGCAATAAAACAGGCCTAGGACATGTTGAAGTTTTCCCCGCATCCACCTCCACATTCCCTGGGGCAGGAGCTGGGCCAGAGCCAACCACAACATAGAGAAGGAAGGACAATTAAAAAAAAAACTACAGTGGTACCTCATGATACGAACTTAATTGGTTCCAGGAGGAGGTTCGTAAGGTGAAAAGTTCGTAAGACGAAACAATGTTTCCCATAGGAGTCAATGTAAAAGCAAATAATGTGTGCAAATCCTTCAGGAAAATCCCAAACTTTAGAAGGGAGGCGAACAGAGGGCAGGGAGGAGCAGCTAAAGGGGGCGGGTGGAAGAAGCAAGGCTAGGCTAAAGGGTGAGTGGGAAGGAAGAAAGGCAAGGGGGGCGCCCCTCCCTTTTCTTTCTTCAAAAGACACCATTTCAGTGCCTGTGCAAGCATGCAAAATCTTTACTCCTCCAAGCTGCCCCTCCCTTTTCTTTCTTCAAAAGACACCCTTTCAGTGCCTGTGCAAGCATGCAAAATCTTTACTCCTCCAAGCTGCCCCTCCCTTTTCTTTCTTCAAAAGACACCCTTTCAGTGCTGTTCTCCTACTTTTTTAAATGCAAACTCTTTCCCCCTCCAAGCCGCCCCTCCCTTTTCTTTCTTCAGAAAAGGGGGGGGGAAAAGAAACCCCTTCATCCCAGCAGCAGCGGCTTGGGTTCGTAAGGTGAAAATAGTTTGGAAGAAGAGGCAAAAAAGTCTTAAACACCGGGTTCGTATCTCGAAAAGTTCGTTAGAAGAGGCGTTCGTAAGATGAGGTACCACTGTATTAAGTATTCAATAACTAGTGCATAAACTTACTACTCCCATTCTGCTCCCCCCTCCGTGGGGGGTGCAGACCATTACTGGAACTATCTAATTAATTTCAGTCATAAATAAGTTTCTTGTGACTTCGCTGGATACGCTAAGATCAGAAGCAAAACACCCTGAGATTCTAAAAAGCTTTTGAATTAAGTTTTCATAAACACAGCTCAAGAGTTTAGCAATACAACCCCACAGACATACCAAGAAAATATTTCTTGTAATGTAAATTTTCAAGATAACAAGAGTCACGTGAGAAAGCTGGGCCTGTTTTAAGGCGGAAAACGAAGAACAGAAATGTGGTGGAACTGAACCGAAGCGAATGCTGCCATAGGCAAAACGCAAACCACAAGAAGTGATGCAGACCTGATATTTATCACTAAACAGCCATAGCCTTTCTAAATTGACCAACAAATTGGGTTTTATATTCTGTAGAGTTTTGCTTACATCTTCTTTGCATTTTTAATATGAAACCATGGTGGGCGTGTAAAGTTTACAATTGGTCTGTTTATGAAGAGAGATGGATTTCTTGAGGCTAAAACGTCACAAAATGGGGATTTTGGAAAGAACCATGTGTGTATATCCGATTTTAAAGGTTTCAGACTTTGAACTGGCTTTGAATCAAGAGAGAGGCATGACCAGTGGAGAGATAAAGACTAGACCACACGGTTCGGGCTTAATTTGTTTAAAAGTTGATTTGCAATGATCCATTTAAGCTATTTAACATCATAGAAGAACACTAGTTTTTTTAAAAAAATCAAAACTTAACTGCATGACGTTGTATTACTAGTTGTGGTTCCTTTTTAAATTCCCTCCTATGAGCTATAGATTTCTCCTCTTTTCTTCTTTTAATGTATTCATTTTTTATTCTTCTTCAGTTGTTTTCTTAATCCCTGTCCTCTATAACTGTCTGATTTGGTTCTGCAACCCAACAAGACCGACACAGACTTCAGAGAATCAGAACTGCAGAAAAAAAACAATGGCTGCCTACCTGCCTTCCATTGAGGACCTGTATACTGCACAAGTCAAAAAGAGGGCTGTGGAAATATTTACTGACCCCTCGCATCCTGGACACAAACTGTTTCAATTCCTACCCTCAAAACAACGCTACAGAGCACTGCACACCAAGACAACTAGACACAAGAACAGTTTTTTCCTGAACGCCATCACTCTGCTAAGCAAATAATCCCCTCCACACTGTCAAACTATTTACTAAGTCTGTGCTACTATTACTATTAGTTTTTTCTCATCATTCCTATCACCTATTTCCTCCCATTTGTGACGGCAATTTGTTGCTTGTATCCTTAAGATTTTTATTCATATTGATTGTTTCCTCACCCATCTCCTCTCACTTGGGACTGTATGACTGTAACTTTATTTATTTTATTTATTTATTCATTTGTCCAATACACAAATACATAGGAAGAAAGATAGACATGTGATAATATAAAAGAGGGTGAAAGTGAACTTAGAGGAGAGGATATATGAAAGGAAGAGAATATATAACAGTGGTCCCCAAAGTTTTTTCCACCAGGGACCAGTTTCAGCAAGACAATTTTTCTATGGCCCAGTGGGGGCGGAAAGGGGCGTGGTTGGGGGCGGGATTAAGCATGGAGGTGCTGGTCCTCCCCGCCCCTCTTTCCCGCCATCGTCCTGTGGCCGGCAGAACCTGCCTCCCAAGCCCTCTTGCCCAGCGGGAGCTAAGCGCTGGAGAGAGGGTCAGGCTGGCCCTCCTGCCTCCCCCCAGCCAAAAACGCAAAAGCGCCCCGTGGCAGAAGCCAAAAGAGGCTTGAGCCTCTCGGTCCTTCCCGCCCCTCTGTCCCATCCATCGTCCTGTGGCCGGCAGAACCTGCCTCCCGAGGCCTCTTGCCCGGCAGGAGGCGAAGCGCTGGAGGGAGGGGGTGGCAGCATGAGGGCCGGCAACTGCTGACTCCACGGACCGGTGCAACATGCCCCGCGGCCCGGTACTGGTCCGCGGCCCGGTGGTTGGGGACCCCTGATATATAAGATAGGTGAAAGAAAGGAAAGACAATTGGACAGGGGACAAAAGGCACACCAGTGCACTTATGTACGCCCCTTACTGGCCTCTTAGGAACCTGGAGAGGTCAATCGTGGAGAGTCTAATGGAGAAATGTTGGGGGTTAGGGGTTGACACTATTGAGTCCGGTAATGAGTTCCACACTTCGATAACTCGATTGTTGAAATCATATTTTTTACAATCAAGTTTGGAGCGGTTCCTATTATGTTTGAATCTGCTGCGTGCTCTTGTGTTGTTGCGGTTGAAGCTGAAGTAGTCATTGTTTGATCCTTTTCTATTAATATTGATTGTTTCCTGATTGCTTATTCGACCCCTATGACAATCATTAAGTGTTGTATCTCATGATTCTTGATAAATGTCTCTTTTCTTTTATGTACACTGAGAGCATCTGCACCAAAGACAAATTCCTTGTATGTCCAATCACACCTGGCCAGTGAAGAATTCTATTCTATCCTATTATCAAATGGTTTCCTTTTGAACGTCTACGATTTTATTAATGTTTTGGGTAGATAACGTAATTTAAGCTTTGCTCTTGTACCAATTTTTTTAAAAATGTAAATTATATGCACATAAACATAATCAAGAATCATACACGCAACACACATTAATACATAAATCAACGTATGAAGGGTGCCATGGAGAAGGACAGGTAAGGCTGAGCTACCAAGAGAGGAATTTTGTCTTACCTACATTTCTCTCATTGTGTACCAGCCTAGAAAGGCGGACACAGTGACCTCTGGTTCTGCCTAAGCCATGAAAACCAGCTGGGTGATTTTGGGTTAATCACCAGAAGATGCTGAGTTCTAGTCCTGACTTAGCCAATGAAAGGCAGCTGGGTAACTTTGGGCCAATCACCAGGAGATGGGGAGTTCTAGTCCCGCCTTAGCCATGAAAAGCAGCTGGGTGAATTTGGGCCAATCACCAGGAGATGGGGAGTTCTGGTCCCGCCTTAGCCATGAAAAGCAGCTGGGTGAATTTGGGCCAATAATCGGGAGAGGGTGAGTTCTAGTCCCGCCTTTGCCATGAAAAGCAGCTGGGTGAATTTGGGCCAATAATCAGGAGAGGGTGAGTTCTAATCCCGCCTTAGCCATGAAAACCAGCTGGATGACTTTAAGCCAATCACCAGGAGAGGGTGAGTTCTAATCCCGCCTTAGCCATAAAAGCCCGCTATGTGATAGGGCCAATCCTTTTCTCTCAGCCCAACTCACTTCACCTATTGGATATGTTCACCACCTGGAGTTATTTGCAAAACTAATCAATACGAATAAATACAAATAAAATCTCTTATTCAAAGCCAATTTCTCTTCAGACCATTCAGGTCTTTCACCAAACCTCTTTTGCTTTCTTTGACCCATTTACTCCCTGATTAAAAGTCTAAGGCTGCTTAATTGATTTATATCGAGTTGTTGCCATCCGAATAGTCTCCATGCTTTAAAATGCATTGCTTTTTGCGGGTGTTCTCATCATTACATTGGAATTAAATTAGTTTAGGGACCAAGAAACCCTCTGTGAATAATTTCAAGTTATAGTAATGAACTGCCTTTAAAGATCACCATTGAGAGAGGGGGAAAAAATCTCCTTTCTCTATTGTAATCTCATTTTATTCTGGAAATTTATGGTAGCCCTCTACTTAACCACATCATTTACCATTTGGAACAGGCTTTGATTCTTATATTAAGGCAAACACTGCAGGATTATACAGTGATACCTCGTCTTACAAACCCCTCGTCATACAAACTTTTCGAGATACAAACCCGGGGTTTAAGATTTTTTTGCCTCTTCTTACAAACTATTTTCACCCTAAAGCCCAAGCCGCCACCACTGGGATGCCCCGCCTCTGGACTTTTGTTGCCAGCGAAGCACCCATTTTTGCGCTGCTGGGATTTCCCCGAGGCTCCCCTCCATGGGAAACACCACCTCCAGACTTCCGTGCTTTTGCGATGCTGCAGGGAAATCCCAGCAGCGCAAAAACAGGTGCTTCACGGGCAACGGAAGTCCAGAGGTGGGGTTTCCCAGTGAGGGGAGCCTCAGCGAAATCACAGCATCACAAAAACACGGAAAGAAAATATATATGATAAGTGAGAGAAAGGAAAGACAATTGGACAGGGGATGAAAGGCACACCAGTGCACTTATGTACGCCCCTTACTGGCCTCTTAGGAACCTGGAGAGGTCAATCGTGGAGAGTCTAAGGGAGAAATGTTGGGGGTTAGGGGTTGACACAATTGAGTCCGGTAATGAGTTCCACGCTTCGATAACTCGATTGTTGAAATCATATTTTTTACAGTCAAGTTTGGAGCGGTTCGTATTAAGTTTGAATCTGTTGCGTGCTCTTGTGTTGTTGTGGTTGAAGCTGAAGTAGTCATTGACCGGTAGGACGTTGCAGCATATGATCTTGTGGGCAATACTCAAATCGTGTTTTAGGCGCCGTAGTTCTAGGCTTTCTAGGCCCAGGATTGTTAGTCTATTTTTGTAGGATATTCTGTTTCGAGTGGAGGAGTGAAGGGCTCTTCTGGTGAACCTGGTCCTAATTTAACATTTTAGCAATTGCATCGACTGAAAGGCATACAATATTCATGCCACGATCACTGCTCTCAACTATAACAACCCCTATGAGAAAAACACCATGTGTGATTTTTCTAGGAGATCGTAAACAGTGGCCACAAATTTGCTGTAAACAATACAGGAGGCTCATTTTGGTGGATATCAAAATAGCATTAATGCAAATCAGCCAACCAATTTTTGAAGTTGCTTTAATTATTTGGAGCGGTGTAATGAAGAACTAATCATAACTGTTCTTTCCTCTCATGGGGAGACTGTACGGAGCTCAAGCTTCATTTGACTTCCCAACAAAGCAATTATTGACCTAGAAAACATGTTTTAGCTACAGCTTTGCTAACAGGGCGATCAATGCCAGTTGTGACATTGTTGAGGTCAGTGAGAGCTTCGTCATTGACTTAAATTAGAGTCTAGTTTTGTTTTGGGTTTGCTTTTCATAGTTTACTACTAGACAAATCCCGCTGAAAACATTATCTGCTAAATTCAATGCAACTGAACCAGAAGGAGAGTTGGTAGCCAAAACATAGTTAATTGAGCAATAACATTTTATGCCAAAGAGGGCATACTCATTCATTCAGTTTTTATGCCGTCCTTCTCCTTAGACTCAGAGTGGCTTACAACATGTTAGTAATAGCACTTTTGAACAGAGCCAGCCTATGGCCCCCACAATCCAGGTGCTCATTTTACCCACCTTGGAAGGATGGAAGGCTGAGTCAGCCTTGAGCTGGTGATGAGATTTGAACTGCTGACCTGCAGATCTAGCAGTCAGCTTTAGTGGCCTGCAGTACCGCACTCTACCTGCTGCGCCACCCAGGCTTATTTTCTTCAATAAGAACACCTGTCATCTATCCATTGACTTTTGTTACTATGCGACTTAGTATTTCACCAGAAGAGCCCTTCACTCCTCCACTCGACACAGGAGACCCTACGAAAATAGACTAACAATCCTGGGTCTAGAAAGCTTAGAACTACGACGCCTAAAACACGATTTAAGTATTGCCCACAAGATCATATGCTGCAACGTCCTACCGGTCAATGACTACTTCAGCTTCAACTGCAACAACACAAGAGCACGCAACAGATTCAAACTTAATATTAACCGCTCCAAACTTGACTGTAAAAAATATGACTTTAACAATCAAGTTGTCGAAGCGTGGAACTCATTACCGGACTCAATAGTGTCAACCCCTAACCCCCAACATTTCTCCCTTAGACTATCCATGATTGACCATTCCAGGTTCCTAAGAGGTCAGTAAGGGGCGTACATAAGTGCACTGGTGTGCCTTTCGTCCCCTGTCCAATTGTCTTTCCTTTATCTCATATATCATATATATTCTCTTCCTTTCATATATCCTCTCCTCTATTTTTACATATTATCTTTATATATATTACTTTGTGTCTATTCTCTTCCATATGTATTGTGTATTGGACAAATGAATAAATAAATTAAATTAATTAATTAATGGTTATGTTCTATCTATTTTTCATCTCCACTTCTTTAAAAGAGATAGCTGTTATTTCCAAGTTGTGTCCTTCCCTCCCTCCCTCCCTCCCTCCCTTCTCTCCTTCCCTTCCACCCCCCCCCATTTTTACATTTGAAAAAAATGGAGTAACACTGCATAGACATGTATAGCTTGGCCACTGCACTTAAGTCTAAGAATTACAGAAAGAAGCAATGCCAAAAATCAATTTGTGTAACTCTTAGTTGTTCCAACCTCACTCAAACCAAGCATTTCTGAAGGACATGTATTAAGACTATTTTCTTTCCCCCCCTCCCCCCCTCCATTTTTTAAAAAAGAGAATATAATCTTTTTTGAAGATAAATAGTAGAGGGGATACATAAAGCAAAAGGACTATGCAAATAGTGGTACAAATGTATATGAATTTGAGTATACAGTTATACATCAAAGTACACACACACACACACATATATATATACACATACATATAAGGGAAAAGAACTAAAGGGAAAGGAAGGGAAGGAAAGGAAAAGTAAAGAGAAAGAAGGGAAAAATAAAAAAAGAAGAGAAAGAAGAAGAGAGAAAAGAAGAGGTAAATTCATAACTCTAAATTTATCAGATGGTATAAAGACTATTTTCATGGTGAAGCTTCACAGGTGATAGACTTTAGCCACAACTAATATACCTCATGAGAAAAAAAGGCAGACTTTCAAACTGACAAGTTTAGTACAACCTACCCATTAGGCCTTTCAATCGAGTTACCTGTAGGTAATCCTCTTTTGTATCAGGAAGAAACAAAATTGTAGTTTTCCTCAACAACAAGCAAAGCCAGGATTTTCCGCAGTACTTAGAGTTCACCTGTTTAGCAATCAAGGAGTAGGAAATCAACCACAGGTGTTTGGAAGCAATTTTATGATTAGGGTGTTTGTGTCAATTGCTTGGATTATTCTTTTTATCCGGGTTTCCAGAGGAAGGCAAAGATTCTGCAAATGGAATAGAATGGAATGGAATAGGATAGAAAATATGGAATGGGATGCAACGGAATAGAAAATATGGAATAGAATTGAATGGAATAGGATAGAAAATATGGAATAGACTGGAATGGAATAGGATAGAAAATATGGAATGGAATGGAATAGGATAGAAAATATGGAATGGATTGGAATAGGATAGAAAATATGGAATGGAATGGAATAGGATGGAAAATATGGAATGGAATTGAATGGAATAGGATAAAAATATGGAATGGAATGGAATAGGATAGAAAATATGGAATATAATTGAATGGAATAGGATAAAAAATATGGAATGGAATGGAATAGGATGGAAAATATGGAATGGAATGGAATAGGATAGAAAATATGGAATATAATTGAATGGAATAGGATAAAAAATATGGAATGGATTGGAATAGGATAGAAAATATGGAATGGAATGGAATAGGATAGAAAATATGGAATATAATTGAATGGAATAGGATAAAAAATATGGAATGGAATGGAATAGGATGGAAAATATGGAATGGATTGGAATGGAATACGATAGAAAATATGGAATGGAATGGAATAGGATAGAAAATATGGAATAGAATGGAATGGAATAGGATAGAAAATATGGAATGGAATGGAATAGGATAGAAAATATGGAATAGAATGGAATGGAATGGAATAGGATAGAAAATATGGAATGGAATGGAGTAGAGTAGAGTAGAATAGAGTAAAGTAGAGTAGAGTAGAATAGATTAGAATAGAATAGAATAGAATGTGCAATAGAATGGAATGGAATGGAATAAAATAGAATGGAATGGAATGGAACAGAATGGAACAGAACAAAACAGAAAAGAGAATGATAGGAAACGTAACACATTTCCTATCATTGCATTTTGTGATTGGGATCAAGTAATTTGATGCAGATGTGTTTTTGTTTGCTGGGGGGTTTTTTTGTGTGTGTGTGTGTGTGTTTTTAAAAAAGCCATCTAGGAAAAGTTGGCACAGTTATGGGAAAAAACCCAGAAAGTTGCTGAAGCTGCAAGTTCTCCCTTACAGCCAACCTGAAATTTTCCTCTATTTTGCTTCGAGCGCAAAACTGACACCGCTACGTAAATCAAATTGCAGTATAATAAATACAATCCCTGGGAAATCCCATACCGTTTCCCTCCTCCTTGTTAATTCCCAGCTATAAAGAAAGAAACATGATTAGCTCTTTAATAGATCTTCTTTTCTAGAGAGAAGGGAGGGGAGAAGACAGGGCCCTTAGGGCAAAATAAGAGGATGCTGTTATTACAGTATGTTTATTGATTTGTTTTGTCCCTAGATGGCGGCAGGGAACATGTAATTAAGCAGTATCACCATGCACGGAGAACCTGTCATTTACATCAATAGGACTCTCCATGCCCAATAAACTATGGTTATGGGGGAGTGACAGAGCTTCGAAATCCAAGCCTTGGAGAAACACCGAGACTATTTTCCCATGTTCCAAAGACTCAGTTCAATCGAAAGTTCAAGAAGGGATTAGCACAGCCATTAAATCAAATCACATCTGAATTTTTGTAGGATATTTACTAAGGATGAGAAAACGGACAGAACAAATGCAAACAGCTGTGTTTAACAGCATATATTTGCTGGTTTTGTAATACCGTATTTTTCAGAGTAGAAGACCCACTTTTTTCCTCCCTAAAAGAGGCTGAAAATTCAAATGCATTTTATATTCTGAATGAAACTTTTTTCAAAGCTTTATTTCCCCCACAGTCCTAACTAGGTGCTAACAATCTTTTTAATAATAATAATAATTAAATAATTTATTAGATTTGTATGCCGCCCCTCTCTGAAGACTCGGGGCAGCTCACAACAATGATAAAAACAATATTATAGTAGCACAACTCTAATATTAAAAGAAATAACTAAAACCCTATCATATTAAAACCAAACAGAACATACATACCAAACATAAATTATAAGGAGCCTGGGGGAAAGATGTCTCAAATCCCCCGTGCCTGGCGGTATAGGTGGGTCTTGAGTAGTTTACGAAAGACAAGGAGGGTGGGAGCAGTTCTAATCTCCGGGGGGAGCTGATTCCAGAGGGCTGGGGCCGCCACAGAGAAGGCTCTTTCCCTGGGGCCCACCAGACGACATTGTTTGGTCGATGGGACCCGGAGAAGGCCAACTCTGTGGGACCTTATCGGTCGCTGGGATTCGTGCGGTAGCAGGCGGTTCTGGAGGTACTCTGGTCCAATGACATGTAGGGCTTTAAAGGTCATAACCAACACTTTGAATTGTGACCGGAAATTGATCGGCAGCCAATGCAGGCCATGGGGGGTTGTAGACACATGGGCGAATCTGGGAAGCCCCACAATGGCTCTCGCGGCCACATTCTGCACGATCTGAAGTTTCCGAACACTTTTCAAAGGTAGCCCCATGTAGAGAGCGTTGCAGTAATCGAACCTCGAGGTGATAAAGGCATGAGTGACCGTGAGCAATGACCCCCTGTCCAAATAGGGCCGCAACTGGTGCACCAGGCGAACCTGGGAAAACGCCCTCCTCGACACAGCCGAAAGATGATGTTCCAAGGTCAGCTGTGGATCGAGGAGGACGCCCAAGTTGCGGACCCTCTCTGAGGGGGTCAATAATCCCCCCCAGGGTGATGGACGGACAGATGGAATTGTCCTTGGGACAATTTTTCTATCGCTTCTGTGTCCCTGACCAAATTTTTTCTACCGGTTCTGTGTACCTGATCAGACCTATAGGAGCCCATCACTGCACCTGTGGCACAGATGTTATAGGTTCACGATCACAGCCCTAGGACAGAGTAAAGCAAGAAGAGTAGTAGTAAAACAAGTATTACCAGTAGTAGTTTTAATAATAGTAACAGAGGAAGGATCCCAAATGGCAATATTATGAATGAATGTAGACAGAACCTTAACATGAGTGGGTCATTATAAAAATAATTGGTTGGTACAGAATAAATAGAAAGTATCAAATCTACAAAGGGAGAATAAATGGATTAAAAGAGAATAGGACACTTGAAAACCATTTGGGTTGGTCTGAGCTGATGAGATCTTCAAAGACAAAGACGCAAGACATTAAATATAATTCAAGTTGTGAAGTGATGTATGAACATAAGAATAGAAGAAGATGTTGTATCAAAGAAGGTTACGGAGGTGGCAAAGCAAATGAGCTTGGTCTATATCAATTTAAGCTATATTCCCTTTCTCTTTTGATCTCACGCCTTAATTTCTTTTTTGTTTTCAGTTTTTTCTGCAATTTCATCAACGCCGCTTTTATCTCTAAAGGGAACGGCGCGAATGGTTCTGTGTGCATGCATTTATACACGTAACCGCAGATATTGTTACAAGAACAACAAAAGGGTTGAAATCATCTCTTTTTTTATTTTCCACGGTTGTAGAAGTTTTTGAAGCAAAAGGTTTAAAACAAAATCTCCTTTTTTCCCCTCCATTTGAATAACAGCTCAAGAATCTCACAAGCTAAATAAAGATGTTGTTTTGCCAAATTAAGAACAGAAACCTGAAAAATGAAAAGGAAGCTAAAAGAAAGGGGAAGTTTCATATAGGTAACTCTCAATTTACAATCCTATGTTTAGTGACTATTTAAAGTTATAATGACACTGGGGAAAAAGTGGCTTAAAGCACCAGCCTTAGACTTATATACCGCTTCACAGTGCTTTACAGCAAGTGATGGGGTGCTACCCCCACGGGGGGACACACAGGGGGGGAGGGTAATAACTTTATGCACTATTTATTGAATACTTAATAGTTCTTTTATTGACCTCCCTTCTTTAGTACCTTAGTATGATCCTTAATTACTTTTAAAAGAGGAAATAATAAAATAGTATGTTGTTACCCATAAATGCTTGAATCATTTTAATCATTATCTAGAACTGAACTTTTATAGCAATGAAAGAAAATTGAGCTACTTGCCTAATCTGTTATCATAGAAACATAGAAGATTGATGGCAGAAAAAGACCTCATGATCCATCTAGTCTGCCCTTATACTATTTTTTGTATTTTATCTTAGGATGGATCTGTGTTTATCCCAGGCATGTTTAAATTCAGTTACTGTGGATTTACCAACCACGTCTGCTGGAAGTTGGTTCCAAGCATCTACTACTCTTTCAGTCAAATAATATTTTCTCATGTTGCTTTTGATCTTTCCCCCAACTAACTTCAGATTGTGCCCCCTTGTTCTCGTGTTCACTTTCCTATTAAAAATACTTCCCTCCTGAACCTTATCATATTGAATTTTGCTGGTTCAGTACAAAACCTTCAAATGTGACTGTGCCCCTCAACCAATAATGCTGTCTATCATTTGTCCTTTTTGTGGCTATTTAAATAATGTGACTTAATCAACTGAAAAAGAGTCCAAGCACCTATTTGAAAACTTATATTAAGCCACTCTCACCCAGTCACATGATCTTTAAGCCACCCTCCTCGGTCACATGATTGTCAAGCCACTCCCACCCGGTCTCATGGCCACCAAGCCACACCCACACAATAAGTCATGTCCACAAGTCTACAATAAGGCTTAGACTATCATGCTATCATATTCATAACATGAATAAATGAAGAATATAATAGAGTACAGTAGAATAGAATAGAATAGAATAGAATAGAATTCTTTATTAGCCAAGTGTGATTGGACACACAAGGAATTTGTCTGTGATCTCATAAAAGAAAAGATACATTTGTCAAGAATCATGAGGTACAACACTTAATGTTTGTCATAAGATACAAATAAACAATCAGGAAAAAAATCAATATTAATGTTGTGGTTAGCTCTGGCCCAGCTCCTGTCCCAAGGACTGTGGATGTGGGGGAGACATCCACATGCTGCAGGCCTGTTTTGCCCCCGGTGGAATCTGCTGATGAAGGCTCCTCTGACCAAGAAGACATGAGTGACAGGGAGGAGGAGAGTGTGGCAGACAGCTCAGAAGGAGATCAATTATCTCACTCCTCCTTGGATTCAGAACAAGAGTTAATGATACAGCCACGCATGCAGAGAGCGATGCATAGGCAGCAACAACTGAGAGATTATTATCAAAGAAAATGAGGCCACCTGTGGTTGGGTGGGGCTGTGGTCATTAGCGAGGCTGCTATAAAGAGCAGCGTATGGGTTTGACCATTGTGCAGGATTATCTGATCATTGTGTTTCGTGCCTGCTTTGCTGACTTTGATCTTTGTGTGCTGATTTTTCCCTGCTTTGAAACTAAACCAGAGCAAAGTGTGTTTCACTTTGTGGAAGAAGAAGGACTGTGAATGACCTCACAGCTGCAAGCTAAGTATCACAGGACTGATAAGGGACTTGTACAAATTACCAGTTTGTTTGGAGACGAGTGCTCTTTGCTATCCCAAAAGAGGGCTTAGTTTAAGTGTATTTTCATTATAAAGAACATTGTTTTGAATTTTCAAACGTGTGTGTGTCTGAAATTGTATCTGTGCATTTTTGGGAGGATTCTACCAGAGAGCTTGACAGAACAATTAATATAAATCATAAGGATTTGTAAAGCTCCCATATCAATAACATTCCGCACCCAGCTGAAAAAAAAATTGCAAATCTGAGTAATTTTCCACAATGTTCCTGCATCTTATATTAAGGAGGCCAAGATTATTAAGATGGGTCAAAATAGATGACCAAACTAGACTCCCGGCCCTATGGATGTTTGCAGAGGTGAAAAAAAAAAAATCCTAGAAGGCACCATAAAGAAGCAAAATCAAAGTTTATTTTCTGCTTCCCATTTTTGAGAGAACCTATTTAACTCCCAGGTCTGTATTTTACCTGGTAGGTGCTGTTGCTTAGCCCACACCTGTTCGATATTCAATTAAAGAAAAAATAAACAAGGGCTTTATACATCACAAATCCTTTTTCATCATCCCGTAAGGGCAAAAGTTGACAACTTCCCAATGAAATAAATCACTCTTTCACGTGTGAAAAAAAAGATAGCAAAAGCAATTTATCACTCGGCGAGGCGCTTTCCAGATTTAGTGGATAAAAAGCATAAAATAATACCTTTCAGAATACAAAACGACCCGTCGCTTTTGTAAAGGTTAATGAAACTTTCGGAAGTGTAACTGACTGAGTCAGCTGCCAGGATTCGCAATAAAAGAATTATCGGAATTATTTGTGCCACGGTAAAATTGAATAGTAACGAACTTACTAGGTGTTTATTCAAATGCTTTCAGGAAACAGCATAGAATCTAAGTAAAAGAATGCCCCTTTTAGAAAATAAACCTCTTTGTGCATCTTTCTTTTTAAATATAGACAATTCTGTTTATCGGTAGAGCTTCCATCAATATTTTATTTCAAGATCTCTTGGGATTATAATTCAAAAAATTGCTAACCAGCTATCAATTCCCATAACCTCCAAAGAAATACAGGAATCTGCTAATACAGTGTTCCCTCGATTTTCGCAGGGGATGAGTTCCGAGACCACCCGCGAAAGTTGAATTTCCGCGAAGTAGAGATGCGGAAGTAAATACACTATTTTTGGCTATGAACAATATCACAAGCCATCCCTTAACACGTTAAACCCCTAAATTGCAATTTCCCATTCCCTTAGCAACCATTTAGATTATTACTCACTGTGTTTCTTTATTAAAGTTTATTTAAAAATATTTATTAAAGGTGGACGAAAGTTTGGTGATGACATATGATGTCATCGAGCGGGAAAAACCGTGGTACAGGGGGAAAAAATGCAAAGTATTTTTTAATTAATATTTTTGAAAAACCGTGGTATAGACTTTTCGCGAAGTTCGAACCCGTGAAAATCGAGGGAACACTGTACTTTGATTGATCACAGCACAATCTTTACTAATACCGTATTTTTTTATAGTACAGCACCGGATAGTATAGTATAGTATAGTATAGTATAGTATAGTATAGTATAGTATAGTATAGTATAGTATAGTATAGTATAGTATAGCACTGGATTATAAAACACGCCTTAGAAACATAGAAACATAGAATACTGACGGCAGAAAAAGACCTCATGGTCCATCTAGTCTGCCCTTATACTATTTTCTGTATTTTATCTTAGGATGGATATATGTTTATCCCAGGCATGTTTAAATTTAGTTCCTGTGGATTTACCAACCATGTCTGCTGGAAGTTTGTTCCAAGGATCTACTACTCTTATAAAATAATATTTTCTCACGTTGCTTTTGATCTTTCCCCCAACTAACTTCAGATTGTGTCCCCTTGTTGTTGTGTTCACTTTCCTATTAAAAACACTTCCCTCCTGGACCTTATTTAACCCTTTGACATATTTAAATGTTTTGATCATGTCCCCCCTTTTCCTTCTGTCCTCCAGACTATACAGATTGAGTTCATTAAGTCTTTCCTGATACGTTTTATGCTTAAGACCTTCCACCATTCTTGTAGCCCGTCTTTGGACCCGTTCAGTTTTGTCAATCTCTTTTTGTAGGTGAGGTCTCCAGAACTGAACACAGTATTCCAAATGGGGTCTCACCAGCACTCTATACAGCGGGATCATAATCTCCCTCTTCCTGCTTGTTATACCTCTAGCTATGCAGCCAAGCATCCTACTTGCTTTAGTTTTGTGGGAGGAAAATATGGGAAAAATCGACCTACCAGGAATTAATCTGGCTAGCATCCTTAGTCTGGTCAGCTTCGGCATATTCAATTCAATTCAATTCAATTCAATTCAATTTATTAGATTTGTATGCTGTATATTATTTTATCTCCTAGTTAGGACTGGGAAAAAAAATATTCTTTGGAGGGAGTAGCAATGAAAACAAGCCTGAAAAGACTTAGTGCTGGAAAAAAACTTATTTTGAGAGAATAGCAGTGAAAAAATTCTGCAAGCTGAGAAGATTGTTAGCACCTCATTAGGGCTGAAAAAAACCTTTTTCAGAGGGAGTAGCAATGAAAACAAGCCTGCAAAGACTTAGGGCTGAGAAAAAAAACTTCTTTGGAGTAACAATGAAAAAATCCTGCAAGCTGGGAAGATCGTTAGCACCTTGTTAGGGCTGAAAAAATAACTTCTTTGGAGGGAGTAGCAATGAAAACAAGCCTGCAAAGACTTAGGGCTGGAAAAAAAAACTTTGGGGGAGTAGCAATGAAAAAATCCTGCAAGCTGGGAAAGACAGTTAGCACCTCATAAGGGCTGGGGGGTAAAAGCTCCGAAAAAGCCACATGGGGCTACCTTTGAAGTGTGTTCAGAAACTTCAGATCGTGCAGAATGCAGCTGCAGGAGCAATCATGGGCTTCCCCAGGTATGCCCATGTCACACCAACACTCCGCAGTCTGCATTGGTTGCCAATCAGTTTCCGGTCACAATTCAAAGTGTTGGTCATCACCTATAAAGCCCTTCATGGCACCGGGCCAGGGTATCTACGAGACCGCCTTCTGCCACATGAATCCCAGCAACCGGTTAGGTCCAAACAGAGTTGGCCTTCTCTGGGTCCCGTCGACTAAACAATGTTGTTTGGCGGGACCCAGGGGAAGAGCCTTTTCTGTGGCGGCCCCGACCCTCTGGAACCAGCTCCCCCCTGAGATTAGAACTGCCCCCACCCTCCTTGCCTTTTGTAAACTTCTTAAAACCCACCTCTGCCGTCAGGCATGGGGGAATTGAGACATCTCCCCCGGGCCTATATAGTTTATACATGGTATGTTTGTGTGTATGTTTGCTCTTAATAATGGGTTTTTTAGTGTTTTTTAAATTATTAGATTTGTTTTCCATTGTCTTTATTATTGCTGTGAGCTGTCCCGAGTCTAAGGAGAGGGGCGGCATACAAATCTAATAAATAAATAATTTAGAGTATAAGACACACCCAAATTTTCAGCCTTTTTTGGGGCGGGGGGAAGGTGTGTCTTATAGTCTGAGATAATCTGGTCCGGTGCCATGAAGGGCTTTATAGGTCATAACCAACACTTTGAATTGTGACCGGAAATTGATCGACAACCAAGTTTGGCGTTTCAAAAGGTCATGTCTTAATTCAAATTATAGATGAATGCAATGGTCTATCCACGTTAAAATACATACCCTTTTTTTTGCTTTTTCAAAAAAGTCAATACAAAGCAAGTGGAATATCTACTGTTGTTGTCTTGAACTCCATTGTGACCTATCTCTGGGTCTCTTAAGACTCCATTAAATGTCTGTTTTCTAATAAATTGCTTAGAAATTTTGGGGTCAGATCCCGACATAAACTTTGTCACATCATAGAATCTCTGTATTGATCTGCTAAATTTCTTTCCCCAGATCAAGGTTTAATTCCAGCCATCCTACCCGGTGACAACACTCCTTGTTCGCCGTAAAAGTTTTATTTGATTCACAACATATCACTTTTCTAATAAAAGAAAAATGCAACCCAAACTTGGATTTAATGAAATTTTGGTTGGAATGAAAGCTCTCTGCTGCTCTCCACAGGCTGTTTAAAAAACTAATATTAATCGATAAAGAAATAGCCAAAGTTCTAAACGAAGTTTAAACTCCTTTAGAAAATGTGAGATGGAAACAAGATTTCTTATTGACTTATTAAAAATAATAAAAATATTTTTGCCATACAGTCAGATATCCTGAATAACATGAGCTCTTCCCTATCTGCATATATCAATGATTTTTCTTGCTCAAAGAAACCATTTTCATGTCCAGAAACATACAAACTCGCCAATAAGTGACACTTCGAAAATGAAAAAGTATTATAATGGAAGTTGTGTTAGGAGGCCTGTTGTTTGCAGCATATTTTCACATCTAAAAGTAAATACGCATTATAGAATAATGCTAAAATTATGATACAACATAATTTATAGAATGCACTAATAATATAGAATGCAATTAATAATTGCAATGAAATAAACAATGCTGTACATATAGGGAACAAAATATAGGTTTGAGAGGAACCGAGACTGGATGGCTAAACCAGATTAGTAGAGGGGAAAAAAAGGCATGATTATAAATGCAGATTTTGGGGTCAAGTTTCATTCAATAAGGTAAACCTTGTAAAGTTAACAATTCATTCCTGAATTCTCTTTCTGTGGTTCAAAATTGATGAGTGGATAAATGAGCTATTTATGTTCTTAAAAATATTGGTATATTCGTCATGGGCAACAGTTCAGAATTAGGAATAATGAATACAATATTAGGGTTACCAAGCAAAATATAGGCCATAATACCGTTTTATAATGCTTTGATACAGCCACACTTGGAATACTGCATTTAGTTTTGGTTGCCATGATGTAAAAAAGATGTTGAGACTCTAGAAAAAGTGCAGAGAAGAGCAACAAAGATGATTAGGGGATTGGAGGCTAAAACATATGAAGAACTGTTGCAGGAACTGGGCCTGGCTAGTTTAATGAAAAGAAGGACCAGGCGAGACATGATAGCAGCCTTCCAATATCTCTCGGGCTGCCATCAAGACGAGGGAGTCAAGCTATTCTCCAAAGCACCTGAGGTTACAACAAGAAGCAATGGGTGGAAACTAAGCAAGGAGAGAAGCAACTTAGAACTAAGGACAAAATTCTTGACAGTTAAAACAATTGATCAGTGGAGCAGCTTGCCTCCAGAAGTTGTGAATGCTCCAACACTGGAAGTATTAAAGAAGATGTTGGACAACCATTTGTCTGAAGTGGTGTTGGGTTTCCTGCCTAAGCAGGGGGTTGGACTAGAAGACCTCCAAGGTCCCTTCCAACTCTGTTGTTGTTGTTATTATCAATATAACACAGCAAATGAGATCTATGCTGGATTTCGGATTTCATCACCAGTCAGGACTTAGGACTGTGTGATGTACCGGCAAATTATTTGTGCTGACCCCAGTAAAGTGGCATTATTGTTGTTGTTGCTGTTGTTGTTATTGTTGTTATTAATATTATTACTATTAT
Organism: Erythrolamprus reginae; assembly: GCF_031021105.1. Classification (NCBI taxonomy): domain Eukaryota; kingdom Metazoa; phylum Chordata; class Lepidosauria; order Squamata; family Dipsadidae; genus Erythrolamprus; species Erythrolamprus reginae. Next base: position 4,541,356 of record NC_091955.1, on the reverse strand, counting down.
TACTATTATTATATTATTATTATCATTATTATCATTATTATCCAATAATAATAAGAGTAGTAGTAATAGTAGTAATAGTAGTAATAATAATAATAATAATAATAATAATAATAATAATAATAATAATGTAAAGAAACAGATGAAACAATCGATCACATACTCAGCTGCTGCAAAAAGATTTCACAGACTGACTACAAGCATAGACATGATGCTGTGGCACAGATGATCCACTGGAACTTGTGCCGGAACTACCATTTACCAGTGGCAAAGAACTGGTGGGATCATAAGCCCGAAAAAGTGGTTGAAAATGAGCAAGCAAAACTACTGTGGGACTTCCGACTTCAGACGGACCAAATTCTGAAGCATAACACACCAGACATTGTGATCGTGGAGAAAAAGAAAGTATGGATCATCGACATCGCAATCCCAGGGGACAGCAGAATTGAGGAGAAGCAGCTAGAGAAATTAGTGAAATACGAAGATCTAAAAATCGAGCTGCGACAACTCTGGCATAAGCCCGTGAAAGTGGTCACAGTGGTACTTGGCACACTGGGCGCAGTGCCAAAGGATCTCAGCAGACATTTGAAAACCATCGGAATTGACAAAATCTCCACCTGTCAATTGCAAAAGGCCGCTTTACTGGGATCGGCAAACATAATTTGCCGCTACATCACGCAGTCCTAGGTGCTTGGGAAGCTCCCGACTGGTGATGAAATATGAAATCCAGCATAGTGATCTCGTTTGCTGTGTTGTATTGAAATAGATTAGATTAGATTAGATTTATTGGATTTATATGCCGCCCCTCTCCACAGACAATAATAATAATAATAATAATAATAATAATAATAATAATAATAATAATAATATCGGCCATAAACAACAATACTCTTCCATTTATATAATGAATCCTTCGAATCCTTCCAAAATCCGAATTTCCTATCAACATTGACTACAATCCCGGAGGAGTTTCAGGTGCAGCCAATGGTGAAATATGTTTTCATTTGGTAAATTGCCATTTGTACAATTGTCAGCAGTCCAGATTCTTCTTACAATTACTGCCCTGTGCTGGGTCTCCCTGATGGATGTGCAAACAATCTGTCACTTTTTGGCTTCCTGTAGCAGTGACCATCGCCGAAAAAGTTGGTGATTCTAACAGATGGTCAAAAAGAAGCAGCTTCCGATCATTTTATATCAGGCATTTGATATAAACAACATATACTGATTCACATTATTATAATTCAGCTCCCACCAAAAAGAAGAGTAAAGGTCTTTCTTGGCAAATATAGAAACATAGAAATATAGAAGGTAGACTGCCCTTATTCTGTTTCCTGTATTTTATCTTAGGATGGATCTATGTTTATCCCAGGCATGTTTACATTCAGTTCCTGTGGGAATTTAGACAAATAAGGATATGGCAAAGATTTGTGGCAATTAAAGTTTGACTAGGAATGACCGTGTTTCCCCGAAAATAAGACCCTGTCCAGGGGAAAAACCCTGGACACACATACAGCCTGGGAGAAACCCCTCTCAGCAGTAGCGACTGCGAAAGAGACCTCGGAGTCTTGGTGGACAATCAACTAAACATGAGCCAACAATGTGCAGCAGCAGCTAAAAAAGCCAACACAATCCTAAGCTGCATCAACAGGGGAATACACTCCAAGACCAGGGAAGTCTTAATGCCACTCTACTACGCCCTGGTCCGACCACACCTGGAGTACTGTATTCAGTTCTGGTCACCACACTTCAAAAGAGACATTGAAACTCTGGAGAAGGTGCAGAAAAGAAGAACCAAGATGATTAAGGGATTGGAAACCAAGACTTACCAAGAGAGACTGAGGGAACTGGGCATGGATAGCCTAGAGAAAAGGAGGGCCAGAGCGGACATGATAGCAGTCTACAAGTATACGAGGGGATGTCACAGAGAGGAGGGGATCACTTTATTCTCCAGGGCACCAGAGGGCCGGACGAGGAACAACGACTGGAAGCTGACCAAGGAGAGATTCAAAATGGAGATAATGAGGAACTTCCTGATGGTCAGAGCGATCAACCAATGGAACAACCTACCAGCGGACGTTGTGAACTCCAACACTCTGGACACTTTTAAGAGAAGATTGAACTGCCACTTGACTGGTGTACTATAGGGTTCCTGCTTGGGCAGGGGGTTGAACTCGATGGCCGTCATGGTCTCTTTCAACTCTAACAATAAATAAATAAATAAATAAATATTTTTTTTGACCCTTGAAATAAGCACTTGGCACTCAAAAGCCAGATTGGGCTTGTTATTATAAGGGGATGCTTTAATTTGGTGGTGGTGGGGAACAAGGTAGCTGGGGAATAAAAATCTAAGTTTCTTTTTATGCCAAGATGTGGGTGGGTATAGAAATAATTTTTCCATTTTAAGGAAGACACAGAATTGAACTTGTGTTTGCTTTCACAAAAGGCAATAATTAGCGGGAGAGCACAGAAGAAAGAGAAGTTTCCAGCTGGATGAACTTTTCCACATACTTAAAGTATCACAGGTGGTTGTGTTTTTCCTTTGAAGAAAACATACTTTTACTCTCTCTGTTTCATTCTTTTTGAATCTATACATATACACATACAGGGGATGGACAGAAAAATGGAAACACTTGACTTTTTGGCATCATAATGTTTGAACATGTTCAAATCAATCAAAACTTGACATATTTTAATGGTTTTAAAAAAATTTGTTATTTGATATGTTTTTTTTAAACTATCTTTTTTTTAAATAGAAATTTAAGAAAATTGGTTATAACCTTCTAGAAATGGTAGACCTCTCAGACTTTCAAAGAGGTCCAATTGTTGGTGCTCGAATGGCAGGCGCTAGTGTAACAGAAAGTGACTGAAGTTTGGCGTTTCAAAAGGTCATGTCTCAAAAGTCATGACTGCTTTTGAAAGAGAAGGGAAAACGTCCTCACCCAAGCACAGGTGTTGAGGGAATTATTTGTTTAATAGAGTGATGGCGTTAGGGAAAAAAACACTTAGAGAAGGCTGTGAAGCACTATGGAGTGGTATATAAATCTGCTATTGCTATTCCTTCCTTCCTTCCTCCTTCCCTCCCTCCCTCCCTTCCTGCCTCCTTCCTTCCTTCTTTCCTTCCTTCCTTCCTTCCTTCCTTACTTAGAAACATAGAAGACTGACGGCAGAAAAAGACCTCATGGTCCATCTAGTCTGCCCTTATACTATTTCCTGTATTTTATCTTACAATGGATATATGTTTATCCCAGGCACGTTTAAATTCAGTTACTGTGGATTTACCAACCACGTCTGCTGGAAGTTTGTTCGAAGGATCTACTACTCTTTCAGTAAAATAATATTTTCTCATGTTGCTTTTGATGTTTCCCCCAACTAACTTCAGATTGTGTCCCCTTGTCCTTGTGTTCACTTTCCTATTAAAAGCATTTCCCTCCTGAACCTTATTTAACCCTTTAACATATTTAAATGTTTCAATCACGTCCCCCCTTTTTCTTCTGTCCTCCAGACTATAGAGATGGAGTTCATGAAGTCTTTCCTTCCTTCCTTCTTTCCTTCCTTCCTTCCTTCCATCCATCCATCCATCCATCCATGTTTAGAATGAAATACTACAGGCTAACCCACTACTCATTCCCAGGAGTTCGATTCTGACCAGCTCAAAGTTGACTCGGACTTCCCTCCTTCGGAGGTCGGTAAAACGATGACCCAGATTGTTGGGGCCAACAGACTGACTCTGTTAAGAGTGGGGTTGTAAAGCACTGAGAAACAGTATATAACTCTATGTGCTATTGCTATAAATATATAAATAGCTCTGGATATGGCTAACAAGGGGGAGCAAATAGTTGCTAAGCTTAAAGCGATGACAGGATGCAAACTGTACAGACATTCCCACCCCTGCAGTAAAAATAAAATAAAATGAAAAATACTACTTGTTCACACGACAAAGAGAGAACCTGCATAGTTGAGAAAGTTCACAGGTACTGGGTTTACTCCAGGTAATTCTAGTGTCTTGTCAAACTGCAACCGAATAAGAGCATTGTCATAATCTTTTGATACTTTCCTTACAACAGTACATAATTGGGATTAACAAGCCGAAAAAGCTGAGCAGAGTTTTCCCAATAGAAAAATAGAGCACACATTTTAGCTTGCACTTGTGGCCATTAGTGAATTGGTCAGCTACTCGCAATGTTTCCAGCCCCCGCGGCTGGAAATATTGCAACTGCCAATCTGGGCTGCGACTGGAGCATAAGGAAGGGAATATAATTCTGGAAGAGCAGCTGTCATGTTCATTTTTGACGGAAACATCTGCTGCTTAGAATCTGGGTCTTTTTATCTGGCTGATGGTGCTTATGCTTCAAAATGCTCTTTGCCTCTTCATTAAATGAGGGTTTTCATCGTAGACAAAAAGGCGAGATGGTCCATTCAAATTTCACACACACACACAAAGTTTTGTTTTGCTTGATTTCTTTATGGTACAAAATGTGGGGAGAATTTTCTCCTGGGTCCATTACAAATCCACCCCTCTTTCTTTAAAAAAAATAGAAAGACTTCCACTATACAGTATAATTATACAGGTACTGAATTATATAATGATAGAATCATTGAATAACTATGTAATTAAAAAGATGAGTCTTTTTGCACCTCTATAACTGTCTGGTTTAGTTCTGCAACCCAACAAGACCGACACAGACTTCAGAGGAGAATCAGAACTGCAGGAAAAACAATGGCTGCCAACCTGCCTTCGACTGAGGACCTGTAGACTGCACGAGTCAAAAAGAGGGCGGGGAAAAGATTTACTCACCCCTCGCATCCTTGACGTAATCTGTTTCAACTCCTACCCTCAAAACGATGCTATAGAGCACCGCACACCAAGACAACTAGACACAAGAAGAATTGTTCCCTGAATGCCATCACTCTGCTAAACAAATAATTCCCTCAACGCTGTCAAACTATTTACTAAGTCTACACTACTTTTACAGTTAGTCTTCTCATCCTTTCTATCACCCATCTCCTCCAATTTAGGATTGTATGGCTGTAACTTGTTGCTTGGATCCTTGATATCTATATTAATAGTGTTTCCTAATTGCTTATTTGACCCCTATGACAATCATTAAGTGTTGTACCTCATGATTCTTAATAGTGTTGGGCGAATCCAATGAAGTTCAGGTTCGGGTTCGGCACCCGAATTTTAAAAAAAGTTTGGGATCGGCACCTGAACCCGAACTTTTGCCGAACTTCCGGGTTCGGCCCTCGGGAAAGTGCCAGGAAGCGCCACTGCCCAGCTGTCACCTTCCGGAACAGCCGGGGCACTTCCCAGTGCTCTCCCGAACTTTTGCCGAACTTCCTGATTTGCCGAGAAGCACCCCGGGTGTTTCTGAAGATGACAGCTGGGCGGCAGCACTTCCCAGAACAGCCGGGGAGCTGTTGGCCGGTCGGGAGGCGCAAAAGGAGGTGGGGAATCCCACGAGGGGATTCCAGCGGTGGAGCTTTGACGTCAGTAAGATGTCCTTCCTGGAGTCCCCGTTTCAGCTGGCCAGGAAGGACGTCTCAGTGATGTCAAAGCTCCACCCCTGGAATCTCCTCGTTGGATTCCATGGGGGATTTGAGGCTTATTATAATTTATGTTTGGTATGTATGTGCTGTTTGGTTTTTAATTATGATAGGGTTTTTAGTTTTTTAATATTAGATTTGTGCCATTATAATATTGTTTTTATTGTTGTTGTGAGCCGCCCCAAGTCTTCAGAGAGGGGCGGCATACAAATCTAATAAATTATTATTATTATTATTGTTATTATTATTATTATTATTATTATTATTATTATTATTATTATTATTCCCCACCTCCCTTTTCGCTCCTGACTGGCCGACAGCTCCACGGCTGTTTCGGAAGGTGACAGCTGGGTGACGTCTGCTTCCTGGCGCTCTCCCGAACCCGAACTTTTGCCAAACTTTTGTAAAAACTTGGGTTCAGGTTCGGTATACCAAACCACGAAAGTTCGATACGAGCCCGAACTTTGCAGGTTCGGTTCGCCCAACACTAATTCTTGACAAAAGTATCTTTTGAGAGCATATGCACCAAAGACAAATTCCTTGTGTGTGACCAATAAAGAATTCTGTTCTAGTCTATTCTAATTACTGTATTTTTTGGAGTAAAAGACACACCTTGGTTTTTAGGGAGGAAAATGGGGAAAAGAATCTCCTTACCAGGTATTCATCTGGCTAGCATCCTTAGTCTGGTCAGCTTTAGTGCATTATTTTATCCCCTGGTTAAGGGCTTCAAAATGTATTCTGAGAGAGTAACAATGAAAGAGCTTGTAAGCCAGTAAGAGCTGAGAACATCATTAGCACCTGGAAAGAAACAATCTGAGCAAGTAGAGCAATGGGAAAAACCCTGCAAAGACTTAGGGCTTGGAAAACATTCTTCTTTGCAGAGAGTAACAATGAAAGAGCTTGGAAACGGGTAAGAGCTGGGAACATTATTAGCACCTAGTTAGGGCTGTAAAGAAACTTACTCAGAGCAAGTTAGAGTAATGAAACAAACCCTGCAAAGACTTAGGGCTTGGAAAACATTCTTCTTTGCAGAGAGTAACAATGAAAGAGCTTGGGTACATTAATAGCACCTGGTTAGGGTTGAAAAGAAATATCTGGAGCAAGTAAAGCAATGAAAAAAAATTATTGGCAGAGAGTAACAATGAAACAATGAAAAAAAAATCTCGTGTTCCATTGCGCTTACGGTAGTCTACATTTGGTAGTTACAAAAGTGGGTTTTAAAAGGAGGAGAAACTCACAAATAGAATGTCTTCGCAACATTGGAATAAAACAGTAAGAATGGTTCTTATTTTAGGAGCAGAAGTTACAGAAGAAGAACAGCATGTCACCGCCACCAGATAAGAAAGATTAAATGTAAAAAAAGCTGGAACGAGAACAAATTAACTCCCACATTTTTTTTCCAAGTTTGATTTCAGTTGGATGTATGTGTGAAGGACAGGATCCATCTTATGCGAAGTTAATGCACCAAATAATCCCTACAGCAAGTTTAGCTGCTTAAATCTTATATTTGTTCAACTTTTGGTTTACATTTATAACAGTAGCGATGCAAATCTGGAAAGAGGTTAAAACAGTGAAGCCATCTTGTTGGTCTAGATTTTCTGGTCTTTACAACAATTTACTTGATTTACAACGAGGATGAACTCTGATAGTTCGTTTAGTGACGTGATTAAATTGTGCTTTCCAGCTAATCTAAATGATGTGGCTGAGCTGATCGTTGCATCTAGCGGTTCATACTGGTTCGCTCAAACCTGTAGTATTTTTTACTACCGGTTTGGGTGAATCGTTGTGAACTGGTAGCATTTCACCTCTGGTAACACCCAGGGTGGGTAGCAGGCAGGACGGGGTGGAACGCAGTTCCACTGACAGAAATGAAGATGTGTGTGCAGCTCCATCTGATCTGTGGCTGTCATTTCCTGGAGTACTGGTCTCAGCCCGGCTCTCCTTTTTCCCCCTGCTTCTGCTGCTGCTGCTGGGTCTGCGCTCCTTGCTTTTTTCCTCTTTCCTCCTTCCTGGCCTCGGACGAGCTTCCCTCTCTCCTGCCCAGCTCCCCTCCAGCCACACCTGCCAACCTCCCCTCCAGCTGGGAGTGGCTTGAACAATCATCATAGTTCAAGTGAACTGTTAAGTCCTCGACTTACAACCTTGCCAGTGTTGCTCGCGGGGGTGACAATTTGCATCGCGTTTCCCGTGCTCTCCTTCCTCCGCCTCAGGCTGGGTAGCTAGGCGAACAGATGCTGCCAGAAGCATAAATGCTGCCAGCGCCACTTCCACCCATGCCTTCTGCTTGCATCTCAGGCAGGAGGTGGCCGTGTGAGGCTGGAGGGGAGCTGGGCAGGAGAGAGGGAAGCTCGTCCGAAGCCAGGAAGGAGGAAAGAGGAAAAAAGCAAGGAGCGCAGACGCAGCAGCAACAGGAGAGCTGAGACAAGACCAGTAATCCAGGAAGTGACTGCCACCGATCAGCTGGAGCTTCATTTCCACCGGTGGAACTGCGTTCCACCCCATCCTGCCTACTGCCCACCCCCGCTGCTCACCAACTGTACATGCCCATGCCAGTCACTGGGAGCGATCATGTAGTACCGGCAGAGAAGAACCCTTGCCTGCCCCTGCTCTATAAACAAAAAAGAGCTACAATTCCTATCCCTTCAACTAATATTCCCATCATCCGAAGTGACAATCGTAGAACCAGAGAACTGTGGAATTGGAAACAATCACAGGGATCATCCCGTTCGACCTCCTGCAATGTTCAGGGAAACCAATTAACCAAGGAATTATCCGAAAAGCAATTTTAAGTTAGCAAAGAAGATTAGAGCTATATAAAGCTTCCGAGAGGGCTTTCCTTGCATGGCCTTCTAACTTCTAAATTGAAGAGAGAGGGAGAGATTGTTCTGGAAGTTCCATTATCTAGAAGAGGCCTAGATTGCAAGCCTTTTTTTTATTCTCCCAGTTGGCATTGTGAAGCACCCGAGCAGGCTTTAGATCACGGTTAATGGCCATGCAAAGACTTCTCCTGAAGGGATCTTGGACCAGGGATCTAAAGAACTTCACCCTAACCCAAACCTTTGACGTGAGTGACGTCAAGTTGGCCACCTTTCAGCCAATCACATGACCTTTAAGCCACCCCCTGGTCACATGGTTGTCAAACCACTCCCACCTGGTCACATGGCTTGCAAGCCACACCCACAAAAGAAGCCACGGCCACAGTGTGTCAATAAATTTTTTTTGCAGCCCTCCACTGCTTGGAACATATTCATTCATTCATTCATTCATTCATTCATTCATTCATTCATTCATTCATTCAGTTAATCCAATACACAATAATACACAATGAAGGTAATAGAGGACACCTATGAGGAAATAGAATTAGAGAATTGGCGCTAGACTTACGGTTGGGGGTCAACACAACATAAGAAACTGTATTAAGGGGTCGCAGCATTAGAAAGGTTGAGAACCACTGAATTATTAGGATGAAATTCCCCCCTGAATTCTTGAAAGCATCGTACTTACGACCACAGTTCGAGACCAAAATTTCTGTTGCTAAGCGAGGCATTTGTAAAGGGAATCCTGCCCCTTTTTATTGCCTTTTTTTTTTTTTGCCGGCGTTGTAAAGTGAATCGTTGCAGTTTTCCTCTGCAAACATCTGTCTTTGTCTGACTGGTTCACAGCGTCTAGCTTTTTTTGCATATTTAGCACAATGAAATCCCCTGGTTTAACTATCCTGATCTTTGTTGTCATGGAAATCTAAGTTTATTATTGCCTTCATCCTTGGATTAAATTCCTTTTTTGTTTCTCCGGCATATTTTACACCAGAGAGTATCCAAACAGACTGTTTCAAATTCTGGAGAAGTTCTCTAAAGTTTTTTATTTTATTTTATTTTATTTTATTTTATTTTATTTTATTTTATTTTATTTTATTTTATTTTATTTTATTTTATTTTATTTTATTTTATTTTATTTTATTTTATTTTATTTTTATTTTTATTTTTATTTTTATTTTTATTTATATTTATATTTATATTTATATTTATATTTATATTTATATTTATATTTATATTTATATTTATATTTATATTTATATTTATATTTATATTGTTTGTTTGTTCGTTCATTCATTCATTCCAATACACAATGAGGGTTTTAGTGGGCATATATCTATATACACATAGTAAAATACAGTACATGATGAAGGTTATAGAGGAGATACTCATAGTAAAATATATCTAAGAAAGAATAGAAAAGAAGATATAGTAATAGAACATATCAATAAAAGAATAGAAGAAGAGATATAGGAATAGAAGAAAGGTGTAGGAGATATAGGAGAGCAATAGGACAGGGGACGGAGGGCACTCTAGTGCACTTGTACTCGCCCCTTACTGACCTCTTAGGAATCTGGATAGGTCAACCGTAGATAATCTAAGGGTAAAGTGTTGGGGGTTTGGGGATGACACTATGGAGTCCGGTAATGAGTTCCACGCTTCGACAACTCGGTTACTGAAGTCATATTTTTTACAGTCAGGTTTGGAGCGGTTAATATTAAGTTTAAATCTGTTGTGTGCTCTTGTGTTGTTGTGGTTGAAGCTGAAGTAGTCGCCGACAGGCAGGACATTGCAGCATATGATCAAGTTCCCCTTGTCCTTTGGACTTCACTACTAATGTCTACCCTAAAGAGTCTATTTTTGTTGCCTGATACCTGCAATGTCTTTGCCCTCCTTTTAAATCCTCAAATCTCGTAATCATCAGTTCATTTTCCCCCCCTAAAGTCCTAAAATGTAAAATTTCCAGGTTTTTTTTTTTAGATGTTCATCTTTTTTTCCCTTTTCTAAAGCCAGCTTGCTCGAGCATCTGGCATCTCTTTTGAATGTGCAAGAGCTCTCATCTACATTAAATGATCTTAAACGTAATTTCGATAGCGTGTGAAATTAAGGATACTGTACAATAGTTTGCGCCTCCATTCAGTTTATTTATTTATTTTATTCTGGAGCGGGAATGGAGATTGACCTCTTCCGATCAGTTGGATGCCAGAGCTTACAAAACCTTCGCCAGACCCATCCTCGAATACAGCTCATCTGTTTGGAACCCAAATCGCATCTCAGACATTAACAGCCTTCAAAATATTCAAAGATACTTCACCAGAAGAGCCCTTCACTCCTCCACTCGAAACAGAATTCCCTACGAGACTAGACTTTCAATCCTGGGCCTAGAAAGTTTAGAACTAAGACGCCTTAAACAAGATCTAAGTATTGCCCACAAGATCATATGCTGCAACGTCCTGCCTGTCCATGACTACTTCAGCTTCAATCACAACAACACAAGAGCCCACAACAGATTTAAACTTAATATTAACCTCTCCAAACTTGACTGTAAAAAATACAACTTCAGTAACCAAGTTGTCGAAGCGTGGAATTCATTACCGGACTCCATAGTGTCATCCCCAAACCCCCAACACTTTACCCTTCGATTATCTATGGTTGAACTATCCAGATTCCTAAGAGGTCAGTAAGGGGTGAGTACAATTGCACTAGAGTCCCTTCCATCCCCTGTCCTATTGTTCTCCTATATCTCCTATACCTTTCTTCTATTCCTATATCTCTTCTTCTATTCTTTCATTGATATGTTCTATTCCTATATCTTCTTTTCTATTCTTTCATATATATATTTTACTATGAGTATCTACTCTATAACCTTCATCATGTATTTTACTATGTGTATGCCCACTAAAACCCTCATTGTGTATTGGACAAAATCAATCAATCAATAAAAAAATAAAATAAATGCCATGTTCCTCATTCCTTTCCTTATAGGTCCGTGATGGCGAATCTATGGTGCATGTGCCGAATGTGGAACTCTCCGGGCATGCCAGCCATTGCCCGTTGCTCTTTTGGGTGCCAAAAATATTCGCCAACACTGTTATAGGTCAACATCAGGAATGGGAAGTCCTGAAGGCTTTAATCCAGCCACAGAAAGAAAAGGGGGGACATGATCGAAACATTTAAATATGTTAAAGGGTTAAATAAGGTTCAGGAGGGAAGTGTTTTTAATAGGAAAGTGAACACGAGAACAAGGGGACACAATCTGAAGTTAGTTGGGGGAAAGATCAAAAGCAACGTGAGAAAATATTATTTTACTGAAAGAGTAGTAGATCCTTGGAACAAACTTCCAGCAGACGTGGTAGATAAATCCACAGTAACTGAATTTAAACATGCCTGGGATAAACATAGATCCATTGTAAGATAAAATACAGAAAATACTATAAGGGCAGACTAGATGGACCATGAGGTCTTTTTCTGCCGTCAGTCTTCTATGTTTCTATGTTTCTATATCATAAATTGAGGCATGAATTAGCCGGCAGTGACTGAGGAATTAGAATGATAAACAATTATCGCTGAATTATTCTGTGATAATTTTATGGTTATGTTTTTCTATGATCATTAAACCAGTTTGCAATTTGGCATTTGTTTTACGGTTATGGTGGGATTCTTTTGTATCGTAAAATTGGTGTGTTGGGGGGGAGGAAGGCTTGTTAGTCTGTTTAAAGTCAGAATGAGATGGGGAAATAAATGACCAGAGAAATGTCCAGCCAGATCAAGCTTTTCTGAATGGCTTTCTTGATAACAAACGCAGTAAGATTTTATCAGTTTAGGTCACCGCATTACAAAACAGATGTTTAGATATTTTGGAGAAAGTGCAGAGGAGAGCAATGAAGATGATTAAATTATTATTATTATTATTATTTATTAGATTTGTATGTCGCCCCTCTCCGAAGACTCGGGGCGGCTCACAACAGTAATAAGAAACAGTGTAACAATGGGACAAATCTAATAATAAAAAATTATATAAAAACCCCAACAATTAAAAACCATACAGCACGTACACATCAAACATGAAATATAAAAAGCCTGGGGGAGATGTCTCAGTTCCCCCATGCCTGGCGATACAGGTATGAGTAACTTGTGAAAGACAAGGAGGGTGGGGGCCGTTCTAATCTCCGGGGGGAGTTGGTTCCAGAGGGCCGGGGCCGCCACAGAGAAGGCTCTTCCCCCGGGGCCCGCCAAACGACATTGTTTGGTTGACAGGACCCAGAGAAGGCCAACTCTGTGGGACCTTATCGGCCACTGGGATTCGTGCGGTAGCAGGCGGTTCCGGAGGCCTAGAGCTAAAACATACAAAGAACGGTAGCAAGAATTGGATTACTTTTAGGACTGTCTCTTGCCTCACGAATCCCAGTGACCAGTTTGGGCCCACAGAGTTGGCCTTCTCCAGGTCCCGCCAACCAAGCAATGACAGCTGGCAGGCCCTAGGGGAAGAGCCTTCTCTGTGGTTGCCCCCCACCTTTTGGAATCAACTCCCCCCAGAAATCCGCATGGTTCCTACTCTCCTGGGCTTTCAGAAGAACTTGAAAACACATTTGTGCCGATAGGCCTGGGGCTGTTGAAGTGGTCATCTTGCTGAATGATTGGTATGACAGATTGATGTATGAGATGTGTTGGTTGAGTAAATTGTTTTACGTTTTTTATAAGGTTTGAGTTGTTTTAGATTAATTCTCATTTCTGTATTAAATATGTAATTTATGATGTAAGCCGCCCTGAGTCTCAGGAGTAGGGTGACCTAGAATTGAAAAAAAGTAAGAAAGAAAGAAAGTAAGAAAGAAAGAAAGAAAGAAGAAAGAAAGAAAGAAAGAAGAAAGAAAGAAAGAAAGAAAGAAAGAAAAAAGAAAGAAAGAAGAAAGAAAGAAAGATGAAAGAAAGAAAAAAGAAAGAAAGAAAGAAAGAAGAAAGAAAAAGGAAGAAAGAAAGAAGAAAGAAAGAAAGAAAGAAGAAAGAAAGAAAGAAAGAAAGAAGAAAGAAAAAGGAAGAAAGAAAGAAAGAAAGAAAGAAGAAAGAAAGAAGAAAGAAAGAAAGAAGAAAGAAAGAAAGAAAGAAAGAAGAAAGAAGAAAGAAAGAAAGAAGAAAGAAAGAAAGAAAGAAAGAAAGAAGAAAAAAGAAAGAAAGAAAGAAGAAAAAAGAAAGAAAGAAAGAAGAAAGAAAGAAAGAAAAAGGGAGAAAGAAAGAAAGAAAGAAGAAAGAAAGAAAGAAGAAAGAAAGAAAGAAAAAAGAAAGAAGAAAGAAAGAAAGATGAAAGAAAAAAGAAAGAAAGAAAGAAGAAAGAAAAAGGAAGAAAGAAAGAAAGAAGAAAGAAAGAAAGAAAGAAGAAAGAAAAAGGAAGAAAGAAAGAAAGAAAGAAAGAAGAAAGAAAGAAAGAAGAAAGAAAGAAAGAAAGAAGAAAGAAGAAAGAAAGAAGAAAGAAAGAAAGAAAGAAGAAAGAAAGAAAGAAAGAAGAAAGAAAGAAAGAAAGAAGAAAAATAAAGAAAGAAAGAAGAAAAAAGAAAGAAAGAAAGAAGAAAGAAAGAAAGAAAGAAAGAAAGAGGACCCTCACTCAGTCAAAGACCTTGGAGTCCTCATTTCCAATGACCTAGGTGCTAGAGCCCACTGTAACAGCATTGCCAAAAATGCATTAAGAATTGTAAACCTAATCTTACATAGCTTCTTCTCTAGAAAGACTGATTTATTAACCAGAACATACAAAACATTCGTCAGACCTATTCCAGAACTGAATTTAAACATGCCTGGGATAAACATAGATCCATCCTAAGATAAAATACAGTAAATAGTATAAGGGCAGGCTAGATGGACCATGAGGTCTTTTTCTGCCGTCAGACTTCTATGTTTCTAAGCCCCTGATTACGACATCACACATGCGAACAAGCTAACCAAGGGGGGGAACTGCCTACCCACATCCTCTTTAATTTCTTGGAGACTTAAACCGACTACATATAAACTGGACCCTAAACGAATGAACAACTGAACCCATACATTCAACCCTTTACAATGCTATTACCAGTCTAGGGCTGGATCAACGAATTACAGAAAATAATAGACTCAACAATTGTCTTGATCTCATCTTCTGCAACACTTTACACTCAATTTACAGACTACTAATTTTAAAAAAGAGAAAAATGAAGAACTTGTTTTTCAAAGCACCTGAAGGCAGGAGAAGAAGCAATGAATGGAAACTAATCAAGAAGAGAAGCAACCTAGAACTAAGGAGAAACTTCCTAACAGTGAGGACAATTAACCAGTGGAACAGCTTGCCACCAGAAGTTGTGGGTGCTTCATTACTGGGGGTTCTTAAGAAGAGACTGGACAGCTACTTGTCCGAAATGGTATATGGTCTCCTGCTTAAGCAAATGGTTGAAAACCTTCAAGGCCTTTCCAGCTCTATTTCGATTGATTGAATTAATGAATTAATGAATTAATGAATTAATGAATTAATGAATTAATGAATTAATGAATTAATGAATTAATGAATTAATGAATTAATGAATTAATGAATTAATGAATTAATGAATTAATGTCTTCTGGTTGGATTCTGAAATCCTTCCCTCCATACTGGGTTCGCTTTTTAAAAAATGTCTGCAAAAAAGCCCTTCATGGCATCGGACCAGAATATCTCCGAGACCGCCTTCTGCTGCACGAATCCCAGTGACCGATTAGGTCCCACAGAGTGGGCCTTCTCCGGGTCCCGTCAACTAAACAATGTCGATTGGCGGGCCCCAGGGGAAGAGCCTTCTCTGTGGCGGCCCCAACTCTCTGGAAACAGCTCCCCCCAGAGATTAAAACTGCCCCTACCCTCCTTGCCTTTCGTAAACTCCTCAAAACCCACCTTTGTCGTCAGGCATGGGGGAACTGAGACATCTCCCCTGGGCCTATATAATTTATGTATGGTATTTTTGTATGTATGTCTGCTTAATAATGGGTTTTTAAAAATATTTTAAATTGTAAATTATTAGATTTGTCATGAACTGTTTTATTCTGTTGTGAGCCGCCCCGAGTCTGCGGAGAGGGGCGGCATACAAATCTAATAAATAAATAAATAAATAAATAAATAAATAAATAAATAAATAAATAAATAAATAAATAAATAAATAAATAAATAAATAAATAAATAAATAAATAAATAAATAAATAAATAAATAAATAAATAAATAAATAAATAAATAAATAAATAAATAAATAAATAAATAAATAAATAAATAAATAAATAAATAAATAAATAAATAAATAAATAAATAAATAAATAAATAAATAAATAAATAAATAAATAAATAAATAAATAAATAAATAAATAAATAAATAAATAAATAAATAAATACAAACAAACACACACACACACACACACACACACACACACATACCCTTAACACTACATTAAATTTCTAAAGATGGAAAGCCTTTCCTTAAAATCACTAAAATAATATCATCCTAGTTTGAGCCACATTTATGGAACTACAATAACTATTACTCTCAGTTAAAATGGATGGCACCAGCAAAACCTTATTAAGATCCTTTTGGGAATCTCTTGGTGTAGGATAACTGAGATTATACCACTCAGAAAATCTTTCTCTCCTCCTTTTTAATAAATCTGACAAATAAAGGAGATGGGCCCAAAAGGAACCTAGTGTAAAATTCATATTTGATGAAGCATGCCTTGGTGCCTAGCTTCAAAAACATCACTGGTTTTTATTCTACTTCATGCAGCCGAAAAAATCCCTATGTTCCCATCCAGAAAATGCTTAGTATATATCTTTAAGTGAAGTTAATTTATTCATATAGATTAATAGGCTGTCAGGAATATAACTTGAGAAGGATTTAAGGAATTATGCTCAGTTGTAATGTGGGGTTGTTGCGAACGAAGCTTGGTATATAACCATGATTCAATTTCCTCTCGTTACCGAAGTTGAGTTGGGGAGAGTCAGAAATTTAGCGGGAGCTAAATTAAATCCTCAATCTGAGTATTGTATTGGCAGTTCTGTGTTCGCAAAAACTTCCAAAGAGGAGGATTTAGGAGTCATGATTTCTGACAGTCTCAAAATGGGTGAACCATGCGGTCAGGCGGTAAGGAAAGCGAGTAGAATGCTTGGCTGCATAGCTAGAGGTATAACAAGCAGGAAGAGGGAGATGGTGATCCCGCTAGATAGAGCGCTGGTGAGACCCCATTTGGAATAATACTGTGTCCAGTTCTGGAGACCTCACCTCCAAAAAGATATGGATAAAACTGAACGGGTCCAAAGACGGTGGAAGGTCTTCAGCATAAAACGTATCAGGAAAGACTTAATGAACTCAATCTGTCTAGTCTGGAGGACAGAAGGAAAAGGGGGGACATGATCGAAACATTTAAATATGTTAAAGGGTTAAATAAGTTTCAGGAGGGAAGTGTTTTTAATAGGAAAGTGAACACAAGAACAAGGGGGCACAACCTGAGGTTAGTTGGGGGAAAGATCAGAAGCAACGTGAGAAAATATTATTTGACTGAAATGGTAGTAGATGCTTGGAACAAACTTCCAGCAGAAGTGGTTGGTCAATACACAGGAACTGAATTTAAACATGCCTGGGATAAACATAGATCCATCCTAAGATAAAATACAGGAAATAGTATAAGGGCAGACTAGATGGACCATGAGGTCTTTTTCTGCCGTCAATCTTCTATGTTTCTAAGATAACACATATAAGTTAATGTGCAAGACAAACAGCTAAGGCAAAAAGTTTATCACTGGCATTTCCAGTGATAAATTTCATCCCCATTGCTCACAAGTGACTCAAAAAAGCAGTTACTTATTTTATGTTCAATGCAGAAGTGGTTTCCTACCAATGTGCCCTGGTGCCCTGCTCCAGTATTGGCCCGCTGATTGTGCAATTTGCGCACAACAGCTCCAGTGCTATTTTTGTTGGTCCACGCGTAGCACCATCTTTTTTTCCTAATTTCCAGCAGGTTTTTTGCACTCTGAGCATGCACAGAAGGAAAATCGTCCCTCTGCACATGTGCGGAAGCAAAATTGGATGTGCGCATACACGCACACATCATCGCAATGCACAAGTATTGCACAAAGACATTGGTCCAAGCCGTAATCTTGGTCTTTATAAATTTTCCTTCCATTGTTCATGTTAGGACTCTGTCCATCACAGTTGCGTTGGCAATATACACTGCTCAAAAAAAAATAAAGGGGACACTTAAACAACACAATATAACTCCAAGTAAATCAAACTTCTGTGAAATCAAACTGTCCATTTAGGAAGCAACACTGATTGACAATCAATTTCATTTTGTTGTCAGCACTTTCAACTTTGTACAAAGTATTGAATGAGAATATTTCATTCATTCAGATCTTGGATGTGTTTTTCCAGTGTTCTCTTTAGTTTTTTGAGCAGTGTATATAGCAGTGTTGGTTATGATCTATAAAGCCCTTCATGGCACCGGACCAGATTATCTCCGGGACCGCCTTCTGCCGCACGAATCCCAGCAACCGATTAGGTCCCACAGAGTGGGCCTTCTCAGGGTCCCGTCAACTAAACAATGTCGTTTGGCGGGGCCCAGGGGAAGAGCCTTCTCTGTGGTGGCCCCGGCCCTCTGGAACCAACTCCCCTCAGAGATTAGAATTGCCCCCACCCTCCTTGCCTTTCGTAAGCTCCTTAAAACCCACTTCTGCTGTCAGGCATGGAGGAACTAAGATATTCTTTCCCCCTAGGCCTCTACAATTTACGCATGGTATGTCTGTATGTATGTCTGGTTTTATAATAAGGTTTTTTTAGTTGTTTTAGTATTGGATTGTTACATGCTGTTTTTATCACTGTTGTTAGCCGCCCCGACTCCACGGAGAGGAGTGGCATACAAATAAACAGATAAACAGATAAACAGATAAACAGATTAACAGATAAACAGATAAACAGATAAACAGATAAACAAATAAACAAATAAACAAATAAACAAATAAACAAATAAACAAACAAACAAACAAACAAATAAACATCATAGATTTATTACACATCATAGATTTTAACAGAGAAAAGAATAAAACCTTAACACTTCGGCAGGGATCAATAACTCCCTTTTCTATAAACACATATCCAAATATGTTGAACGTTGCACTATAATTTCTACTCTAAAAGTCAAATGGGTGTTTCACATCAGCAATATATTGGCATGGAAATGCTTTAGGTTTAAAAGCACTTAAAGGAATATTGGGTCATGCTTTCCTTTGGAGAAAAAAAATGTATTTTTTTTTTAAGCAACCCATTCTAAATCCTTTCATTTGGACCTAAAAGCATTTTGTTTTCATTCAATTTCTTAGGATTTCCATTCCCCCCAAAGTTTAAACCAAATTTTAAATGATCTTTCAAGTAAAGGAGAAAAATAATGATTATACATTCAATTATTTTGGACTCAGTGGGCAAATTATAATCCCCTGTTTAATATCCCACAACAATCGATGAGTTTTCCACATCTTTAGAGAATGAAGAATGAAGACTATACATAATTATATAGACTATATATCAATTATATATTATTGTAATATATTTATGTAAATTCAATAAGTTAAACCTAGCTAATCAAACTCAGAGGGCAAATTATAATCCCCGTTTAATATCCCACATCAATTGATAAGTTTTGCACATTTTTAGAGAATGAAGACTATATATAACTATATAGACTATATATCAATTATATATTATTGTAATATATTTATGTAAATCCAATAAGTTAAACCTAGCTAATAAAACTCAGAGGGAAAATTATAATCCCCTGTCCCACAACAGTCTATGAGTTTTGCACATCTTTAGAGAATGAAGAATGAAGACTATATATAACTATATAGACTATATATCAATTATATATTACTGTAATATATGTATGTAAATTCAATAAGTTAAACCTAGCTAATCAAACTCAGAGGGCAAATTATGATCCCCGTTTAATATCCCACATCAATCGATGAGTTTTGCACATTTTTAGAGAATGAAGACTATATATAACTATATAGACTATATATCAATCATACATTATTGTAATTATGATCTATTATTATGTATTATGGACGATGGAAGGAAATTTATAAAGCCCAGGATTAAGGTTTGTCCAAATATTTTTGCATTTTTAAGAAATATAACATCAGGGAATAGCGTGAAGTCAGAGATGCTGTCACGAATTTGTAATTATATCTATAAATAAATATATTTCACCTTCTATATTTAGAGTAGGCAAGATATTAGCAACACCATGAGGTAAATAGTAAAACAATGCACAGAAGAAAAAGGCGGGGGGAAAGGGAACGCCCCCTTTACATCCAGCAGCCAATCAGGGCATAGATTACCTCATGCATTCATCAATCAATCAATCAATTACAACTCTGTGTTCTGGCCAATTATACTATTTATGGCTCCAGCGACTAAATTTACACAGTGTAGCTTTAAAAAAGTTACTTTTTGGTCTTCTTAATTTTTATTTTTCAATTAAGTGCTACCTATTATGAACTGTTAATGTAATCCTTGTTTACCAAAGTTGTGCACACACAAAGAAATGTTTAGGTTGAGATTAGTTGTGAATAGCTACTCAGCCACCCATAGATATACTAACTTGAATTAAAGTTTACTTTGAGAAATAACATCTTCAGATAAACAATCTAAAGTTAGACACATAAGTCAGAATAACACTCCAAATATTAACAAGTGCCTAGTCTTTCTTACCAGTTGTCTGTCTTTCTTTCTTTCTTTCTTTCTTTCTTTCTTTCTTTCTTTCTTTCTTTCTTTCTTTCTTTATTTCTTTATTTATCAGATTTGTATGCCGCCCCTCTCCGCAGACTCGGGGCGGCTAACAGCAATAATAATACAATGTAAACAAATCTAATATTTAAGTTAATTTAAAACCCCAATTTAGAAACCAATCATACATACTGACATACCATGCATAAATGTTATAAGCCTAGGGGGAAGGGAAAATTTCAATTCACCCATGCCTGACGACAGAGGTGGATTTTAAGGAGCTTACGAAAGGCAAGGAGGGTGGGGGCAACTCTGATATCTGGGGGGAGCTGGTTCCAAAAGGTCGGGGCTGCCACAGAGAAGGCTCTTCCCCTGGGTCCCGCCAAATGACATTGTTTAGTCGACGGGACCTGGAGAGGGCCAACTCTGTGGGACCTAACTGGTCGCTGGGATTCGTGCGGCAGAAGGCGGTCCCGGAGATATTCTGGTCCGGTGCCATGAAGGGCTTTATAGGTCATAACCAACACTTTGAATTGTGACCGGAAACTGATCGGCAACCAATGTCATAATCAGTTAACAAAGATATTAAGCCTAAACACACTTTAGCCAATATGCATAATTACAATGCAGCGAGATTGCAGAGAAAATGCAGATCAAACTTAACAGTGAGTAGCCAGAGAAAGAGAAACAGAGAGAAAAATAGGCTATGAACTCAACTCTTGTGCGGCAGCCTGAAACACTTCCGCTAAATAGACATAGCTCGGTTATAACACATATTGTTGGTTTATATACTGCTCAAAATAAATAAATAAAGGGAACCCTCAAATAACACATCCTAGATCTGAATGAATGAAACATTCTCATTGAATACTTTGTTCTGTACAAAGTTGAATGTGCACAACAGCAGGTGAAATTGATGGTCAATCAGTGTTGCTTCCTAAGTGGACAGTTGGATTGCACAGAAGTTTGATTTACTTGGGAGTTATATTGTGTTGTTTAAGTGTCCCCTTTATTTTTTTGAGCAGTATATATTGCCAACGCAACTGTGATGGACAGAATCCTAACATGAACAATGGAAGGAAAATTTATAAAAACTAAGATTACAGCTTGCATAAATGTCTTTAGAAATACGACAGAAAGCCACATCCAGTAGATCCCAACCTCTGTTGAACATGTACTCAGTTAGCCTTTTAATATTTCCACCCATGTGGATGGCACCAGTGAGAAATCCAATCTATTTTTTTCTTCTTCAAAAATGAAGTTCCACTACACTCTCTCACCGAAGGAATGTTAATGCATCCTTACAGTTCCTAAATATTATCCTAAAGAGGTTTAAAATTGCAATTCGTCGCATGCTTAATCAGAAATGGATTGCATTAAGTTTACTGGGGCTTATATTCTGGAAAAGAGATTTGATTAAAAGCAGCTGAGAAAACATATACATATGTAGGAGTGCACTGGGGATTCAGGTTGGAAGGCAGCCAATTTTATTATATGCTGTTATTCCATCAAAAGTCTAGAATAGATACCAAGTAATACATACATATACATATAGTGTGATACCTCGTCTTACAAACCCCTCGTCATACAAACTTTTCGAGATACAAACCCAGGGTTTAAGATTTTTTTGCCTCTTCTTCCAAACTATTTTCACCTTACAAACCCAAGCCGCCGCCACTGGGATGCCCCGCCTCCAGACTTCCGTTGCCAGCGAAGCATCCGTTTTTGCGCTGCTGGAATTCCCCTGAGGCTCCCCTCCATGGGAAACCCCACCTCCAGACTTCCGTGTTTTTGTGATGCTGCAGGGGCGAGCCTCCAAAACTGTAACCGGAAAAGGCAGGGAGAATCCTCCGTGGGGCCTCTCTAGGAATCTCCCGGGAGGAAACAGGGCCGGAAAAGGCGGGGAGAAGCCTCTGTGGGCCTCTCTAGGAATTTCCTGGGAGGAAACAGGGCCGGAAAAGGTGTGGAGAAGCCTCCGTAGGGCCTCTCTAGGAATCTCCTGGGAGGAAAGGCAGAGAGAAGCCTCCGTGGGGCCTCTCTAGGAATCTCCTGGGAGGAAACAGGGCCTCCACCCTCCCTGTGGTTTCCCCAATCGCACACATTATTTGCTTTTATATTGATTCCTATGGGAAAAACTGCTTCTTCTTACAAACGTTTCTACTTAAGAACCTGGTCACGGAACGAATTAAGTTCATAAGTAGAGGTACCACTGTACTGGGGTTTTGGATGTGTATTGCTGCTTTCTGCTGCCTTTGAACGCTATGGTTCGATGATTAAAGACACTGAGATTGACAGCTGGAAAATGGATGGCCTGGGTTCAAGACCCGAGTTCTTCAGGACAGGGTGAGCTCCCATTTGTGCCTCAGCTCCTGCCCACCTAGCAGTTAAAAGCATGGAAGAGCAAATCGACCTATATTAAAAAAGCAAAATATCACTCAACCATCATCACAAAATCTCCAGAACCGTAAAGCTTACGGACTTTGAAACCAGACACATACATTCCCCTTGGCTTCTAGCTGCTCGCTAAGAAGGGATTTTTTGAAATGACCATTATTTGTATTTCTTAAACAATATATTCATATCTCTCTATAAATAAAAGCAAGATCCAATCACTCATCATGAGATTTCCAGAACCGTAAAGCCTACAAACCACAATTTCAGCACATGTGTTGGCCAATAAAGAATTCTATTCTATTCTATTGTATTCTATTCTATTCTATTCTAATTCTATTCTATTCTATTCTATTCTATTCTATTCTATTCTATTCTATTCTGTTCTGTTCTATTCTATTCTATTCTAATTCTATTCTATTCTGTTCTATTCTGTTCTATTCAGTTCTATTCTGTTCTATTCTATTCTAATTCTATTCTATTCTATTCTAATTCTATTCTATTCTGTTCTATTCTGTTCTATTCAGTTCTATTCTATTCTGTTATATTCTAATTCTATTCTATTCTAATTCTATTCTATTCTATTCTAATTCAATTCAATTCTATTCTATTCAGTTCTATTCTGTTCTATTCTATTCTATTCTAATTCTAATTCTATTCTATTCTATTCTAATTCTATTCTATTCTGTTCTGTTCTGTTCTGTTCTGTTCTGTTCAGTTCTATTCTATTCTATTCTATTCTAATTCTATTCTATTCTATTCTATTCTATATAACTCTCACTCTGTCTTGAAAGCAAATAATTATAATTCTTTTTAAATTATAATTAATAATTATTAAACTGACTAACTAAACCCTTTTTTAA
Organism: Erythrolamprus reginae; assembly: GCF_031021105.1. Taxonomy (NCBI): domain Eukaryota; kingdom Metazoa; phylum Chordata; class Lepidosauria; order Squamata; family Dipsadidae; genus Erythrolamprus; species Erythrolamprus reginae. The sequence goes on along the minus strand of NC_091955.1, from coordinate 4,517,994 downwards.
AAAAAGCTCTTCCTTCCTCAGGGGTGAGTAAGGGCAGCTCTCCACGTTACAATCACTCTTCTACCTGCATTGTGAAATTGTTTGATTGTACAAAATACACATTTTCAGAGAAACAAAGGCACCACTGTTAGAACCAAGGCTACGGGGGATTTCTTCCGATTAACTTCAGAGAAACGATTTTCACTAAAATCTCTCGGAAAATGGAAAACTCCCAGTCGCTGCCTGTGGCCAGAAAGAAACTTATCCACTCACTCGGTCTCCAGCAAATGTTTGTTTATTCACTGGTTTATTTATCGTATTTATATAGCTGCATATTATCTCCCAAGAAAGTGACTCTGGGCAATGTACTAATTTTTTTTTTTTTAAAAATGGACACAAATAAAACAATCACGATTAAAAATGCCGGTAAAAAGGCACATGAAACCTGGAAGGCATTGTTAACCCCAGTAAGGGAGCCGTTGTAAAATCTTTCTGGCCCCCTCGTACCCGCAGGACAGATAGAGTACCAAGGTAGGGTACTTGAGGGATTTGATGATCTGATCGCATTAACCCAGAGATGGATTCCTCCCAGTTCAGACCAATTCGCCCGAACCAGCAGCTGTGGTGAGAGGGGCGTTTGCCCAGGTTCGCCTGGTGCACCAGTTGCGACCCTATCTGGACCGGGACTCACTGCTCACAGTCACTCATGTCCTCATCACCTCGAGGTTCGACTACTGTAATGCTCTCTACATGGGGCTACCTTTGAAAAGTGTTCGGAAACTTCAGATCGTGCAGAATGCGGCTGCGAGAGCAGTCATGGGCTTTCCCAAATATGCCATGTTATCCCAGAATTCAACTCCCAGAATTCAACTCCCAGATTTCAACTCCCAGATTTCAACTCCAAGAATTCAACTCCCAGAATTCAACTCCCAGATTTCAACTCCCAGAATTCAACTCCCAGAATTCAACTCCCAGAATTCAACTCCCAGAATTCAACTCCCAGAATTCAACTCCCAGAATTCAACTCCCAGAATTCAACTCCCAGAATTCAACTCCCAGAATTCAACTCCCAGAATTCAACTGGACTTCAACTCCCAGAATTCAACTCCCAGAATTCAACTCCCAGATTTCAACTCCCAGATTTCAACTCCCAGATTTCAACTCCCAGAATACAACTCCCAGATTTCAACTCCCAGATTTCAACTCCAAGAATTCAACTCCCAGAATTCAACTCCCAGAATTCAACTCCCAGAATTCAACTCCCAGATTTCAACTCCAAGAATTCAACTCCCAGAATTCAACTCCCAGAATTCAACTCCCAGAATTCAACTCCCAGAATTCAACTCCCAGATTTCAACTCCCAGATTTCAACTCCCAGAATTCAACTCCCAGAATTCAACTCGGAGATTAGAACTGCCCCTACCCTTCCTGCCTTCCGTAAACTCCTTAAAACCCACCTTTGTCGGCAGGCATGGGGGAACTGAAACATCTCCCCCGGGCACGTTTAATTTATGCATGGTATGTCTGTGTGTGTGACTGTTGGCATATGGGGTTTTTTAAATATTTAAATATTTTAAATTTGTCTGATTGCTTATGATTTGTTTTTTACATGTTGTGAGCCGCCCCGAGTCTTCGGAGAGGGGCGGCATACAAATCTAAGTAATAAATAAATAAATAAATAAACTCCCAGATTTCAACTCCCAGAATTCAACTCCCAGAATTCAACTGGACTTCAACTCCCAGAATTCAAATCCCAGAATACAACTCCCAGAATTCAACTCCCAGAATTCAACTCCCAGAATTCTCCAGCCAGCTTTGCTGGGAGTTGAAGTCCACAAGTCTTAAAGTTGCCAAGTTTGAAGAGGTCAGTCATAGACAGTTTAGTATATTAAATTGGAGTTTTTTCACCAGAAGGAAAATGAATTCATCTTTTATTTATTTATTCATTCATTCATTCATTTATTTATTTATTTATTTATTTATTTATTTATTTATTTATTTGTCCAATACACAAATACATAGGAAGAAAAATAGACATGTGTATATATATATGAGGGTAAAAGTGAACTTAGAGGAGAGGATATATGAAAGGAAGAAAATATATATAATATATGAGAGAAAGGAAAAACAATTGGACAGGGGACGAAAGGCACACTAGTGCACTTATGTACGCCCCTTACTGGCCTCTTAGGAACCTGGAGAGGTCAATCGTGGAGAGTCTAAGGGAGAAATGTTGGGGGTTAGGGGTTGACACAATTGAGTCCGGCAATGAGTTCCACGCTTTGATAACTCGATTGTTGAAATCATATTTTTTACAAGTCAAGTTTGTAGCGGTTAATATTAAGTTTGAATCTGTTGCGTGCTCTTGTGTTATTGTGGTTGAAGCTGTAGTAGTCATTGACCGGTAGGACGTTGCAGCAAAAGGTTATCTCAGAAAACAAGCTGTAAGGTGCTGCGAATGTGCCCGATGAATAGTTTTGCCTGGAAGATAAGCGAAGGATGGAGATGTAGCAGTCGAATGCCTAAGGGGGGATGTTGAAGCCTTGAGAACACAGCAGCCCATCTGGCCCTAGGCATGGTTTTTGGAGGAACGATATTTCTTCTGTGGGTAGACCTACTGAAGAGGAAAAACTTCAGTTTCAGAATAAACAGAGGCCTCATTAAATTGTGGGTGAATATGCCACCATCGATTGTTCCTCGCAAGTGTCACATTCATCAGAAGAAATATTCGGTTAATGAGGTGTCACAGGAGAAGGGGCGAGAGGAAATCTCCTCTGGAGCAAAACTAGCCACAGTGCTCGAAAGAGAAACAGCCCCCTGGGCACAGAAAGACTTTAAGGATCTCCTGGGTGACATTACATGGCTAAAGTGAAATGGAAAGGGAAAGGGAAGGGATAGAAGGAAGGAAGAAGGAAAAGGAGGAAAGGAGAGGAAATGACTTTAACAATCAAGTTGTCGAAGCATGGAACTCATTACCGGACTCAATAGTGTGAACCCCTAACCCCCAACATTTCTCCCTTAGACTATCCATGATTGACCATTCCAGGTTCCTAAGAGGTCAGTAAGGGGCATCCATAAGTGCACTAGCCGGCCTTTCGTCCCCTGTCCAATTGTCTCTCCTTATCCCATATATCACATATCTTTTCTTCCTTTCATATATCTTCTCCTCTACTTTTATATCTTTTCTTTATATATAATACTTCATGTCTATCCTCTTCAATATGTATTGTGTATTGGACAAAACAAACAAACAAATAAATAAATAAACTCATCAGTTAAATTGTACTAGAGAGCTAGTTCCTTTAAGAAAGAACCAAAAGTCTCAGTCAAAATCTAAGCTTTAATATTGACATTGATGCTAGCACTTATTTGTCATTTTCTACAAACAAACAAACAAACAAACACAAGAAAATTTTGGGGGAACAAAAATCAGTAAGTACAACAACTGAGCTCTTAAATCTACCCCATTATTCCCAAACAATGATTGCAGAGAAATATTTACCAATGTTCAAATTGCTTTTAATTTCTGATTTCCCTCAATTTCTTCCCTATTGCAAGCTGTTTTTTGATTCTTAGAGTTGGCCTTTTTTTTGCGCCATTTGATAAATCAGAGTGCAGAATTATTATTATTTTCTTACGTTTTTCTTTATTTGCTTTTTATTCTTGTTTTGATGGCCTTGTTTTTCCCCCTCTGGCCAGACTGAACATTTTTTCCCTTTTACTTTGACCTAATTAGTTAATTAAGCATGCTCCCGTATCATTTTCCAAAATATGAAAAAGTAGATGATTAAGATTACATTTCTAGATATAGAAACATAGAAGACTGACGGCAGAAAAAGACCTCATGGTCCATCTAGTCTGCCCTTATACTATTTCCCATATTTTATCTTACAATGGATATATGTTTATCCCAGGCATGTTTAAATTCAGTTCCTGTGGATTTATCTACCATGTCTGCTGGAAGTTTGTTCCAAGGATCTACCACTCTTTCAGTCAAATAATATTTTCTCACGTTGCTTTTGATCTTTCCCCCAACTAACTTCAGATTGTGTCCCCTTGTTCTTGTGTTCACTTTCCTATTAAAAACACTTCCCTCCTGAACCTTATTTAACCCTTTAACATATTTAAATGTTTCGATCATGTCCGCTAGAAAAATATATATATATGTCTGCTAGGAAAAAAAAATTATATATATATATATTTCTAGCAGACAGCTTTTCTAGCTGGTTTGACTTCTACGAAACTATTGATGGATGTACATATAATTCCTGTCTCAGAGTATTTGATATCTGAGACTGTCATTCTAGTAGTCTGTCAAATATGAAGATGATAAAAGATATGCGATAAATAAAACATGGGATAAAAATGGCTGTATGTCTCCTAACGAGACCGAATTGAAATGCACATAACCGAGACTATGTAAGAATACTTCATAGCTGATATTTCTCCTTCTTAGGATAATAAAACCACTGTAATTTTCAAACGATAAGATGCACCTTAATTCCAGGGGAGGAAAACAAGGGGAAAAAATTCTGCCTCTGCCTCCCAGCAATTTGTCTCCCAGGGAAGAGCAAACAGCACAAAACCACTTAACAACTGTAGAAGGAAAGGTTCCAAAAACAGGGGGGAAACCCTTCACTTAAGAAATATCTCACATAGCAACAGAAATTTTGGGTTCAATTGCAGTCATAAGTCAAGGACTATTTTATTTATTATTATTTATTTATTTATTGGATTTGTATGCCACCCCTCTCCGTAGACTCGGGGCGGCTAACAGCAGTAATAAAAACAGCATGTGAGTCCAATACTAAAACAACTAAAAAACCCTTATTGTAAAACCAAACATACATACAAACAAACAAACAAACAAACAAACATATCATGCATAAATTGTAAAGGCTTAGGGGGAAAGAATATTATTATTATTATTATTATTATTATTATTATTATTATTAATTGGATTTGTATGCCGCCCCTCTCCGCGGACTCGGGGCGGCTAACAACAACAACAGTGATAAAAACAATATGTAGCAATCCAATAATAAAACAACTAAAAACCATTATTATAAAAACCAGACATACATACTGACATACCGTGCATAAACTGAAGAGGCCCAGGGGGAAAGAACATCTCCGTTCCTCATGCCTGATGGCAGAGGTGGGTTTTAAGGAGCTTACGAAAGGCGAGGAGGATGGGGGCAATTCTAATCTCCAGGGGGAGTTGGTTCCAGAGGGCTGGGGCCGCCACAAAGAAGGCTCTTCCCCTGGGCCCCGCCAAACGACTTTGTTTAGTTGACGGGACCTGGAGAAGGCCCACTCTGTGGGACCTAACTGGTCACTGGGATTCGTGCAGCAGAAGGCGGTCCCTGAGATAATCTGGTCCGGTGCCATGAAGGGCTTTATAGGTCATAACCAATTTTAGTTTAGTTTTATGTCCCATAGATCCTGTTCTGCTCTCGGTGTCCGGTAATTTTCCAAGTCTCAAAAACTCACTTCTTTGAAATAAAATTTTCTTTATTTTTCCCATGATTAAGCATGATATATGTATAGATTGCAAGGCAAAGTCAAGTAGTATGAAATAAAACACAGTTCTATCTCGGGTTCGGCTTGGACTCTGGGAAGCGCCGCCAAAATTCCAATCCTTGTCAATTCCTAATAACATGGCTAACATGGCTAATAAATCAAAGCATAAATCAAAGTCTCACCGCCAGCTTCTTACACACACAGATGTAGTGGCTTCTCCCTTCTTTTTCCAGCCCTGTTTCCTCTCAGGAGATTCCTAGAGAGGCCCCACGGAGGCTTCTCCCCACCTTTTCCGTCCCTGTTTCCTCCCAAGATATTCCTAGAGAGGCCCCACGGAGGCTTCTCCCCACCTTTTCTGTCCCTGTTTCCTCCCAAGATATTCCTAGAGAGGCCCCACGGAGGCTTCTCCCCACCTTTTCTGTCCCTGTTTCCTCCTAAAATATTTCTAGAGAGGCCCCACGGAGGCTTCTCCCCACCTTTTCCGTCCCTGTTTCCTCCCAAGATATTCCTAGAGAGGCCCCACGGAGGCTTCTCCCCACCTTTTCCGGCCCTGTTTCCTCCCAGAAGATTCCTAGAGAGGCCCCACGGAGGCTTCTTCCTGCCTTTTCTGGTTACGGTTTTGTAGGCTCAGTTTTGTAAGTGGGAAATGGTTTTTGAGAAGCGGCAAAAACATCTTGGACACCCGGTTCTTATCTAGAAAAGTTCATAAGTTGAGGCGTTTGTAGGTAGAGGTGCCACTGTAGGCTTGTGGGGGGGGGAGCAAAATAATGATGGCAAGAATTAATTTGAATTTTTTTTTCTAAAAGAACTCTAAAAGTCTTGTAAGATGATGTAAATTTCTCTAGGCTTATCATAATGAATATAAGAGACACAGAGAGATGAGAGGAGAGGAGGGGGAAGAAGGGAAGGAATGGAAAGGAGATAAAGAAAGGAAAAAGAAGATTTTGTCAAAAAGATATTGACAAAATTAAACGGGTCCAAAGACGGGCTACAAGAATGGTGGAAGGTCTTAAGCATAAAACGTATCAGGAAAGACTTAATGAACGTGGTAGATAAATCCACAGTAGCTGAATTTAAACATGCCTGGGATAAACATAGATCCATCCTAAGATAAAATACAGAAAATAGTATAAGGGCAGACTAGATGGACCATGAGGTCTTTTTCTGCCGTCAGACTTCTATGTTTCTATGTTTCTATGTAACTCAATCTGTATAGTCTGGAGGACAGAAGGAAAAGGGGGGACAGGATCGAAACATTTAAATATGTTAAAGGGTTAAATAAGGTTCAGGAGGGAAGTGTTTTTAATAGGAAAGTGAACACAAGAACAAGGGGACACAATCTGAAGTTAGTTGGGGGAAAGATCAAAAGCAACGTGAGAAAATATTATTTGACTGAAAGAGTAGTAGATCCTTGGAACAAACTTCCAGCAGACGTGGTTGGTAAATCCACAGTCACTGAACTTAAACATGCCTGGGATAAACATATATCCATTGTAAGGTAAAATACAGGAAATAGTATAAGGGCAAACTAGATGGACCATGAGGTCTTTTTCTGCCGTCAGTCTTCTATGTTTCTATGTTTCTAAGAGAAGGGAAGGGGAAAGAAGGAAGGAAAGGAAAGGAAAAAGAAGAGGAGAAGATGGGAGGAGTTGAGAGGAGGAGGAAGGGAAAGAAAAGAAGAGAAGAGGAGAGGGGAGGAGAGGAGAAGAAAGGGAAAGAAAGGGAAAGGAGGAATGGGAGGGGAGGAAAGGAGAGGGGAGGAGATAGGAGAGAAGTTGAAAGGAGGAGGAAGGGAAAGTGAGGAAAAAGGAGAAGAGAAGGGGAAAGAGGAGGAGAAGGAAGGGAACGAAAGGAAAAAGAAGAGGAGAGGAGGAGAAAGGAGGAGATGAGAGGAGAAGAAGGGGAAAGAAAGGAAAAAGGGGAAGGGGAAGGGGAGGAGAGGGGAGGATGAAGAAATAAAAGGAATGAGAAAGGGAAAGAAAGGAAAAAGAAGAGGAGAGGAGGAGAAAGGAGGAGATGAGAGGAGAAGAAGGGGAAAGAAAGGAAAAAGGGGAAGGGGAAGGGGAGGAGAGGGGAGGATGAAGAAATAAAAGGAATGAGAAAGGGAAAGAAAGGAAAAAGAAGAGGAGAGGAGGAGAAAGGAGGAGATGAGAGGAGAAGAAGGGGAAAGTAAGGAAAAGGGGAAGGGGAAGGGGAGGAGAGGGGAGGATGAAGAAATAAAAGGAATGAGAAAGGGAAAGTAAGGAAAAGGGAGAGGGGAAGGGGAGAAGGGGAGGAGAGGAGAGGGAAAAAAATAGAAGATACTTCATTTCAGTTCCCAGTTTACCAGACTGTTAGTTAATTTAATATGTGACAGCTATTTTCCAGCAATAAACGATAATTAGACTCCTTCCTCCCATTTACTACTTAGCTCTAAAATCTAAAAACACAGCACGTAATTTACTGTATTTTACAATAATGCTAATGTGTTACAAACAGCAGGATGCAGCATAAGCATCACAAATCTAAGCTGATATTTGTTAAGGAGCGCAACGCAGTGACACGCTGTTTCCGAAATGGAAAATTAAGGAATTGGTGGAGAAGATTTAGGGCAGGAAAGTAGAATGGCAACAATCAGCTCTCAAATCTTTCACAGAAAGAGAGATAGAGAGACAGAGAAATAGAGAGAGACTGAGAGAGAAAGAGAGAGACATAGTGAGACAGAATGAGAGGGAAAGAGAGAGAGAAAAACAGAGAGAGACAGACAGACAGACAGAGAGAGAGAGAAATGAGTATTCAAATTTAAAAAATAGGATGGAATTAAATCAAAGATAAGTAGTGTATGTGCTTCATTTAGGAAAGTCGACGAAAGATCCTCAGAACGACAATAGTGATTATATCTAATATAACATATTATAATTCACCGTAAACAAGCTTTCATAACAACATAATAATAATAATAGTATAACGTACGGTAAATCATACACTTCTTAAAATAAGGCTTGGATCTTTCCTTCCTGGAATTGAAGTCTACTCCAATATGGGTACTAAGGTTTATTACAACTGGCAGGAAAATTTCAGTGGTAGGATTGCCAACATGATTACTAATGTCTGATGACAGATGAAGAAGAAGAAGAAGAGGAAGAGGTACAGGAAGAAGAAGAGGAGGAGGAGGAGAGGAAGAAGAAGAAGAAGAAGAAGAAGAAGAAGAAGAAGAAGAAGAAGAAGAAGAAGAAGTCTACAGAGTCTACAGAGAGGGGCGGCATACAAATCTAATAAATAATAATAATAATAATAATAATAATAATAATAAAAGAAGAGGAAGAGGAAGAGGAGAAGAAGAAGAGGAAGAAGAAGAAGAAGAAGAAGAAGAAGAAGGACAACAACAACAACAACAACAACAACAGCAGAGTTGGAAGGGACCTTGGAGCCACCCAATATCCAATTGGAGTTGGTCTACATATAAATGTCACTAACTAACTAACTAACTAACTAACTAACTAACTAACTAACTAACTAACTAACTAACCTGACCCAGAGATAAGGAGATGTTTGAAGTCGACAGCTTGCTCATTTAGAAATAATTTGTGACTCTGCAGTTTCGCCTGTGAGTTTGGAATGCATTTTGCATACCAGAGATGTACACTGATGGATTCCAATGTAGAAGAAAATAAATAAAGAAGTGTTATTTTGAAAATACAAGCCTGAAAATAGAGTATTCTCGGAATAGTCAGCCAGAGCAGAACAACAACCATGGCGAGAAAGGTTGTAAGATGGGGCCATACTTCAATGAACAACTGTCCCGCTTTGCAAAATAAACTTTTGGGCTCAATTGTGCTCATAAGTGGAGGACTACCTGCAGGAATGCATTATGGTCCTGTGCCCAGTGATGGGACTCAGACGGTTCGTACTGGTTTAGCTGAACCATTTGTTAAATTACCCACCCACCCACCCCACTATCAAAGTGGATCCTGGTCTTGCTGATGTCTGATTCCAGAGGCAGCTGATAGTTGCCAGATAGCCTTGGCTTCCTCTCTGCCTCGGACGCAGAGCTATCATCTGAGCCTTTCCCATACTCCCAGACTGGCCCATATTCTTCCCCAACTTCCTCACTGTCCAAATCTGTTGCCAGCTCCACTGGCCCCTGGCGGGTCACAACACCAACATGTAGACAAGCACCCTCAGAAACAGCCTTTTGGCAAAGGATGGAAATTTAACAACTCGATTGCTCAGGGTCAAGTTCGCTGTCGCAGGAGGCTCGTCCCGCATGTATGGCAGAGCTGGAGGACAAGGATGGGCCACGCTTCTCACAACAGACAACCTGACCCTGGGCAAACCAGTTGTTACATTATTTGGATTCCACCACTGTGCGTACCTCTTTATTTATTTCTAAATAGGCTGGCCTGCTTCTGTCAGAAAATTTTATGAACATGAGAACAGAGGTGGGTGCAAGGGCAAATATATGTGTGTTGTGGCCCGTCTGTGTTCCGCGCACCTGAGAATCAGGAGATGGTTGTGCCTTGGTACCCTAGGCCCATAAATAGTCTTCGGAGAGGAGTGGCGTACAAATCTAACAAATAAATAAATAAAATAAATAAAACTTGCACCCGAATCTTATAGTGGGGAGGTCGGAGAGAATGTGGTGTCAGAGGCTGAAAGCCAAACAAAGCCTTCCGCACCGAGGTGCCCATGAGTGACCTGAGAGAAGAGGAGGAGCCTCTTCTTGATGCTAGGGTATGCAGAGTTGCCAGAAGGCACGAGTGGCTAAGCAAGAGGAGGTCTCTGCATGAATAGATCTCTAGAACAATTGGCCACGCTCTTAGGCTATTTAACGGCGAGTCACGTGACATTTCAGTGCGGAAGTCAACTTTTGTTATGTTCCACATGTCCGCTTGGATTTCTCTCTCGGGATATTATTATTTCAATGATGAATTACGAACTGGGAAGTTGGGCTCATTATTTCTGGGCTTTTTGCGAGAGTGAGTCAGTTAATGACAGCTGTGAGATCAAAGAAAATATCTGTAAGTTTTGGTTTTTGTCTTGGACTCTAATTAGCAGCTGGCACCAAACAGACTTATAGAAACATAGAAACATAGAAACATAGAAGTCTGACAGCAGAAAAAGACCTCATGGTCCATCTAGTCTGCCCTTATACTATTTTCTGTATTTTATCTTAGGATGGATATATGTTTATCCCAGGCATGTTTAAATTCAGTTACTGTGGATTTATCTACCACATCTGCTGGAAGTTTGTTCCAAGGATCTACTACTCTTTCAGTAAAATAATATTTTCTCATGTTGCTTATTTCTTGCTTTGTTGCTAGATTTTTAAATCCTAACCTCCCTGCTCCTAAAATATTAGAATTACATGTTTAAATCTTGTAAAATCAGTGTGCGGGGGCTTATTCCTTGGGGGGTTCATTGCTGGGACAGAACAACGTATCTGAAGATAATGGTGCGAGATTGATTGGGTCATTCTATACGGGTGTGTTTGAATTTTCTTTTTTTTTAAAAAGTTTCTTTATTAAATTTTTACAAATAATTCAACTCACAATTTGTTCCATTTTACAGATCATAAGCCATCTTTGTTAGTGTGTTTTAGTAATTTTTTTACCTATTACATTCAGTAGTGTTCATTATACATTTATTATCTAATATTTATTACTTTTCCTAAATGATAGATAAAGATATTTACAAGGTATCTGTTGTTTGTTTCAGTTGTACTGTTACTTCGTATTATATTATTTCTATATTCTCTTTTGAATCCATTCATGCCATTTGTACCATGTTCGTTTTGATTCATTAATTTTATTTCCCTTAATTGAATTAGTAATTTCGTCCATTTCCACACATGTATATATTTTATCTATTATTAAATTTTCTGTTGGGGTCTGATCATTCTTCCACCTTTGTGCTATCGCTATTCTTGTTGCCGTGTTTATATGTCTTATAAGAAGCAAAGTTTGTTTAGAATAATGTCTCCTCCAAATTCCTAATAGCATACCTTCTGGGGTGTATTCTATTTCTTCTTTGGTAATATCAGTAAGCCAGTTATGAATTATTTTCCAATTTTTTTGTATTTTAGGGCATGACCACCACATGTGAAAAAAGGTGCCTCTTTCATTTTTACATTTTCAACATGTGTTTTGTAATGTTGGATAAATCTTTGCTAACCTTGCAGGTGGGATATACCATCTGTAAAAAAGTTTATAGTAATTTTCTTTATATGCTGCTGAGAGAGTTATTTTGGATATTGTAGTCCATGTTTTTTGCCAATCTGCTATGTGTATTTCATGTTGTAAATTTTTCTTAATGACCTTGATACTCAGAAAGGGAACAGGTCGAGTAAAATTTAAAAAAAATAACAATTAAAGGATAAGTTAGGATAGCTATTCTCTCCCCATATTGGATATCTCATTTATTCAACACGAAACAATATATATATATTATTAGATAGGGAGCCTTACCACTGGTCAGGACTTCCGAAGGCTGGAAGAGGGCTGTTATCCTGCGTTTTCCACCTGGAAAAATACAGACATGACTGGAAAAATATTGGAAGGACTGGTGTCCATAAGACCACGTTTAGGGAGTTTCGTGACATGGGCTCAGCATAATCCCAACTCAAAGCTCCATGAAATAAGCACAAATCTTAGCTTCCTTGCAATGCACACTGCACAGTACATGGATAAGTTCTGTCATGGTCAAAGTTAAACACCACCCATCATAAAGGAAGAGATTTGCAACCGGAATATACTGTATTTTTTGGAGTATAAGATGCACCTTTTTACCCCCCAAAAATAGGGGGTGTGTCTTAGACACCAAATGTAGCCCCTACCAGCCACCCCCACCCTTTGGCCTCTGCCTCCCAGCAATTTACCTCCTTGCAAAAAACAGCACAGAGCCTGATTAGCACCTGCAGCTAATTATCAGCCTCTCCCTAACCCTAACCCTAACCCTAACCCTTTGCCTGCTTCTTTCATTGCTACTCCTCCGACAATCAGCTGAGCCTTTTTTTCAGCCCTAAGGAGGTGCTAACAATAAAGCAATCTTCCATGCTTTGTTAGTAAGCAATCTTCCTCCTTTTTTTAATCCTAAAAGAGGTGCTAATAGTGAATCAAAACTTCCGTGCTTTGCTAGCAAGGCGATCTTCCCTTTGTCGGCTTCTTTCATTGCTGCTCCCTCCGACAATCAGTTGAGCCTTTTTTTTCAGCTCTACGAGGTGCACAACACTTCTGCGCATCACAGAAGCATCCTGGGTGGGTAGGCGGAGCCTCCCATCACCACCACCAGTGGAGGGCTACCTGTCGCTGACACTACCGGTGTGCTCCCAGAGGCTGGAGCATGGGCGGTGGGCAGGCATGTGTGTGTTGGTGTAAGATTTTGCACATTTGCTGGAAGTGAAATCCCATGTGAGGACATGCGCATGAGCGAGATTTTGCCAATTTTCACCGATATTTTTGGTTCCGCGCATGCACAGAAGCAAAAATTTGGCAAAAATTGCCAAAATCTCACTCATGCGAGCATCCTCACGTGAGATTTTGCTTCTGATTTTTGTGGGTAATTACCAGTTATTGCAATGATACGGAAAACCAATCTTGCCTAAAACATTTCATTATTCTGTATTATTTAATATATTAAAAAATGTACTCTACATATATCAAAGGGAAATGTTACATGCTTGTCTGGCTAACAACAAAGGTCAAACCAATCATGATTGGATTAAAAAAGCTACGTGCTGGACAGAGACAACTCACCCCTCTTGATTAAGTTTAAGGAAATCCTTCTGTTTGTCTAGGGCAACAACTAATTAAGATGCTCTCCTGTTTATTTAGCTATTTTTGTACCTGAGCATAATTCATGTTGTGGGGCCAGCCAAACCCCCAGGTGCGGGGGTGGGGAGGTGTATGGCATTTGTGCATACGGGCGCCGGTGTGAGAATCAGCTTCTGTGCATGCACAGAAAGCGAATTCTCATGGAAGGAGATCTCCTTCCTCATTTTACCCACCTTGGAAGGACAGAAGGCTGAATCAACCTGGAGTGAGTGAAAATTGAACTGCTGGCAGGTGTTGTGTTTGGGCCTGGGCCAGCCGTTGCTCCCACAGATGGGAGAGACACGGCACAAAGTGAATGTGAAAGCCTGGCTGACAGCCAGGAAGATGTGGCAGACAGCCAGGAGGACGAGGCCACTGGGACGCAGGATTCAGCAGACAGCCCGGGGGATTTGGCCTGCAGTCCCTCAGACAGTCTTTCCTCCCTGAGTTCTATTGCAGATCAATATATTGATCTACGTAGCCAAAGAGCTATGCAAAGAAGGGATAGCTTTAAGGAGTATTACAAGTCATTATAGGAGCACCTGGGCTGGGTGTGGTTCCCTTAATGAGGGCTAAAGGGATAAAAGGGAACAAAGGCCAAGGCAAACTGTGGCTGTTTATCTGTGTTGTTTTGTGGTTCCTGCTTTGAAGTTTCTGGGCCGTTGGAGTTTTCAACCCAGCTTTTTCAGACAAGTGGGAGGTGAAAACTCTGGGACTTGCTGTTTGCTCCAAAGATTCAAAAGGACTCCTGAAACGTCTTTGCTCACTCCAGGTTGTCTTTGTTTGTTTCCCCCTGTGTTTTTTGTATGCGGCTGAAGTAAGCCTTGCATTGTTTTCGGACATTAAGAACTGTTTTTTGAGTAAGCTATTTTTGTTTATCTAATACAAGTTTGCTGATTAGCAGAGCACGTGTGTGTTTGATTTCTTTTCATTGGACTGTTACGCATTGCCGAGCCAGTCAGGCGGAACAGCAGTCGGCAGAATTAGCCTGCAATGCTGCATTCTAACCACTAGGAAAGAAGGAAATCCTGGATCTTTGCCTATTGTCCATTATCTGCAAGTTCATTCAGGAATAAATGCGAACAATGCCAAAATACCCCCTTCTCTAAAATATTGCCGATTATGATGATGTCTTCTATCTGTCACTAGGATTATAATACTAATATTAATAATCCATTTTGAGCCAACATTCATCTGTAGCATTTCTGCTAAAATAATCCCCGGGAATCCCAAAGGAAACTGAATGAACAGCTGTCAAGAACAATCGTATTTTTTGTCCATTTACATTTACGCTTCGGCCAACAGAACGCACTTTAGCAAATAAATCAATGGTCAGGTATAACATTCATCAATAAAAAAGAAATTTGGAACAATTGAGTTGTGTTAGTATTCTAGAGGGATGCAGGGAGATGCTATCTTAAAAACTTGAGTGCAAATATCTCCTCTCTTTCCTTCCTTCCTTCCTTCTTTCCCTCCCTCCCTCTTTTTTCTCCCTCCCTCCTTTCCCTCCTTTCTTTCTTTCTTTTTTCTTCTCTTTCTTTCTTTTTAATTTTTTCTTCCTTCCTTCCTTCCTTTCTTTTTTCTTTCTTTTTCTTTCTTTCTTTCTTTTTTCTTTCTTTCTTTCTTTCTCCTTTCTTTTTCTTTCTTTCTTTCATTTTCTTTTTCTTCCTTCCTTCCTTTCTTTTTTCTTTCTTTTTCTTTCTTTTTTCTTTTTTCCTTCCTTCCTTCCTTTCTTCTTTTCCTTTCTTTCTTTCTTTCTTTCTCCTTTTCTTTCTTTCTTTCTTTTTCTTTTCCTTCCTTCCCTAACAGGACGATACTACTTTATTTCCCTCAAAATCCAACCATAGAACAAGAGTAAGAGAGTTAACCAAAAGATTGTGCATGAGCACAATCACACATGCGCGAGTGCCCACCCCCATAATTCAATGCCTGGGGAGGACGAAAACAGCTTCTCCTGTCCCCCCAGAGGCCCTCTGGAGGCCAGAAACAACCTGTTTCCCAACCTCTGGTCAGCCCAGTAGGCTCATTTTCTGCCCTCACCAGGCTCCAAAGGTCAAAACCCCATCCCCCTGGAGGCTGCATGGAAGCAAAAAACTCCCTCCCAGAGCCTCTGTGCGAGCCAAAACCCAGCCGGTTGGCACACACATGCACATTGGAACCAGGCTAGGGCAACGGCTCACGTGCCAGCAAATATGGCTCCGCATGCCACCTGTGGCACCAGTGCCATAGCTTTGCCATCACTGTTTTAGGTTCAGGATCACCTGTAGAAGCCCAGCTAAGATGAGGGATCTTTACAGAGATGGAAGAAAGCAATGTTACTTCACAAATTTTGAGACTATATTTAACTTTAAATAAGAACAATTGGTTCTGCTATTCAGATGCCACATTGCGCTGTGCATATTAATGCCCTTTACACCTAAATTCATTGGCGAAAGGTACTGAACTGAAGGCAGTAAGTCATGTTAGTGAGAATAACTATAAACTATAGTGGCAGGATCTTTAAGTGGTCTCACACAGTTGGTGAAAAACACTTCGGTAGTAAATCTGTTGCAAAAAATGGATTTAAGACAGCTGAATAAAAGGGAAAAAATTGTTATGTAAGGTAGGAAGGAGAAGGAAACATAAGAATACAGTGATACCTCGTCATACAAATGCCTCGTCATACAAACTTTTGAGATACAAACCTGGGGTTTAAGGGCTTTTTTGCCTCTTCTTACAAACTATTTTCACCTTACAAACCCACCGCTGCCACTGGGATGCCCTGCCTCCGGACTTCCGTTGACAGCGAAGCACCCGTTTTTCCACTGCTGGGATTCCCCTGAGGCTCCTCTCCATGGGAAACCCCACCTCCGGGCTTCTGTGTTTTTTCGATGCTGCAGGGGAATCCCAGCAGGGGAATCCCAGCAGCGCAAAAACAGGTGCTTCGCTGGCAACGGAAGTCCAGAGGTGGGGTTTCCCAATGAGGGGAGCCTCATCGCAGCATCGCAAAAACACAGAGGTCCAGAGGTGGGGTTTTGAGGACTTTGGTGTTTTTGCGATGCTGCGATTTCACTGATGCTCCCTTCACTGGGAAACCCCACCTCCGGACTTCCGTTGCCAGCGAAGCGCTCATTTTTGCGATGCTGGGATTCCCCTGCAGCATTGCAAAAACACAGAAGTCCGGAAGTGGGTTTCCTATGGAGGGGAGCCTCAGGGGAATCCCAGCAGCGCAAAAACGGGTGCTTCGGCTGGCAAAATGGGTGAATTTTGGGCTTGCACGCATTAATTGCTTTTCCATTGATTCCTATGGGAAACATTGTTTCGTCTTACAAACTTTTCACCTTAAGAACCTCATCCCGGAACCAATTAAGTTTGTAAGACAAGGTATCACTGTATTTGAATCAGAGCTAGATCCAGACCGGTTTGTCCGAACCTGTAGTGACCTGCTCAGTGAAGGCTGCAAAATTTTTTACTACCATACTGTTGGCATGGCTTATTCTGTGGGTGTGGCTTGCCGGCCATGTGACCAGGTGGGAGTGGCTTGACGATCATGTGATGGAGTAATGGCTTAAAGGTCATGAGACTGGCTTATAGTGGTCAACTTGACGTCACTCACGTCAAGGGTTTCGGTTCGGGTTAGGGTGCCTGGACTCTCCTTGCCTCAAAGAGATACAATTTCCCTCTCTATTTACTATGACTGAACATCCCAAATATATTATTTAATTCTATGTACAGGAGTGGACAAAAAACTGGAAACACGTGACTTTTTGGCATCATAATGTTTGAACATGTTCAAATCAATCTAAACTTGACATATTTCAATTAATGTTTTTTTTAAAATTCTGTTATTTGATATGTTTTTTTAAACTACCTTTTTTTTTAACAGAAATTTAAGGAAATTGGTTATAACCTTCTAGAAATGGCAGACCTCTCGGACTTTCAAAGAGGCCCAATTGTTGGTGCTCAAATGGCAGGCGCTAGTGTAACAGAAAGTGCCCGAATGTTTGGCGTTTCAAGAGGTCATGTCTCAAAAGTCATGACTGCTTTTGAAAGAGAAGGGAAAACGTCCTCAGACAAGCACAGGTCTGGTCGAAAGTCGAAGTGGTCTGAGAGAGACCGTCGGACTCTAAAGCGAATTGTTAGAGCGGATCGCAAGACCGCAGCTCCTAAAATCACTGCAGAGCTCAACAGACACGTACAGAACCCAGTTTGCACAAAAACTGTTCGAAGGGAGCTTCACAAATCTGGATTCTGTGGAAGAGCTGCAAGGTGTTTCCATCTTTTTGTCCACCCCTGTATATATTGCCATATGTGTACATACATATTACACACAGGCCCATAGAAATATACATTATCTATTATAAACACGATTTTAGTATTGCCCACAAGATCATATGCTGCAATGTCCTACCGGTCAACGACTACTTCAGCTTCAACCACAACAACACAAGAGCATGCAACAAATTCAAAGTTAATATTAACCGCTCCAAACTTGACTGTAAAAAATATGACTTTAACAATCGAGTTGTCGAAGCGTGGAACTCATTACCGGACTAAATAGTGTTAACCCCTAACCCTCAACATTTCTCCCTTAGACTCTCCACGATTGACCTCTCCAGGTTCCTAAGAGGTCAGTAAGGGGCGTACATAAGTGCACCAGTGTGCCTTTTGTTCCCTGTCCAATTGTCTTTCCTTTATCTCATATATCATATATATTTTCTTCATTTCATATATTTTCTCCTTTATTTTTACATATTATCTTTGTATATCTTACTTCATGTCTATTCTCTTCCATATGTATTGTGTATTGGACAAATGAAGAAATAAAGAAATAAAGAAATAAATTATATAAATTGTATGTGTATGTTTTACAATTCTATGCATGGTATGTATGTATGTATGTTTGGTTTTTATATTAATGGGTTTTTAATCGTTTTTAGTATTGGATTACTATTGTACATTGTTTTATTGTTGCTGTTAGACGCTCTGAGTCTCCGGAGAGGGGCGGCATACAAATCTAATAAGTAAGTAAGTAAGTAAGTAAGTAAGTAAGTAAGTAAGTAAGTAAGTAAGTAAGTAAGTAAGTAAGTAAGTAAGTAAGTAAACAAACACACACACACACACACACACATGCACGGACAGCTCTTATAAAATTATACAATTTATCCTCATTTACTGCGATAGGAAAAACATACCCAGAGCCCAGAAAGGAAAAAAAGAGGAAAAAAAATTCTACCGCTTCTGCATACCTGACCGTACCTGTAGGAGACCATCACTGGACCTGCTGGAGATGTCATTAGGATGAGTGTTGCCATCTTCATTTTGGTGGGGATTTTTTTCTTCTGAGCATGTGCAAAAGCCTAGTTTCCACACATTCTATGCATATGTTGCCATCTAGTTCTTGGCTTTTAAGTGGGGGGGATTTTTTTCAGATTTTTTTGGCACTGCGCATGGAGTTTGCAAGCAGCGAACCAGCAGCAAACTAATTAGATTAAATCTCTGATTTGATTGGATGTTTTCTAGATAAGTCTTGTGCAAGGAACAGTCTGGCTGAAATGCCTTGTTTATGGAGTCATTACTTCCTGATTTTTTTAAAAAAAATACTGATACTAGAAACATAGAAGATTGATGGCAGAAAAAGACCTCCTGGTCCATCTAGTCTGCCCTTATACTATTTTTTGTATTTTATCTTAGGATGGATCTATGTTTATCCCAGGCATCTTAAATTCAGTTCCTGTGGATTTACCAACCACGTCTGCTGGAAGTTTGTTCCAAGCATCTACTAATCTTTCAGTAAAATAATATTTCCTCGCGTTGCTTCTGATAGAAACATAGAAGACTGACAGCAGAAAAAGACCTTATGCTCCATCTAGTCTGCCCTTATACTATTTCCTGTATTTTATCTTAGTATTTTATCCCAGGCAGGTTTAAATTCAGTTACTGTGGATTTACCAACCATGTCTGCTGGAAGTTTGTTCCAAGCATCTACTCCTTTTCCAGTCAAATAATATTTCCTCGTGTTGCTTCTGATAGAATCATAGAAGACTGACAGTGGAAAAAGACCTTGTGATCCATCTAGTCTGCCTTTATACTATTTCCTGTATTTTATCTTAGGATGGATCTATGTTTATCCCAGGCATGTTTAAATTCAGTGACTGTGGATTTATCCAATCACGTCTGCTGGAGGTTTGTTCCAAGCATCTACTACTCTTTCAGTCAAATAATATTTCCTCACGTTTCTTCTGACCTTTCCCCTCAACTCACCTCAGATTGGCCCCCCTTGTTCTTGTGTTCACTTTCCTATGAAAAACACTCCCCTCCTGAACCTTATTTAACCCTTTCACATATTTAAATGTTTCTATCATGTCCTCTCTTTCCCTTCTGTCCTCCAGACCAGTGTTTCCCAACCTTGGCAACTTGAAGATATTTGGACTTCAACTCCCAGAATTCCCCAGCTAGCGAATGCTGGCTGGGGAATTCTGGGAGTTGAAGTCCAGATACCTTCAAGTTGCCAAGGGTGGGAAACACTGCTCCAGACTATACAGATTGAGTACTAAATTCTTATGTTTCTAACCTCATTCTGGGTCTGCCATTTTGTGAAGCTTTATAACTTTGCATTTATGGCCATTACTGAAATGTTTCTTCGTGACTGACTGGATTTTTTTTCTTCAAATTTCTGGGAATATTTCCAAATGAAAACTCATATTCCTGAATCAGAAGCTAGCGAGGATTACAGGAAATGAATGATGTAAGTTTGAAGATTAGAATTTCTCTTTGAGGTAAATTTCCCTCTCTGTGGTATAGTATATGAAAAATGTGAGGGCATATTGGATAATAAGAGCGTAGCTAGGGCTACTTCCTGTCACGTGTGAAAGGAAGCTACTCTTCCCAATGAATTGTAATAGTACCAAATATTTAGTTCAGAGAGTCTTATCCTATCTATCTATCTATCTATCTATCTATCTATCTATCTATCTATCTATCTATCTATCTATCTATTATCTATCTATCTATCTATCTATCTATTATCTATCTATCTATCTATCTATCTATCTATCTATCTATCTATCTATCTATCTATCTATCATCTATCTATTATCTATCTATCTATCTATTATCTATCTATCTATCTATTATCTATCTATCTATTATCTATCTATCTATCTTATCTATCTATCTATCTATCTATCTATCATCTATCTATCTATCTATCTATCTCTCTATCCATCCATCCATCCATCCATCCATCCATCTCTATCCTATCCTATCCACCGCCCAATTACCACAGCTCACTTAGTGACCACTGGAAGTTTATATGTGTGGTTTTGGTTTAGTTTTTGATTTTATATATTTATATTTGTATTTGTATTTGTATTTGTATTTGTATTTATATTTATATTTATATCATTTATATTTATATTTTTTATTTTTTATTTATATACAGTGATCCCTTGATTATCGCGAGGGTTCCGTTCCAAGACCCCTCGCGATAATCGATTTTTCGCGATGTAGGGTTGCGGAAATAAAAACATCATCTGCGCATGCGCGCCCTTTTTCCATGGCCGCGCATGCACAGATGGTGGAGTTTGCGTGGGCGGCGGGGAAACCCGGATCTTCGTCTGCTCGCAGCAGCAGCGAGCAGATGAAGATCCGGGTTTCCCCGCCGCCCACGCAAAGGGGAAAGCCCGATTCGGCTCCTCGCTGCTGCCGCCGAGCAGAACCCCGGCTCCTCGCTGATGCCCCCGCTCGCCCGCCCACCGCCCGCCGCCCGCCAGCAAGAGGGGGAGAGATAGAGAAAGAGAGAGAAGGAAAGAAAGAGATGAGAGAGGGAGGAAGAGAGTGTGAGAGAGGAAGAAGCAAGATAGAGAAAGAGAGAGAGAAAGAAAAATGAGAAAGGAAGGAAGAGAGTGACGTCATCGGGTGGGAAAAATCGCGATATAGCGTTTCGCGAAGCTCGAGATCGCGAAACTCGAGGGATGACTGTATATTTATTTATATTTATATTTATATGCCGCTCACTCCAAAAAGGTTTTTCTTACCTAAGTGTAAGACTTTACTTTTCTCTACATTACATTTATTGGAAGGTTAAAGGCAGCGTTAGTCGAAAGAAAAGCAATTATTCGTTGGCAATGATCTTATATTGGATTGCTACACTGATTAACCTATTTTCTAACAACTCTCTCATAATCCAAAATAATCTATAGCCCCAGCCACATGTAATGAAGTTGGAGAAACATAAGTAGGCTTGGTAGAACATCGTTAAAGGAAAAAGAACAGTGTTTTAAGGATTGTCAATAATTATTTTCAAAATCAAGTATAGAATTGTAAGTATAGATCTCATTAGTACATAACGTTAAACCCTTTTAAACTCTTTTTCTACTGAGCAAAATAATAATACTTTTGAAATAATTTAAAAAAACAACTTTTCTGTCTCTGACCAAACACTGGTCTTCTTCAAAGTATGGCGGCACCTCTACTTATGAACTTAATTCGTTCCGTGACCAGCTTCTTAAATACAAAAGTTTGTCAGAAGCAATTTTTCCCATAGGAATCAATGTAAAAGCAAATAATTCGTGTGATTGGGGAAACCACAGGGAGGATGGAGGCCCTGTTTCCTCCCAGGAGATTCTTAGAGAGGCCCCACAGAGGCTTCTCCCCACCTTTCCTGGCCCTGTTTCCTCCCAGGAGATTCCTAGAAAGGCCTCACCGAGGCTTCTCCCTGCCTTTTCCAGTTACAGTTTCGGAGGCTCGGGTTTGTAAGTGGAAATTGGTTCTTGAGAAGAGGCAAAAAAAATCTTGAACACCCGGATCTTATTTAGAAAAGTTCGTAAGTAGAGGCGTTCTTGGGTAGAGGGACCACTGTAGCTGGGACTGCAGATGCCAGAATTAGCTATAGGACATTTTGCAGGATGTCCAGGAACCCAGATATTATCTAAAAAAAGAATTAGCTAAACAAAATAGTTCAAGAGCCATTAAAATCCAGATACTCGTGGATCTAAGTCATCAGTTCCATGGATTCTGCCTGCATGGAACGGGTAAAGGCAGCTCCAGACATAATAAGTAGTTACACTGGCATTCAGCCAAAGACCATCATATACATAGGATAAACAATCATTACAACACCCAGGGTGTATTGCCTGACCATTATTTAGTAGCTGGGGAAACCTTTCACACTGAAATATGACCCAGGCAGACAAAAGCACACTGCATTAGGAAAATAAATAAATAAACCCACTCATTTTGCATCACTAACAATAGCAATAATTTTTAAATATGAGAGCCTTGGTGGCGCAGTGGTTAGAGCATAGTACTGCAAGCTACCGGCTGCCAGCAGTTTGGAAGATTGAATCTCAGTAGGTTGACTCAGCCTTCCATCCTTCCGAGGTGGGGAAAATGAGGACCCAGATTTTGGGGGCAATATGCTTGCTCTCTGTAAACGTTTAGAGTGGGCTGTAAATAAATAAATAAAAAATAATATTAATAATAATAATAATAATGCTGTCAAAGCCAGAATTGAAAAATCAACAGACGATCCAAAGTGCAGACTCTGTAAAGAAACAGATGAAACAATCGATCACATACTCAGCTGCTGCAAAAAGATCGCACAGACTGACTACAAGCATAGACATGATGCTGTGGCACAGATGATCCACTGGAACTTATGCCAAAACTACCATTTACCAGAGGCAAAGAACTGGTGGGATCATAAGCCCGAAAAAGTGGTCGAAAATGAGCAAGAAAAACTACTGTGGGACTTCCGACTTCAGACTGACCGAATTCTGAAGCATAACACCCCAGACATTGTGATCGTGGAGAAAAAGAAAGCATGGATCATCGACATCGCAATCCCAGGAGACAGCAGAATTGAGGAGAAGCAGCTAGAGAAATTAGTGAAATACAGAGATCTAAAAATCGAGCTGCAACGACTCTGGCATAAGCCAGTGAAAGTGGTCCCAGTGGTCCTTGGCATGCTGGGCGCAGTGCCAAAGGATCTCAGCAGACATTTGAAAACCATCGGAATTGACAAAATCTCCATCTGTCAATTGCAAAAGGCCACTTTACTGGGATCGGCAAACATAATTCGCCACTATATCACACAGTCCTAGGTGCCTGGGAAGCGCCCAACTGGGGATGAAATATGAAATCCAGCATAGTGATCTCATTTGCTGTGTTGTATTGACATAATGATAATGATAATGATAATGATAATGATAATGATAATGATAATGATAATGATAATGATAATGATAATGATAATGATAATGATAATGATAACGATAACGATAATGATAATAATAATGACAATGATAATGACAATGATAATGATAATAATTGATAATAATAATAATAATAACAAACAACAACAACAACAACAACAATAATAATAATTCATTTCCGCACAGTCTGTTTAGCTTTATTAATGAGTAATTCATGACTATTGCAAATGTTTCAGAAATTCTGCACCAGACTATATTCTAATCCTCAGAACCTGTATTTGGAAGTAGCCATCAACAATGCCAAAGGAATGATTTAAGACAGCTTCGCTCACAACTCAATTCAGGACACGTAGACTAGTCAAACCCTGCACCTTTGAAATTGTCCACCTACAAAATTTTCATGGGGGGTCCTCATTCAAAATTCATCTCTTGGCTTCCATCCAACTCGCCACAGCCATTCCTGACTCAAACGTAACAAAAGAGCTAGAACAGATTAGCATATTAATGAATCCTTTCTCCAAATCCTCTAATGATCACTCACAAAGGCCACATACGGAGGATAACGAGCCCCTATGAACAATACAAATGTTTAACGTGACAAACAGGACCGTCGTGATCAAAAAAAGAGAGTGTTTCTACAGATCGCACGGAGGTATTTTATTAAAAACGTGGAATATTGTTGCAATAATCTCTCCTCCCCAAACCCCCAAATTATTATTATTATTATTATTATTATTATTATTATTATTATTTATTGGATTTGTATGCCGCCCTCTCCGCAGACTCGGGGCGGCTAACAACAGCAGTAAAACAGTACAACAAAATCCAATACTAAAAAACAGTTAAAAACCCATTATATAAAAACCAATCGTACATACAAACATATCATACATAAAATTGTAAAGGTCTAGGGGGAAAGTGTATCTTAGTTCCCCCATGCCTGGCGGCAGAGGTGGGTTTTAAGCAGCTTACGAAAGGCAAGGAGGGTGTAGGCAATTCTAATCTCTGGGGGGGGTTGGTTCCAGAGGGTTGGGGCCGCCACAGAGAAGGCTCTTCCTCTGGGTCCCGCCAAGCGACATTGTTTGGTTGACGGGACCCGGAGAAGACCCACTCTGTGGGACCTAACTGGTCGCTGGGATTCGTGTAGCAGAAGGCGGTCCCGGAGGTAGTCTGGTCCGGTGCCATGAAGGGCTTTATAGGTCATAACCAACACTTTGAATTGTGACCGGAAACTGATCGGCAATCAATGCAGACTGCGGAGTGTTGGAGTAACATGGGCATATTTGGGAAAGCCCATGATTGCTCTCGCAGCTGCATTCTGCACGATCTGAAGTTTCCGAACACTTTTCAAAGGTAGCCCCATGTAGAGAGGGTTGCAGTAGTCGAGCCTCGAGGTGATGAGGGCATGAGTGACTGTGAGCAGTGAGTCCTGGTCCAGATAGGCCCGCAACTGGCGCACCAGGCGAACCTGGGCAAACGCCCCCCTCGCCACAGCTGAAAGGTGTTTCTCTAATGTGAGCTGTGTATGGAGGAGGACGCCCAAGTTGCGAACCCTCTCTGAGGGGGTCAATGATTCTCCCCCCCAGGGTAATGGACGGACAGATGGGATTGTCCTTGGGAGGCAGGACCCACAGCCACTCCGTCTTGTCTGGGTTGAGTTTGAGTTTGTTGACCTTAGATTGTCTACAGTCGACCTCTCCCCATTTCTAAGAGGTCCGTAAGGGGCGTGCATAAACTCACCACTGTGCCTACCAAGCACTGTGCTATTATTCCATTGTCCTCGTTATCATAACTTATTACTTACAGGGGGTGGACAAACAAATGGAAACACCTTGAAAATCCAGATTTGGAATCCGGATTTGTGAAGCTCCCTTTGAACAGTTTTTGTGGAAACTGGGTTCTGTACGTGTCTATTGAGCTCTGCAGTGATTTTAGGAGCTGCGGTCTTACGATCCACTCTAACAATTCACTTTAGAGTCATAGAAACATAGAAGACTGATGGCAGAAAAAGACCTCATGATCCATCTAGTCTGCCCTTATACTATTTTTTATATTTTATCTTAGGAAGGATCTATGTTTATCCCAGGCATTTTTAAATTCAGTTCCTGTGGATTTATCAACCACGTCTGCTGGAAGTTTGTTCCAAGGATCTACTACTCTTTCAGTAAAATAATATTAGACTTTCAATCCTGGGCCTAGAAAGCCTAGAACTAAGACGCCTTAAACAAAATCTAAGTATTGCCCACAAGATCATATGCTGCAACGTCCTGCCTGTTGGCGACTACTTCAGCTTCAACCACAACAACACAAGAGCACACAACAGATTTGAACTTAATATTAACCGCTCCAAACTTGACTGTAAAAAATATGACTTCAGTAACCGAGTTGTTGAAGCGTGGAACTCATTACCGGACTCCATAGTGTCATCCCCAAACCCCCAACACTTTACCCTTAGATTATCTACGGTTGACCTCTCCAGATACCTAAGAGGTCAGTAAGGGGCGAGTACAAGTGCCCTAGAGTGCCTTCCGTCCCCTGTCCTATTGCTCTCCTATATCTCCTATACCTTTCTTCTATTCCTATATCTCTTCTTCTTTTCTTTCATTGATATGTTCTATTACTTTATCTTCTTTTCTATTATTTCTTAGATATATTTTACTATGAGTATCTCCTCTATAACCTTCATCCTGTATTTTACTATGTGTATATAGGTGTATACCCACTAAAACCCTCATTGTGTATTGGACAAAATAAATAAATAAAATAAAACTTCGACTTTCAACCAGACCTGTGCTTGGCTGAGGACATTTTCCCTTCTCTTTCAGAAGCAGTCATTACTTTTGAGACATGACCTCTTGAAATGCCAAACATTTGGGAACTTTCTGTTACACTAGCACCTGCCATTCGAGCACCAACAATTTGGCCTCTTTGAAAGTCTGAGAGGTCTGCTATTTCTAGAAGGTTATAACCAATTTCCTTACATTTCTGTTTTAAAAAAGGGTAGTTTTTTAAAAAACATATCAAATAACAGAATTTTAAAAACCATTAAATTATGTCAAGTTTTGATTGATTTGAACATGTTCAAACATTATGATGCCAAAAGGTCAAGTGTTTCCATTTTTTTGTCCACCCCCTGTATGTTGCGTTTATACCAACTACTGCTATCCTATACACCAGTGATGGTGAACATTTTTTCCCTCGGGTGCCGAAAGAGCGTACGCATGCACTATTGCACATGTGCAAGTGCCCACACCCATAACTCAATGCATGGGGAGGATGAAAACACCTTCTCCCGCCCTTCAGAGTGTTCTGTCGGGCTCTCTGGTAGACTCCTCCCGAAAATTCACAGGTACAAAATTCAGACATACACACGTTTGAAAATTCAAAACAATGTTTTTTATAACGAAAATTCAAATAAACTAAGCCCTCTTTTTGTATAGCAAAGAGCTCTCATCTCCAAACAACCTGGTAATTGGTACAAGTCACTTATCAGTTCTGTGATACTTAGCTTGCAGCTGTGAGGCAATTCACAGTCCTTCTTCTTTCACAAAGTGAAACACACTTTGCTCTGCTTTAGTTTCAAAGCAGGGAAAAAGCAACACACCAAGGTTGAAGTCAGCAAGACAGGCACAAAACACAACGATCAGATAATCCTCCACAATGGCCAAACCCACAGGCTGCTATTTATAGCAGCCTCACTAATGACCACAGCCCCACCCAACCACAGGTGGCCTCATTTTCTTTGATAATAATCTCTCGGTTGTTGCTGCCTATGCATCGCTCTCCGCATGCGTGGCTGTATCATTAACTCTTGTTCTGAATCCAAGGAGGAGCTAGATAATTGATCTCCTTCTGAGCTGTCTGCCCCACTCTCCTCCTCCCTGTCACTCATGTCTTCTTGGTCAGAGGAGCCTTCATCAGCAGATTCCACCGGGAGCAAAACAGGCCTGCGACATGTGGATGTCTCCCCCACACCCACAGTCCTTGGGGCAGGAGCTGGGCTAGAGCTAACCACAACACAGAGGCCCTCTGATGGCTGGAAACGACTTGTTTTCCCAACTTCTGGTGGGCCCAGTTGGCTTGTGTTTTGCCCTCCCTGGGCTCCATAGACTTCCCTGGAGCCAGGGGAGGGTAAAAACGGCCTCCCCCACCCCGGAAGCTTTCAAAACATCCTCCCAGAGCCTCTGTGCAAGCCAAAAATCACCTGGCCAGCACACACATGCACATCAGAGTTGTTTTTTGGAAGGGAGAGTAGAAATTAGCCTTTGCCTTCTCCGCGTCCCATCGACTAAACAATGTTGTTTGGCAGGCCCCAGGGGAAGAACCTTCTCTGTGGTGGCCCCAGCTCACTGGAATCAACTCCCCCCAGAGATTAGAACTGCCCCCACCCTCCTTGTCTTTCGCAAGTTACTTAAGACCCACCTGTATCGCCAAGCATGGGGGAACTGAGACACCTCCCCCAGGCTTTTACATTTTATGTATGGTATGTGTGTGTTGTATGGTTTTTAAATGATGGGGTTTTTTAGCTGTTTTTTAATATTAGATTTGTTTCCATTGTAACATTGTTATTATTATTGTTGTGAGCTGCCTCGAGTCTTCGGAGAGGGGCGGCATACAAATGTAATAAATTATTATTATTATTATTATTATTATTATTATTATTATTATTATTATTATTAGCATCTGAACTTACAAATTTTAATTCGCAATTCGGCCACTTCTAAAAAACAAAATTCTGGAGGTTTACGTATCTGCATGGCACCTAGTTTCAACAAAGATGTTTCATGTCAAATATATATCTAACCTTACACGTACCGAGGACATTCAAGGGAAATTAAATCCAGTCTCTCCATGGTAATTGCATTTCTGCGTCCTTTTGTTTATGCAGTGATCCTTTCCATTGTCAACATTAATTAATTTGATCAAAGGCATCGGTCGCGTGCTGTATTGCACAGAAGGGTTTACTACACAAAGACTGCGGAAATAATTTAGTTTCTGTATAAATCTATATATACTGCTCAAAAAAATAAAGGGAACCCTCAAAGAACACATCCTAGATATGAATGAATAAAATATTCTCATTTGCACAACTATTCCATTTGCGCAACAGCATGAGAAATGGATTGTCAATCAGTGTTGCTTCCGAAGTGGACGGTTTGATTTCACAAAGTTTGATTTACTTGGAGTTATATTGTGTTGTTTAAGTGTTCCCTTTATTATTTTTGGGCAGTGTATATAAAAGCCATATCCCACTCACTCATCACAAAATCTCTCCTATTGTCTCTCCTATATCCCATATACCTTCTCTTCTATCCCTATATCTTTTTCTGCTATTCTCTCAGTTATATTTCACTCCTTTATTTTCTCCTCTATTCCCCCTTTAATACATTCTACCTGATTATATCCTCTATAACCCTCATTGTGTATTATTGTGTATTGGACAAAACAAACAAATAAAATAAATAAAAAGGGATAGAGGCTATTCCAGAGGAGGAGGCCGCATCTGAGAAGTCACCACACATCAATGTCCCTAATCAAGGTCCTAAATTTCCCAGGTGTGGTATTTAGCCAGTTCAGACCGGTTTAGGTGAACCGGTAGCAGAACCACCAGCTACCACCTCTGATTGGCCCCAAACTCCCACCCCAGCCATTCCATCCCCGCCGTTCCCTTTATTTATTTATTATTTATTATTTGGATTTGTATGCCGCCCCTCTCCGAAGACTCGGGGCGGCTCACAACAAATAGTACAAATCATAAATAATCCACTCAATTAAAATATTAAAGCTTTAAAAACCCCATGTACTAACAGACACACATACAATCATACCATATATAAATTAAACATGCCCAGGGGGAGATGTTTCAATTCCCCCATGCCTGACGGCAAAGGTGGGTTTTAAGGAGTTTACGGAAGGCAGGAAGAGTAGGGGCAGTTCTAATCTCCGGGGGGAGTTGGTTCCAGAGGGCCGGTGCCACCACAGAGAAGGCTCTTCCCCTGGGGCCCGCCAACCGACATTGTTTAGTTGACGGGACCCAGAGAAGGCCCACTCTGTGGGACCTTTCCTATATTCCCTCCTTTTTTACCTCAGCTGATGCGTGTGGCAGAGCAGATTTCCGCGCCTCAGATGAGGTAAACAACAGATCAGCTCACCAGCGCTGACATCAACAGCGGTCTTTGAAAGCTGCCATGTTTTTAAGTTACCTGCACACACCTGTGCCACGGTGTGCGAACAAAGTGCATTTTTTGTTACTGGGTGAATTATGTGGTAAATTATGTGAATCCCACCTCTGCCGCCAGGCCATGTAAATACAGCATTCAAAACTGACATTTCAGTAGAAAGAAACAATGCCAGCGTGGCACAGCAAGGGACGATTGAACTGCCGTATATCAAAAGGCCATCTGAGGAGATCTTAACAAACCCAACGGATTATTAACACATTACATTTGTTTGTTGAGGAGAGGCTTGTAATCTGTCTCACACATGAAACCAGCATCTGCATAAATCAGCCATTCTTCCTTCCCGACTACTTTCATCACCTTTTCAAATCCTAGATCAGATTAAACTCTTTCTTTTTTAGTCTGAGGAGAAAACTGGAGCTCACAAAGTCCCTGTTAATAAAATTGGTGGTTCGTGGGCTCCCAGCATCTTTCTTATTTTGGGGCTAACATAGCTCTCTTTTTAACAGGAAAAAAAATGCTTTTTAAGTGAACCGCGTCCTCAATTACATTTTAATCTTTGTAAGTCAAAAAGTGCCTGTCTTCTTCACTCCAATTAATTGGAATAGGAGGTGGGGGTACTGACACCCACTCAAGATGGCTGCATATTTAGTAGATAAGCAGTCAGTAAGAGAAGCAGGTCTAGTGGTTAAAGCACCAAGCTAGAAAATGTGAGTCTATGAGTTGGTGTACCGCCTCAGATGTGAAAGTCAGCTGGGATGTCTTTGGGCCAATCACCAGGAGACAGTGAGTTCTAGTCCTGCCTCAGCAATGAAAACCAGCTGGATGTCTTTAGGCCAATCACCAGGAGACTGTGAGTTCTAGTCCCGCCTCAGGAATGAAAACCAGCTGGATGTCTTTAGGCCAATCACCAGGAGACTGTGAATTTTAGTCCCGCCTCATCAATGAAAACCAAGTGGATGACTTTCGACCAATCACCAGGAGACAGTGAGTTCTAGTCCCGCCTCAGGAATAAAAATCAGCTGGATGTCTTTAGGCCAATCACCAGGAGACAGTGAGTTCTAGTCCTGCCTCAGCAATGAAAACCAGCTGGATGTCTTTAGGCCAATCACCAGGAGACTGTGAATTTTAGTCCCGCCTCATCAATGAAAACCAAGTGGTTGACTTTCGACCAATCACCAGGAGACAGTGAGTTCTAGTCCTGCCTTAGGTACGTAAACCAGCTGGGTGACATTCCCTCGCATGTATTGGTTAATATTCTTTAACCGAAAAGAAAGCAGAGCGACAGGTTCGTAAGCATGTGTTACGTACACGCATCGATGGAGCATCATTAAACTTTTCACATACGTATACCGTATTAGAGGTAGACCCTTGCCGGTTCAGAATGGCTCTATAGAACTGGTAGCAGGGATTTCTCCCAATTTGTCAAACCAGCAGTGATGGCCGGCTGGGCACGCCCCTGAACTGGCTTTCTCGGTGGCGCCACAAGCACCGCCATCTTTTTTTTTGCTTCTGCGCATGCGTGGAAGCTGGGTTTTCGGCACTATGCATGTGCACGCACCTGGAAGCAAACTGACAGGGAGGTAAGTCAGAATATACCCCTGTACTGTACAAATACTGTACATACACATATCATCTAGCGGCGGGTTCCACTTACTCGCATGTTGGTGAACTGCGCGCAAATCCTGCTTATTTGGGCGCAGGGAGAAAAAAAGCCCAAAAATTCAGGGGAAAAAAAAGATGGCACTGCCCACTGAGTGGCAAAGATGGTACTGGAGTAGTTACACGCAAATCGCACAATCTGGTGGCCACTAGCGAAATGGAGCTCCGGGGCATATTGATATAATCATTTTATCCATTGTCTATCCACTGCAGGATGAAACATGTAAACATTTTTTTATTTATTTGTTATTTTATTTATTTATCAAATTTGTATGCCGCCCCTCTCCGTAGACTCGGGGCGGCTCACAGCAGCAATAGAAAAAACAATGTACAATACAAATCTAATAATTAAAACTAAAAACCCATAATTTAAAAAACATGCACACAACATACCATACATAAACAATACAGGCCTAGGGAAGTTATCTCAGTTCCCCCATGCCTGATGACAAGAGGTGGGTTTTAAGGAGTTTACGAAAGGCAAGGAGGGTGGGGGCAGTTCTAATCTCAGGGGGGAGCTGGTTCCAGAGGGTCGGGGCCGCCACAGAGAAGGCTCTTCCCCTGGGACCCGACAAATGACATTGTTTAGTCGACGGGACCCGGAGAAGGCCCACTCTGTGGGACCTAATCGGTTGCTGGGATTCGTGCGGCAGAAGGCGGTCCCGAAGATATTCTGGTCCGATGCCATGAAGGGCTTTATAGGTCATAACCAACACTTTGAATTGTGACCAGAAATTGATCGGCAACCAATGCAGACTGCGGAGTGTTGGTGTAACATGGGCATACCTGGGGAAGCCCATGATTGCTCTCGCAGCTGCATTCTGCATGATCTGAAGTTTCCGAACACTTTCCAAAGGTAGCCCCATGTAGAGAGCATTGCAGTAGTCGAGAGCATGAGTGACTGTGAGTAGTGAGTCCCGATCCAGATAGGGCCGCAACTGGTGCACCAGGCAAACCTGGGCAAACGTCCCCCTCGCCACAGATGAAAGATGGTTCTCTAACATATACAAACACACACACTCACATAAACAGAGAGTTGAGTACTTCTATTTTAAGATGCTTTCAATGTGTCAAAAATGTGTGTATATATAAAAGAAAATAAATAAATAAAATAAAACATCCTTGTAGTAAACATCCTGACCTCATCCTTATCTGATCCTAACAGCTGCAGCTAAATAAAAGTAAGGAAGTAACCACCATGTGTATGTATATACACTCTTCATTATCAGCAAAAAATATGTTATATATAATGTATATGGTTTTAGCATATTTGGGTTTCTTCCCGTGTAGTTTTCAGAGATTTCTGGTGACGTTTCGACGAGGTCCCACTCGTCATCTTCAGGCTGGTGCTTCTGTCCTTGTGCTGTGTTCTCCCTAGCACAAGGACAGAAGCACCAGCCTGAAGATGACGAGTGGGAAATCTCTGAAACGCCCAATATATATACAGTATGTGTATGTATATATACATACACACACAGCTCAAAAAATAAAGGGAACACTTAAGCAACAGAATGTAACTCCAAGTAAATCAAACTTCTTTGAAATCAAACTGTCCATTTAGGAAGCAACACTGATTGACAAGCAATTTCACATGCTCTTGTGCAAAAGGAATAGTTGTGCAAATGAAATATTCAATGAGAATATTTCATTCATTCAGATCTAGGATGTGTCATTTGCGTGCTCCTTTTATTTTTTTGAGCAGTCTGTATATATGTATGTATATATACAGTGATACCTCATCTTACGAACTTAATTGGTTCCGGGACGAGGTTTATAAGGTGAAAAGTTTGTAAGACGAAACAATGTTTCCCATAGGAATCAATGGAAAAGCAATTAATGCGTGCAAGCCCAAAACTCACTCCTTTTGCCAGCTGAAGCGCCCGTTTTTGCACTGCTGGAATTCCCCTGAGGCTCCCCTCGCTGGGAAACCCCACCTCCGGACCTCCATGTTTTTGTGATGCTGCGATTTCACTGAGGCTCCCCTCACTGGGAAACCCCACCTCTGGACTTCCATTGCCAGCGAAGCACCCGTTTTTGCGCTGCTGGCATTCTCCTGCAGCATCGCAAAAACACGGAAGTCCGGAGATGGTGTTTCCAATGGAGGGGAGCCTCAGGGAAATCCCAGTAGTGCAAAAATGGGCACTTCGGTGGCAACGGAAGTCTGGAGGCGGGGCATCTCAGTGATGGCAGCTTGGGTTTGTAAGGTGAAAATAGTTTGGAAGAAGAGGCAAAAAAATCTTAAACCCCATGTTTGTATCTTGAAAAGTTTGTATGACGAGGGGTTTGTAAGACGAGGTATCACTGTATATATATATAGGTTCAAATCCTGGTAAGGGTATGGCTAGCTGATGAGAGTAAAATAACTTGAAATAAATCTATACTACTCTCCCTTACTTTTAATTATCAATATACATACATACATACATACATACATACATACATACATACATACATACATACATACATACATATTCTCTTTTCCCATTAACTGAAGTTTGGCTCAGTTTTTCTCCAGCAAAATTCATGAGCAATGAACCAACAACAGCTTTGATTCCTCTGTTCTCTTCTAAGATAAGCAGCTTACATTTCACTCGGGATTTCCTTCTATAAATACATTTTTAAGGAACTTTTTTCACGAGAGCGCATGTGGTGGTGGACAGGAGAAAGAGGGAAACCGAGGTCTACCCTGAGTCACAGATGAGTAACTGCTGGGCTAGTTACTCTCTCTCAACTCAACCTACGTCGCCGTTGTTGTGGGAGGCGGAGAATGGAAACGTTACTCAAGCCAAGGGGAGATATAATTCTGCGAACCCCTAAAACATTGCTGAAAATTTGTTTAGACCCAGAAAATAGAACACAGGTAGTCCTGTCCTTGTTGAGTTTACAACATTTTATTTAGTGACTGTTCAAAGTTACAAAGGTGCTGGAAAAAAGTAACATGGCCATTTTTCACATTCTTGCAACATCCCCGTGGCCCAAGTTCAATCCACTGTGGTTCCAGTCCACTGTGGTTCACCAAGTATAAATCCATTTATTCTAGACAAAAATCTGGAACTGGAAGTACAGTGATAACTTGTCTTACAAACTTAATTGGTTCCGGGACGAGGTTCTTAAGGTGAAAGGTTTGTAAGACAAAACAATGTTTCCCATAGGAATCAATGGAAAAGTGATTAATGCGTGCACGCCCAAAATTCACCCCTTTTGCCAGCCGAAGTGCCCGTTTTTGCACTGCTGGGATTCCCCTGAGGCTCCCCTTCTTTGGAAACCCCACCTCTGGACCTCCGTGTTTTTGTGATGCTGCGATTTCACTGAGGTTCCCCTTGCTGGGAAACCCCACCTCCGGACTTCCATTGCCAGCGAAGTGCCCGTTTTTGTGCTGTTGGGATTCCCCTGCTGAGATTCCCCTGCAGCATCACAAAAACATGGAAGTCTGGAGGTGGGGTTTCCCATGGAGGGGAGCCTCATGGGAATCCCAGCAGCGCAAAAACAGGTGCTTCGCTGGCAACGGAAGTCCGGAGGCGGGGCATCCCAGCAGCGGTGGTGGGTTTGTAAGGTGAAAATAGTTTGTAAGAAGAGGCAAAAAAATCTTAAACCTTGGGTTTATATCTCGAAAGGTTTGTATGACGAGGCGTTTGTAAGACGAGGTATCACTGTACTTGGAGTTCTTTCCCTGGGAAGTCCAAATGCTGCTTGCTAGGCTGTGTGTGTTTTTTTTGTGTTTGTGTGTGTAAAGTCAGCTCGTTCTTGCACTTAAATTTTAACCATTAATTCAAAAATGGGTGCAATTAAAAATAAATGAACCATCCTTTTTTCAAGCTAGCAGAAGACGATCTAAATTATGCAGGGTTTGTGAAGAGACCTGTTTCTAAGTCTCGTTCCATAGGCAAAGGAATGGAAATGTTTTTGCCATCATAAATTGAGGACTCAGGGTCCAAAAGAACGCATTTCTGAAAATCCAGCTTTTAAACTATGCAAAGGCCGTAACGCTTCAATGTAATTATTTTGCTTATAAA
Organism: Erythrolamprus reginae; assembly: GCF_031021105.1. NCBI lineage: Eukaryota > Metazoa > Chordata > Lepidosauria > Squamata > Dipsadidae > Erythrolamprus > Erythrolamprus reginae. The sequence goes on along the minus strand of NC_091955.1, from coordinate 4,482,652 downwards.
TAAAACAAAGTCTGAAAGTTAAGGGGATGCAGGCGGTAATATATTTCTGAGTCCTACGGGATTGGGCGACATAGAAGAATAAATTGCATTCATATAAACATAGATAGATTGCATGGATGGATGGATGGATGGATTATGGAAAGTCATAGTTAGACATACAGACAGACAAGTAGATAGACAGTTAGACAGACAGACGGATGGATGGATACAATAGATGATGGGTGGATGGATCGAGAGGGGATAGAAAGACATGTATTAAGGAGATGATAGATAGATAGATAGATAGATAGATAGATAGATAGATAGATAGATAGATAGATAGATGATGGGTGGGTGGGTGGGTGGGTAGGTAGGTAGGTAGATATGATACATACATACATGCATACATACATACAATAGGATGGATTGATGGATTGATGGATAGATGGATTATAGAAAGTCATAGTTAGATAGACATACAGACAGACAAGTAGACATACAGACAGACAAGTAGATAGACAGTTAGACTGACAGACGGATGGACGCATACAATAGATGATGGGTGGATGGATGGAGAGAGGATAGAAAGACATATATTAAGGAGATAGATAGATAGATAGATAGATAGATAGATAGATAGATAGATAGATAGAGAGAGACAGACAGACAGACAGACAGACAGACAGACAGATGATAGACAGACACACAAACTGAGAGGAGAGAGAAAGAGATTGAGATGAGAGAGATATGATGGGTGGATGATAGAAAGACATAGGTTAAGGAGATGGATGGATCGATGGATGAATAAACAAAATGTCCGAAGATACTTCACCAGAAGAGCCCTCCACTCCTCCAATCACAACAGAATACCCTACAAAACTAGACTGACAATCCTGGGTCTAGAAAGCTTAGAACTACGACGCCATAAACCTGATCTAAGTATTGCCCACAAGAGCATATGCTGTAACGTCCTGCCTGTCAACGACTACTTCAGCTTCAACCACAACAACCCAAGAGCACACAACAGATTCAAGCTTAATATTAATCGCTCCAAACTTGACTGTAAAAAAATACGACTTTAGTAATCGAGTTGTCGAAGCGTGGAACTCATTACCAGACTCCAAAGTGTCATCCCCTAACCCCCAACATTTTACCCTTAGACTATCCACGGTTGACCTCTCCAGATTCCTAAGAGGTCGGTAAGGGGCGTACATAAGTGCACCAGCGTGCCTTCCATCCCCTGTCCTATTGTCTCTCCTATATCCCATATATCTTTTCTTCTATTCCTATATCTTTTCTTTTATTCTTTCATTGATATATTTTATTCCTATACAGTATCTTCTCTTCTGTTTTTTCTTTGATATATTTTACAATGAGTATATCCCCTGTAACCTCCATTGTGCATTGGACAAAATAAATAAATAAAACACTATCCAGCTCTATCTGTGTTTACTTGTGGCTTAAATACTGGCTTACTTTCGCATGTTTTAGGGCACACCCGACTTTGAAAAAAAACAACCCCACATTTTGAAGATGTACGTTTCCTAAAAGTCAGCCTGCGATTTAACTACCGCATTAACGTGAGTGACTTCTGGATGACCTGCAATCTATTTTTATGACATTGTCAAATGGTTAGTCATTCTTTTTCAAGATCTGTTTCACCAAGGAGCCAGTGAAAGAGCAATGGATGGAATGGAATAGAAGCGAAGGATGGAAATTAATCCAGGAGAGAGGAAACCTAGAATTAAGGAGAAATTGTCCTGGCCGTGATCATTGGAACGACTTGCCTCCAGATGATGTTGAGCTGGAGTTGTTGAAGTAAAAGACCTTGGAATACTAATATCGAATGACCTAAGTGCTAAAGCCCACTGCAACAATATCGCCAAAAAAGCCTCTAGAGTTGTTAACCTGATCCTATGCAGCTTCTGCTCAGGCAATCTCACACTACTCACAAGAGCCTACAAAACTTTTGCCAGACCCATCCTAGACTACTGCTCATCTGTCTGGAACCCATACCACATCTCGGACATCGACACCCTTGAAAATGTCCAAAGATATTTCACCAGAAGAGCCCTTCACTCCTCCACTCGAAACAGAATATCCTACGAAAATAGACTAACAATCCTGGGCCTAGAAAGCCTAGAACTACGGCGCCTAAAACACGATTTGAGTATTGCCCACAAGATCATATGCTGCAACGTCCTACCGGTCAATGACTACTTCAGCTTCAACCGCAACAACACAAGAGCACGCAAGAGATTCAAACTTAATACGAAACGCTCCAAACATGACTGTAAAAAATATGATTTCAACAATCGAGTTATCGAAGCGTGGAACTCATTGCCGGACTCAATTGTGTCAACCCCTAACCCCCAACACTTCTCCCTTAGACTCTCCACGATTGACCTCTCCAGGTTCCTAAGAGGCCAGTAAGGGGCGTACATAAGTGCACTAGTGTGCCTTTCGTCCCCTGTCCAATTGTCTTTCCTTTCTCTCACTTATCATATATATTTTCTTCCTTTCATGTATCCTCTCCTCTAAGTTCACTTTACCCTTATATATATTACTACATGTCTATTTTTCTTCCTATGTGTTTGTGTATTGGACAAATGAATAAATAAAATAAAAATAAAGACAGTGGACAACCATTTGTAATGGGGAGTGGGCTGCAATGGGGTTTTCTGCCTGAACAGGGGGTTGGACTAGAACAAGGCTCCCCAAATTCAGGGGACCACTAAATTTATAATTTTAAATCCCACGGAGCACTATATGCTACTACTAAATAAAGTAGTAACTGGCTAAAACAGAGCCACTGCAAACATCCCTCCATGTAGATGTAATTCCATTGAGCACTTCATGTTGAGTGCGGTTATTTTGAATAAAGTTATCTTCAATCTACTTGACTCTTTGAAAAAAAAAAAAGAGAGAGACCATTTCATGTCTAATGTTGAAATGTTTTGTGTCTATATTTTTGTACAAGGGTTTTATTCTCGACTCATTATTCTGTTTTTTTTGTTGTTCTTCTTGAACCCAATGGGTGGTCTCAATTCCGGGCGGTGTTTTTTTTGTCGTTTTGATCTTTTTGTTTTTGATGTCGTGTATGTATTTCAACTTCTATCGCTGTTGTTGCCTTTAGACATGTTGGAAATAAGAATAATGCTTTAGTAGAACGTTAGTACATTAAATAATTTCAGTTTAGTGGTGTGCCAATCTCAAAAGCCCAGTCTTTTCTAGTCTCTGGAATGTTTTCCGCCTTAGTCTCTGAACATAAATTTGTTATTTATTGTTATTCACCCCCACCCCCACAAATGATTTTATTTTAGGGATTTTGTTTATTTATTTTTATTATTTTTTTAATAGTTTTTATTGTAATTCTTTAAAAACACAACAACCAAAAATAAGCAAACAAAACATTTACAAAATACAAAAACAAAACAACAAAAGAAAAAAAAGGAAAAACACAATTACACATAATAATAATAATAATAATAATAATAATAATAATAATAATAATTTATTAGATTTGTATGCCGCCCCTCTCCGAAGACTTGTGGCGGCTCACAACAATGATAAAACAATATTATACTGGCACAAATCTAATATTAAAAAAACCCTAAAAACCCTATCATAATTAAAAACCAAACAGCACATACATACCAAACATAAATTATAATAAGCCTGGGGGAAAGGTGTCTCAAATCCCCCATGCCTGGTGGTATAGGTGGGTCTTAAGTAGTTTACGGAAGACAAGGAGGGTGGGAGCAGTTCTAATCTCCGGGGGGAGTTGATTCCAGAGGGCCGGGGCCGCTACAGAGAAGGTTCTTCCCCTGGGGCCCGCCAGACGACATTGTTTAGTCGATGGGACCCGGAGAAGGCCAACTCTGTGGGACCTTATCGGCCGCTGGGATTCGTGCGGTAGCAGGCTTTAAAGGTCATGACCAACACTTTGAATTGTGACCGGAAACTGATCGGCAGCCAATGCAGGCCACGGAGTGTTGTAGATACGTGGGCGAATCTGGGAAGCCCCACAATGGCTCTCGCGGCCGCGTTCTACATAACAATCAATATATAACTTACATCCTCATAAAAGGAGGGAAAATATAACTTCTTCTATTATTGAATATCTTTATATTCCGGCAAATACAACTGATACCCACAGTTAATCATTTTGGTTATCCATCTGTAGTAAATTGTTTTCTAGCCGCCTTATATGAACTCTTTATTCAATACTTAACTCCCTAAAAATCTTTGTTCTCTCTATATATTACACAAATATCATACCATATCATATTTATTTATTTTTAATTGATTTTTATTGATTGTATAAATTTCAAAAAAACACACAAGACAAACAGAACGTACATAACAAGAAAGAGGTGGGAAAAGGGGAAAGAAAAACACACCACCACAAAAACAAAACATTAAATGGACATTTCCATAATGTGAATTGTACAGGGTACACATCATAAAGAGTGAAAAAATAATATTAGGACTGTAAGAGATTGTTTTTACGATACAATGGGTTTGTTTAATATAGTTTTTATATCGTTTTATTTAATTTGTTGTCTGTATAGAGTTGGGCGGCTTATAAATTGAATAAATTAATTTATTTTTTTAAAAAATTCTAAGTGTACGGATATTGAATATCCCTACTATGGGATAGCACCCACATTAATGTTCTCAGCCAAAGTGGTAATGTTGATGCATCACTATTAGCTAGTGCAGTGATGTCTAACCTTTTGCGTGCATAATGCAATGTGTGCGCGACATCCCCCCTCGTGTCCCCAACATACATGTGCAATTCTCCATGCTCCACCCCACGAACCCCTCACATTCCCTCGCCCCTGCACATGTGCACATGACTCCCACTCCGTTTTGGGCCTAGCATAAGGTGGCCAGATTTTAACATTACATAGAAACATAGAAGTCTGGCGGCAGAAAAAGACCTCATGGTCCATCTAGTCTGCCCTTATACTATTTTCTGTACCCTATCTTAGGATGATCTATGTTTATCCCAGGCATGTTTAAATACAGTGACTGTGGATTTATCTACCACGTCTGCTGGAAGTTTGTTCCAAGGATCTACTACTCTTTCAGTCAAATAATATTTTCTCATGTTGCTTCTGATCTTTCTCCCAACTAACCTCAGATTGTGTCCCCTTGTTCTTGTGTTCACTTTCCTATTAAAAACACTTCCCTCCTCGACCTTATTTAACCCTTTAACATATTTAAATGTTTCGATCATGTCCCCCCTTTTCCTTCTGTCCTCCAGACATTGCTAAAGAGGGACACCATTGGCGGTTGGGGGGGGCATCTTGATTAAAAATTTGGTGTACCGTATTTTTCGGTGTATAAGACGCACTGGTGTATAAGGTGCTCCTAGATTTTAGAGGAAGAAAACAAGGAAAAAGTATTCTGAACCAAATGGTGTAGTATTAAATAGTAATAGTGCCATGGAATGGAATGGAATAGAAAATTAGAATAGAATATAATAGAATAGAAAATTAGAATAGAATAGAATAGAAAATTAGAATAGAATAGAATAGAAAATTAGAATAGAATAGAAAATTAGAATAGAAAATAAAATTAGAATAGAATAGAAAATTAGAATACAATAAAATAGAAAATTAGAATAGAATAGAATAGAAAATTAGAATAGAATAGAATAGAATAGAATAGAAAATTAGAATAGAATAGAATAGAATAGAAAATTAGAATAGAATAGAATAGAAAATTTAAATAGAATAAAATAGAATAGAATAGAATAGAAAATTAGAATAGAATAGAATAGAAAATTAGAATAGAATAGAATAGAATAGAAAATTAGAATAGAATAGAATAGAAAATTAGAATAGAATAGAATAGAATAGAAAATTAGAATAGAATAGAAAATTAGAATAGAATAAAATAGAATAGAATAGAAAATTAGAATAGAATAGAATAGAAAATTAGAATAGAATAAAATAGAATAGAATAGAATAGAAAATTAGAATAGAATAGAATAGAAAATTAGAATAGAATAGAATAGAATAGAAAATTAGAATAGAATAGAATAGAATATCCCTTCCAACTTTTTCTATTCTATTCTAAATGTCAAGAGCCAAAACCTTGAGTAATTGGCCAAAGTGAGCAGGAAGTTTCTGCAGCTTGATTTACTTTCTTTTTCTTTTCTTTTATTTCTTCAGCTGATTTAGTGCGCACACAAAAAGGAAAGGGAAAGAAAATAATGCGCAAAAGGAGAAGGACGAAAAATAAATACAAAAAAATATATTAAATGGAATATAAGAAATCATTCAGCCTTGTTTGAAAACAGAACATTAAACCTTGACTGCATGAAATAGTACTCACTCATTTTCTGTTTATGCCAGTAACAAAACAACGCGTAAATAAAATGGAAGCATAATTCTGTGATCTAAGGACGTAAAACTGAGGTCAAACTATTTCCCCCCCCCAATGCTCAAAAGAATCTTTTGCTACCGTGTTTTCCCGAAATTTTTGCTCCAAAAGTTGTGCTACGTCTTATTTTCGGGGGGTGCCTTATATTTCTCAAATAAGACAAATTCACAGGCAGAAAAGCTGACACCCCCAAAAGAAAGTGTATACCGTACGGTACACTGATTATGGTACGGTACCTGTCACTATGGCACCCACACACACAAACGACGGCACTTATATGGTACAACAGTACACTCCCGCTATTGCAGCTTCTGGCCAGCAGAGGAACTACAGTCTACGCACTGTAGTGGAGACTGTAATGGCGGTGAGACAGCAGCAGACTATGTCTGCTGTACTGGATGGTACAAAGCGATGGAAGGGGCCAGCAGGGGACGCCACATTATTACGGTACCGCTATGAACAGCTTTGAATGGTACCGTATGTTTTTCCACCGTACCGTATGTAAACTTGACTACGCCTTATTTTCGGGGGCTGCCTTATATTAGCAAATTCTGCAAAACCTCTGACATGCCTTACTTTCGGGGTACTTCTTATTTTCGGGGAAACAGGGTACCTACACCTCCTGGTTGATCAATCTATTATTCTTCACAGCATCACAATGAACTCGTTTATTTCTCCTTTTTTTATATATAAAAGTTATTTATTTTTTCTCCACATTAAAGTGATATGCAACACCAAGACGTATACCTTCAATACGAATCAATAAGTATACATTTTCTCATAAATACAATGTCCAATCTTACTTTTTATTATTCAGTCTGTCTGAATCTTTCCTTTTTTTACTCCCCGCTTACTCTCCATCTCTACTATTTACTTTCTTATACATTCTCTCCACTTTCCTACTACCATCTCCCCCTCCTTCCTTCCGTCTTCTCTACCTCTCCTTCTACTCTCCCCCTTTCTCTCCTTTTTTTCTACTTACTCTTACTCCTTCTAAATCCTTCCCTGAGTGAATAATTCTATTTCTATTACAGACTGAAAATCTTCTCTAAATTTATCCACTTTATTGTTATAATTATTATTTCTTAGATTCACATCTATACTATTATGTCTTTACTTTAGGTATATGTTATTTATCTAATACTGCCTCCTTAGTCTAATTTCATCATCTGGGTTATACAAATTGTTTTTCTCATTTACTTTCATGCCATTCACATTAAATTAAGTAAATTAAATCATTAAAGTCAATTAAATTATCTATCTATATTTTTTTCAAACCATTCGTAAACTTTCACCCATACTTTGTAAACTTCTTTATTTTAATTTTCATTGTCAAGTTTATTCATTTATCGCTCTTAGGATTACACGATTGCATCTTTAAAATGGATTGATGATTGCAAGATTACATTGTCCAACTTACAAATATCAATTCAAATGGACAATATTGGTCTATATCTTACAAGTGTTGTGGTTAGCTCTGCCCCTGCTCCTGCCCCAAGGACTGTGGATGTGCTGCAGGCCTGTTTTGCCCCCGGTGGAATCTGCTGATGAAGGCTCCTCTGACCAAGAAGACATGAGTGACAGGGAGGAGGAGAGTGTGGCAGACAGCTCAGAGGGAGGTCAATTATCTATCTCCTCCTTGGATTCAGAACAAGAGTTAATGATACAGCCACGCATGCGGAGAGCGATGCATAGGCAGCAACAACTGAGAGATTATTATAAAAGAAAATGAGGCCACCTGTGGTTGGGTGGGGCTGTGGTCATCAGTGAGACTGCTATAAATAGCAGCCTGTGGGTTTGGCCATTGTGGAGGATTATCTGATCATTGTGTTTCGTGACTGCTTTGCTGACTTTGACCTTTTGTGTGCTGATTTTCCCCCGCTTTGAAACTAAACCAGAGCAAAGTGTGTTTCACTTTGTGAAAGAAGAAGGACTGTGAATTGCCTCACAGCTGCAAGCTAAGTATCACAGAACTGATAAGAGACTTGTACAAATTACCAGTTTGTTTGGAGACGAGGGCTCTTTGCTATACCAAAAGAGGGCTTGGTTTAAGTGAATTTTCATTATAAAGAACATTGTTTTGAATTTTCAAACGTGTGTGTGTCTGAAATTGTATCTGTGCATTTTTGGGAGGATTCTACCAGAGAGTTCGACAGAACAGTTTGTAAAATTCTTTATCTTTAATTTTCATTGTCAAGTCTATTCATTTCTACACATTTATCGCTCTTAGGATTACACGATTGCATCTTTAAAATGGATTGATGATTGCAAGATTACATTGTCCAATTTACAAATATCAATTCAAATGGACAATATTGGTCTATATCTTACGAGTAAGCTTCCTTCTACCCAATTTGTCACTTCCCCATCAAAACACGAATTTGACAGCCAGACCTTGTTTAAATTATCTCTGGGACAGTCCATCCACCTACAAAACATCCTTTCGTTGCCATCATAAGAAACAAATTTAATATCGAGGCTATTATTATTAAGCTTTGTATGTCAATTAGATGTCATTGTTCAATAACAGACTAAGTTGGCTAGAGACCAGGAACACTCCCAAGGTGATACAAGGTATAACTGGTATCTATGTTCCGATGGCTAAGAGTTTGGGTGAGAAGGGAAATGTTTTCAAGGAAGGAAAAAAACTGAGAAAGTCCATTTGCTTTTTTGGAAAAAGTATCTTTGAAATAACTCCTAGGAGTTTAGCCTGCACCCTTTCAAATGAGTATCCATTTAAAGGGTCACATTTTTTCAGTGGGTGCATAAAAAGATTTTTATTCCTTGTGCAAAAGGATATGTATGTATGTATGTATGTATGTATGTATGTATGTATGTATGCATGCATGCATGTATGTATGTATCTTTTCGCCGACGATGTAAAACTTTTCAACACCATGGACAACACATCTACTCTCCAAAAATACCTCGACTTTGTCTCTCATTGGTCTAACACATGGCAACTTCAAATATCAACCAGCAAATGTTCTACCCTCTATATCGGCAAAAAGAATCCGAACCTCATATATAAACTAAATAAACAAAATCTCACAGCCACTCAGTAAAAGACCTTGGAATACTAATATCAAATGATCTAAGTGCCAAAGCCCACTGCAACAATATCGCCAAAAAGGCTTCTAGAGTTGTTAACCTGATCCTACGCAGCTTCTGCTCTGGCAATCTCACGCTACTCACCAGAGCCTACAAAACTTTTGCCAGACCCATCCTTGAATACAGTTCATCTGTCTGGAACCCATAACACATCTCGGACATCAACACCCTTGAAAATGTGCAAAGATACTTCAACAGAAGAGCCCTTCACTCCTCCACTTGAAACAGAATACCCTACGAAAATAGACTATCAATCCTAGGTCTAGAAAGCTTAGAACTACATCGCCTAAAACACGATCTAAGTATTGCCCACAAGATGATATGCTGCAACATTCTACCTGTCAATGATTACTTCAACTTCAATCGCAACAACACAAGAGCACGCAACAGATTCAAACTTAATATTAACCGCTCCAAACTTGACTGTAAAAAATATGACTTCAGCAACTGAGTTGTCGAAGCATAGAACTCATTACCTGACTCAGTAGTGTCAACCCCTAACCCCCAACATTTTTCCCTTAGACTATCCACGATTGACCTCTCCAGGTTCCTTAGAGGTCAGTAAGGGACGTGCATAAGTGCACCAGTGTGCCTTCTGTCCCCTGTCCAATTGTCTCTCCTTATCTCATTAATTTTTTCTTCCTTTCAAATATGTTCACCTATACTTTTATATCTTTTCTTCTATTCCTTTCTTTATTTATATCATTACACATCTATTCTCTTCAATGTGTATTATGTATTGGACGAAATAAAAAAATAAAAAAATAAAAAAATGTATGCATGTATGTATGTACAGGATGTGTTCCAAAAGTAATGCAATTTTTAAAAAAGGAATTTATTGAACAGATTTGCACAAACACTTAAAATTCTCCAAAGTACTGACCTTGGGCCTCTGCACATTTTTTCCAGCGACTCTGCCCTGACCGGTATGTGCCCTGGAAGGCATCTTCAAGGACCTCTCACAAGGTCTCCGTCACGGCTGATTGGATCTCTTCTATGGATGAAAAACACACCTTGCCACAACGCACTACGAGTCCACGAGTTCCTGGCCAAACACCAGGTTCCAACGCTGCCCCACCCCACCTATAGTACTGATGTCGCCTCAGCAGACTTCTTTTTGTTCCCATCCCTGAAAGGAACCCGTTTTTCATCCATAGAAGAAATCCAATCAGCCGTGACGAAGACCTTGCAAGAGGTCCCCAAAGACGCTTTCCAGGGCGCGTACCAGTCATGGCAGAGTCGCTGGAAAAAATGTGTAGAGGCCCAAGGACAGTGCTTTGAAGAATTTTGAGTGTTTGTGCAAATCTGTTCAATAAATTACTTTTTTTAAAAAAAATTGCATTACTTTTGGAACGCACCCTGTATATGTGACGGGGAGAGAGAAAGAGGGAGAGAGGACAAAAAAGAGAGGGAGAGAGGGGTGGAGAGAAAGGGAAAGAGAGGGAAAGAGAAAAAAGACAGAGAGGGAGAGAGTGAAAGATAGAAGGGGAGAGGAAGAGAGATGGAAAGAGGGAGAGAGAATGAATGAGAAAGGGGGACAGGGAGAGAGGGAGAGAGAGGGAGGGAAAGAAAGAAAGAGGGGGAGAGAGGGAGAAAGAGAGAAATAGAGAGAGGGAGAGGGTGGGAAGGAGGGAGAGAGAGAGAAAGAGGGAGGGACAGATATTTTAAAGAGTATATTCCTTAATTACGCACCCTAACTACGGCTCTATAATTGAATCCAGAGCCCTGAACGATCGTAATACTTGTACCCATAATACATATATCTTGTTACGTTTACATCTCTGGGGACTTCTCAGGAGGTTAATAATTGATTTCAAATACATTATCCTAACGTCTTACACAATCTAACTAGTAGAATAACAATAAAACCATTTAATAGAGTACATTCCCTAGTGACTGTTGTTGTTGGCCTCCAGTAAATAAAGTCTATTATCATGCACAATATTTATTTGTTCATTTGTCTGTTTGCATGCTACTCATTTTTAGAGTGATTCTGGGCTGCTATGAAATGTTTAACAATAAAGCAATAAAACAAATTCTGGATGTGGTTTGATTTGCCGTTGGACTTCTGGCTCCGATTTTCAAGAAGGGCGCAAAAGCCCATTTTATAAGTATAAGTAAGTCTATTTCTCTAAAATGAATTGACCGCTGTAATTTTCATTGTTTTATAATTGCTTTTTATATTTATTATTTTAATCTCGATGTTATGTCTTCCAGAAAAACCAAACAAAGAGGTTGCAATACCCTGCGGTCTAATAGGTTAATTCAATATTATTTATTTTGATAAATAATAAAATAACTGTAAACATATGGGATGAAACACAAGGCCTTTAATTTGACATTAGAATTATTACAAAGCATTAATTTGGGGCTTGCTTAAAAAAAACTTACCCAAACAAGAATTTAAAATATGATTTCAGATATATATGGCCTGCCTTGTTATTATTTTATTATAGGCAACTGTGCTTCCCAGCTCACTCACACAAACATATAACTGTGGTTTAGTCTCTTAATTGATATTCTGCAGCAATTCCCTTCACCAAAACTCCAGAACTCTCCCAATCAAATCCAGCCATCAGCAGACCACGATTAGTCCACAGAACAATATTTTTACACCAGCTGATATAAATTCTTCTCCTCATCGTTTAATTATCACCTTGAGGCCCTCATCACCTCAAGGCTCGACTACTGTAGCGCTCTCTACATGGGGCTACCTTTGAAAAGTTTTCGGAAACTTCAGATCGTGCAGAATGCAGCTGCGAGAGAAATCATGAGCTTCCCCAAATATGCCCATGTTACTCCAACACTCCGCAGTCTGCATTGGTTGCCGATCAGTTCCCGGTCACAATTCAAAGTATTGGTTATGACCTAGAAAGCCCTTCATGGCATCGGACCAGAATATCTCCGGGACCGCCTTCTGCCGCACGAATCCCAGCGGCCAGTTAGGTCCCACAGAGTTGGCCTTCTCTGGGTCCCATCGACTAAACAATGTCGTCTGGCGGGACCCAGGGGAAGAGCCTTCTCTGTGGCGGCCCCGACCCTCTGCAACCAGCTCCCCCCTGAGATTAGAACTGCCCCCACCCTCCTTGCCTTTCGTAAACTCCTGAAAACCCACCTCTGCCATCAGGCATGGGGGAATTGAGACATCTCCCCTGGGCCTATACAATTCATGCATGGTATGTTTGTGTGTATGTTTGCTTTAATAACGTGTTTTTTAAAAATGTTTTTAAATTATTAGATTCGTCTTGAATTGTTTTATTGTTGTTGTGAGCCACCCCGAGTCTACGGAGAGGGGCGGCATACAAATAAATAAATAAGTAAATAAATAAGTAAATAAATAAGTAAATAAATAAGTAAATAAGTAAATAAATAAACAAACAAACATTATTGTAATACTATTGTAATATATTGGAGTTTTAGATTTTTATTTAATTAATTGCATTCAAGATATTGTATAAGTCGTGAGCCGCCCCGAGTCCTTGGAGAGGGGTGGCATAGAAATCCAAATTTATTTATTTTATTTATTTATTAGATTTGTATGCTGCCCCACTCCGTAGATGCTTTATTTTGACATACATATTTCTTTTCTTCTTTTTTTAAAGGAGCAACAACAGTCACAGGGCCAACTCCACTCCACATCAAGGTCGGGATGTTTTAATTAACCGTCTATGCAGGATAGGGAATTTGCAGAAAGCTCGTGGATAAAATTTATGCAGAATTTATGATAATGCATTCATTTACCTTCCTCTAAGTAAGTGCTTACAAGCCACAGAGAAGGAAGCCGCAGAGGCAATATTTATTGAGTATCCTTGTTTTGCTATCCAGACTGCCAAGAGAGGGTGGGTGGGTGTGCGGGGGAAATCATTGGAAACATATTTTATGCATGCATTGGGAAGAATGCAGAAGGAAGACTGAACTGGATTTTCACCCAGCTTCTCTATTTAAAAAGGAAGTCTCTACTTTCTACTCTGGCTGGTTTAAGTTCTATATTCTTCAGGCTGGTCTAAGATCTATATTCCTTCCTCTGGATAGAGTGATTTCCTCGAAAAGCAGACTAATTTGTGGCTTTCTTTCTTTCTTTCTTTCTTTCTTTCTTTCCTTCCTTCTTTCCTACTTTCCATCTTTCTTTCCTTCCATCTTTCCTTGTTTCCTTCCTTCCTTCCTTCTTTCCTTCCTTCCTTCCTTTATTCCTTCCTTCCATCTTTCCTTCCTTCCTTCTTTCCTTCCTTCCTTCCATCTTTCCTTCCTTCCTTCTTTCCATCTTTCTTTCCTTCCATCTTTCTTTCTTTCCTTCCTTCCTTCTTTCCATCTTTCTTTCCTTCCTTCCTTCCATCTTTCCTTCCTTCCTTCTTTCCATCTTTCTTTCCTTCCATCTTTCTTTCCTTCCTTCCTTTATTCCTTCCTTCTTTCCATCTTTCCTTCCTTCCATCTTTCCTTCCTTCCTTCTGTCTTTCTTTCCTTCCATCTTTCCTTCCTTCTTTCCTTCCATCCTTCCTTCTTTCCTTCCATCTTTTCTTCCTTCTTTCCTTCCATCTTTCCTTCCTTCTTTCCTTCCATCTTTCCTTCCTTCTTTCCTTCCATCTTTCCTTCCTTCTTTCCTTCCATCTTTCCTTCCTTCTTTCCTTCCATCTTTCCTTCCTTCTTTCCTTCCATCTTTCCTTCCTTCTTTCCTTCCATCTTTCCTTCCTTCTTTCCTTCCATCTTTCCTTCCTTCTTTCCTTCCATCTTTCCTTCCTTCTTTCCTTCCATCTTTCCTTCCTTCTTTCCTTCCATCTTTCCTTCCTTCTTTCCTTCCATCTTTCCTTCCTTCTTTCCTTCCATCTTTCCTTCCTTCTTTCCTTCCATCTTTCCTTCCTTCTTTCTTTCCTTCCATCTTTCCTTCCTTCTTTCCTTCCATCTTTCCTTCCTTCTTTCCTTCCATCTTTCCTTCCTTCTTTCCTTCCATCTTTCCTTCCTTCTTTCCTTCCATCTTTCCTTCCTTCTTTCCTTCCATCTTTCCTTCCTTCTTTCCTTCCTTCTTTCCTTCCATCTTTCCTTCCTTCTTTCCTTCCTTCTTTCCTTCCATCTTTCCATCTTTCTTTCCTTCCATCTTTCCTTCCTTCCTTTTATACTTTCTTTCTTTCTTTCTTTCTTTCTTTAGTTTTTAATCCTCTGCACATGCATAAAGCCTTCTGCGCATGCACAGAGTATGAATAAGGGCGCATTTCTGAACTGGTAGGGAAGGTACCGGTAAGTAGATTTCACCCTAAAATTCAAAGCCTAAAATTCAAAGTTCATTTAAGTGACCATTCAAAGTTACAATGCCACCAAAAAAAGTGACTTAGTTATGACCATATTTCTTTCTTTCTTTCTTTCTTTCTTTCTTTCTTTCTTTCTTTCTTTCTTTCTCTTTCTTTCTTTCTTTCTTTCTTTCTTTCTTTCTTCCTTCTCTCCCTCCCTCCCTCCCTGTGGTTAGAATGCAGTATTGCAAGTTAACTCTGCCCAGTGCCAGGAGTTCGATCCTAACCAGCTCAAAAGTTGACGCAGCCTTCCATCCTGCCGAGGTTGCTAAAATGAGGACCCAGTTTATTGGGGGCAAGAGGCTGACTCTGTAAACCGCTTAGAGAGGGCTGTAAAAAGCTCTGTGAAGTGGTAAATTTAAGTGCTATTATAGCTATCAATAATAAAGCAATCTAAGTGTAAATAAGTCCTTAAAAAGCCAAAAAGCCATCCATCCATCCATCCCATAATATATGGAAACATTAGAGGATAAAGGAAAATAGCATTTATAGCCTTTAGACTTATATACCGCTTCATAGTGCTTTACCGCCTTCTCTAAGTGGTTTACAGAGATTATATTGTCCCCAACAATCTGCAACAACATAGCCAAGAAGGCTTCAAGAGTTGTAAACCTAATCCTACGTAGCTTCTGCTCTGGCAATCTCACACTGCTTACCAGAGCTTACAAAACTTTCACCAGACCCATCCTCGAATACAGCTCATCCGTTTGGAACCCATATCGCATCTCAGACATTAACACCCTTGAAAATGTCCATAGATACTTCACCAGAAGAGCCCTTCACTCCTCCACTCGAAACAGAATTCCCTACGAGACTAGACTTTCAATCCTGGGCCTAGAAAGTTTAGAACTAAGACGCCTTAAACAAGATCTAAGTATTGCCCACAAGATCATAGGCTGCAACGTCCTGCCTGTCGGCGACTACTTCAGCTTCAACCACAACAACACAAGAGTACACAACAGATTTAAACTTAATATTAACCGCTCCAAACTTGACTGTAAAAAATATGACTTCAGTAACCGAGTTGTCGAAGTGTGGAACTCATTACCGGACTCCATAGTGTCATCCCCAAACCCCCAACACTTTACCCTAAGATTATCCACGGTTGACCTCTCCAGACTCCTAAGAGGTCAGTCAGGGGCGAGTACAAGTGCACTAGAGTGCCTTCTGTCCCCTGTCCTATTGCTCTCCTATATCTCCTATACCTTTCTTCTATTCCTATATCTCTTCTTCTATTCTTTCATTGATATGTTCTATTAATATATCTTCTTTTCTATTCTTTCTTAGATATATTTTACTATGAGCATCTCCTCTATAACTGTCATCATGTATTTTACTGTATATATATCATATATATTCTCTCCATATCTTTTATATTATATATATTCTCTTCTTTTTTACTTTCTATCTTTATATATATATTACTCAATGTCTATTCTCTTCCATATGTATTGTATATTGGACAAAGAATAAATAAATAAATAAATAAATAAGTATATAGATATATACCCACTAAAAACCCTCATTGTGTATTGGACAAAATAAATAAATAAAATAAATAAATCTGGGTCCTCAAAAGTCAGGCTAAAAATCTAAATAAATACATAAGAGGTGTATGAATCTACTATAGTATAAAAGACTATAGAAAAATATCCCACAAACTTGGCCTTAGCGGGATCTACCAAAGATTCATGAGTCAACAAGGCAGAATCCCCAGGGATTCAAGGAATAGATAGGAATGGCTTGAAGTAAGCAGGCAGGGAGAAGGATAAAGGGGATTTTCTTAAGTTTTATGGCTGATGCTACCGCTGCTGAAATGATTGACAGTTCTCCCTTCTTTGACCAGTGAGCCAGGAGTAGCAGAAAAAAGAGCATTAATGGGACAAATATCGTTGGAGAGGTTTTTTTTCTAGGCAGGTGAGAAGGTAATGAATGTCACAACGGCCAACTAACTTGAAAAGCATTTTTTTAAAGGTGGCAAAGCTTTTGTCACAGCTCTCTCTCTCGATATAAACAGGGTGAAGTTTCCTCTAACGAGGAAGTTTAAAATGTGGCTGTTTCCTTCAGTTCTGTTTTTGCCAGAAAAGTTGTTTTTTTTTCTTTAAAAAAAAGGGTTAAACTGACATAGAAACATAGAAGATTGACGGTAGAAAAAGACCTCCTGGTCCATCTAGTCTGCCCTTATAGTATTTCCTGTATTTTATCTTAGGATGGATCTATGTTTATCCCAGGCATGTTTACATTCAGTGACTGTGGATTTATCATCCACGTCTGCTGGACCTTTGTTCCAAGCATCTACTACTCTTCTAGTAAAATAATATTTCCCCGCGTTGCTTCTGATAGAAACATAGAGACATAGAAGACTGACGGCAGAAAAAGACCTCATGGTCCATCTAGTCTGCCCTTATAGTATTTCCTGTATTTTATCTTAGGATGGATCTATGTTTATCCCAGGCATGTTTAAATTCAGTTCCTGTGGATTTACCAACCACGTCTGCTGGACCTTTGTTCCAAGCATCTACTACTCTTTCAGTAAAATACTATTTTCTCACGTTGCTTCTGATTGTTCCCCCAACTAACTTCAGATTGTGTCCCCTTGTTCTTCTGCTCACTTTCCTATTAAAAACACTTCCCTCCTGAACCTTATTTAACCCTTTAACATATTTTAATGTTTCGATCATGTCCCCCCTTTTCCTTCTGTCCTCCAGACTAGACAGATGGAGTTCATGAAGTCTTTCCTGATACGTTTTATGCTTAAGACCTTCCACCATTCTTGTAGCCCGTCTTTGGACCCGTTCCATTTTATCCATCTCTTTTTGTAGGTGAGGTCTCCAGAACTGAACACAGTATTATTCCAAATGGGGTCTCACCAGCGCTCTATACAGAGGGATCACAATCTCCCTCTTCCTGCTTGTTATACCTCTAGCTATGCAGCCAAGCATTCTACTCGCTTTCCCTACTGCCTGACCACACTGTTCACCCATTTGGAGACTGTTGGAAACCACTACCCCTAAATCCTTCTCTTCAGAACTGCCAATGCGATACTCAGATTGAAGATTCCTTTCCCCCAAGTGCAGTCTTTTACATTTGGAAACATTAAACTGCAGTTTCCATTGCTTTGACCACTTATCTCTCCTTTTCCCCCTGCTGCTGCGTCTGCGCTCCTTGCTTTTTTCCTCTTTCCTCCTTCCTGGCCTCGGATGCGCTTCCCTCTCTCCTGCCCGGCTGCCCTCCAGCCTCACGCGGCCACCTCCGGTCAGGGGCAAGCAGACAGTGTGGGTGGAAGTGGCGCTAGCAGCATTTATGCTTCTGGCAGCCCCTGTTCGCCTAGCTACCCAGCCTTAGGCGGGAGGGGGGTGACCCAGGAAGGAGAGTGCGGGAAACGCGAAGCAAATTGTCACCCCAGCGAGCGACACTGGTAAAAGGTTGTAAGTCGAGGACTTAACAGTTCACTTGAACAATGATCCAAGCCACTCCCACCTGGTCACAGGGCCGGCAAGCCACCCCTACCCAGTCACATGACCATTAAGCCACACCCACAAAGTAAGCCACACCCACAGAGTGGCAGTAAAAAATTTGGCTGCCCGTTACTGAGTAGAAACCACCTCTGCGGCCCAAAGGAAGATTCCCTGCACACCCAACCCCGGCGCACATTTTTAACGGTTCGACCTTAGTAGATGAGGCAGAGCAGGAAAAATAAAAAATACTCCATTCAAACTTTGGATCCCTTCCACCCTCTGAGTCATGCAAAAGCAAAGATTTATGGCAAGCAATTAGCCAAAGAAAATAGCTTAAACGTTGCCACTCGAAGTTATCAGGAACTTGTCTCATCTACATTTCTGTAAAAAAAGAGAAAAAACCCTATTCACCCCCTTATGGATTTTTCTGCATTTTTGCAGGTCTTTGTCACTTCTTTCGATTGGAGCTTCCCCATGGGTCTCCTCTGACTTTATAGAATAGCAGAGAACAGAACAGAACAGAACAGAATAGGAGAATGGAGCATGGAACATGAATAGAACAGAACAGGGGAATGGAAAATGAGTAGAGTAGAATAGAGCAGAGCAGAGCAGAGCAGAGCAGAGCCGAACAGAACAGAACAGAACAGAACGGAACGGAATAGGAGAATGGACCATGGAGCATGGAACATGAATAGAACAGAACAGGAGAATGGAAAATGAGCAGAATAGAGCAGAGCAGAACGGAACAGAACGGAACAGAACAGAACAGGAACAGAATAGGAGAATGGAGCATGGAACATGGAACATGAATAGACCAGAACAGGAGAATGGAAAATGAGTAGAGTAGAACAGAGCAGAACAGAGCAGAACAGAGCAGAACAGGAGCATGGAGCATGGAGCATGGAGCATGGAGCATGGAGCATGGAGCATGGAGCATGGAGCATGGAGCATGGAGCATGGAGCATGGAGCATGGAGCATGGAGCATGGAGCATGGAGCATGGAGCATGGAGCATGGAGCATGGAGCATGGAGCATGGAGCATGGATAGAACAAAACAGGAGAATGGAAAATGAATAGAGTAGAATAGAGTCGAGCGGAACGGAACGGAACAAAACAGAACAGAACAAAACACAGAACAGAACAAAATAAAACAGAACAAGAGAATGGAAAATGAGTAGAGTAAACTTTGCCTAACAGAAGTTTGCAAAGGGCCATCGTGCAACACTACACTGCAAACGCCATCAATACGAATCTTAGTCATACCTTCAATTGAGTTGACTGACAAAGGCGGCCATTATTTTCTCACTGATTTGTGAAATAAATCAAACTAACAACTTTGTTGCTATCTGTTCACTCAAAAGCGTCTTTATGTATCACTGTGGCCCACGTGTAACTTTTGTAACATTCAGCGTAATATACATATATATTCATACAAACATTCAGAAAATCTGCCCTCCGCCCCCCCCCAAATCTAATATTTCCCATTTAATTTTAGGATATTATTCTTTTATTATATTATTGATTTTATTGTGCCTTCTGATCATAGTTTACTACAGTGCTACCTCTACCTACGAACGCCTCTACTTACGAACTTTTCCAGCAGCTGTTTCTTCCCAGGAGATTCCTAGAGCGGCCCCATGGAGGCTTCTCTCCACCTTTTCCGGCCCTGTTTCTTCCCAGGAGATTCCTAGAGAGGCCCCATGGAGGCTTCTCCCTGCCTTTCCTGGCCCTGTTTCCTCCCAGGAGATTCCTAGAGAGGCCCCATGGAGGCTTCTCCCTGCCTTTTCTGGCCTTGTTTCCTCCCAGAGAGATTCCTAGAGAGGCCCCATGGAGGCTTTTCCCTGCCTGTTCCAGCCCTGTTTCCTCCCAGAGAGATTCCTAGAGAGGCCCCGCGGAAGCTTCTCCCTGCCTGTTCCAGCCCTGTTTCCTCCCAGAGAGATTCCTAGAGAGGCCCCATGGAGGCTTCTCCCCACCTTTTCCGGCCCTGTTTCCTCGCAGGAGATTCCTAGAGGCTCGGGTTTGTAAGTAGAAAATGGTTCTTGAGAAGAGGCAAAAAAATCTTGAACACCGGGTTCTTATCTCGGAAAGTTTGTAAGTAGAGGCGTTTATAAGGTAGAGGTGCCACCATATTCTAAATTTATAAACTCTTCTTTTCTTTGCATTAGGGCTCTAGGCTCCGAGGTCAGTTTTCACGTTACATGTTTCACAGCTTATGATTTGTTGCCAAATCCTCCTCGTAGGATTTCTTTGATCTATTCAAAAATGGCCAATAGAGATTCTCCAAACAATACGAAATCGACGCAAAAGGTAACAATTCACCAACAGGGATGCAGATGTATGACAAAGCACTTTCAAGTTCGCCAGAAAACTGCAGCTTAGCCATATAGCTCCATAAAACCCAAAGTCATTTTGACGTTAAGACTTCTAATGGCCTTTGACGGCAGATCGAGGACGCAAAGTCGTGACCGTTTTCCATTACCATTTTTTAAAACAACTTTTAAAACTACTATTTGCAACCTCTACTTTTTGGGCCACTCTCACGCAGAGAGACACACTGCCATGATTTTTTAAAAAAAGATACAGAAAAGAAACCTTCTACTGCAGGAATTTCCAGGTTCAAACATGTGGTTAAACCTCTCAAAGAAAGTACCAACTCAGCTTTCTGTTGCATTATCCAGACAAACCACCAGAGGGCAGCAGAAAGACACTATAGGAAAACCCGCAGCCCTTTGCTGGCTTATAGCGGCCGCGAAGATGTTAACATCCCTTTTATTGAAGTGGCTTTGTTTTGGATAGAACCCCAAAACCAGAGTGACTTCGAATTAAAAAATTGCAACCGATAGGGAAAGCTTGTGCAATGCAGCATCTACTTGGGGAAGCAGTGCCCCGCATACGGCCCAAATCGGGAGGGGAGGGGATTCAATAAAACCCCGCCCCCCACCCTCAACCAAGAGCTACCTAGGAGTAATTTACCACCACCTCTGCAGTGCAAACTACTCAGTAACGAATTGGGTGGGTTTCCAGCCCAGGTGGGCGTCTTCGCTGCCAAAGTTCCAAATTCCTACCTCTAGGTCGTTGGCTTTCAAGCCCTCCCCCCACTTTCAAAAATGCATTTAAATCCAATTGAAGCACATTCCATCTTAGTTAACCCCTAATTTTTTTTGGAGGGGGGGGGAGTTTGTCACTTTCCCTCCATTCACGTTAAAAACCAAGTCAGGTCCTGTTCAGACGCAGCGCCCGGAAGAATCCAAGCCCCGCGCAGAGCAATCCTACATATTATTTTTCCCTCCCCCCCCACCCTTCCTGGCGGGGTGGGGGGGGGTCATCCTTCCCTTTGCGGGGGAAAGCCTCCAAATATACATTTCTCCCCCACCCTTACAAACCCGCACCCACAAAAACGCACTCCCCCTGTCTATATCCCCCCCCAAAAAAGTTCAGCGGAGTTTTTAAAAAAAATCTCCCACTCACCCACTCATCCCCCCCCAAAATAAACCCTCGGGGGGGGGATACGCAGCAAAGCAGAAAGCTCGGACGCCATGGCCCCCAAATAAAGTGACATGGGGAGGGATTGGAGAGGACAGGAGGCGTTTGCAGCCCCCACGGTTAGGCCTTCTCTGCCCCCCTCCCCAAGTACAAAATAGAGAAAAAAACCGTCCAAGCTGGTGGGGGTGGATATTTCCCCCTGGCCCGGTTCGGCTGCTGCTCCTTGGCGCAAATCGCACCATCCGGTGGCCAAGCGGGAAAGAGGGAATGCCCAAAACGGACCCTCCAGGAAAGTCTCAAAGTTGGGTGATGAGACCCCCGGGGACGACCCTATCCTGTCTCTCGCCCCCCCGTCCCCAAATGGACCCCAGCCCGGCCTTTACCTTGCTTGACGCACTTCAGCCGGATGGGGTCTTTGCAATGCTTAATGACGGCCAAAACATCCCGGATGGTCAGCCCGGCCACGGGGGTCTCGTTGACCTCCAGCAGGAGCTCCTCGGGCGCCAACTTCCCGCCGCTCTCGTAGACCACCTTGCCGGCTTTCACCTCCCCCAGGTAGGGGAACTGCCCGTTCTCGGCTCCCCCTTTCAGCTCGAAGCCCAGCTGACCCTCGGCGTTCCTGGCCACGGCGCATTCGTGGACGCGGTTGGTCCAGTGGTGCTTTTTCTTCGAGGCCCCCTTGGACATTGCCGTGGGGGGGGGCGGGCGGCGGGTCGGGGGGGAGCGACGCGAGGAACGAGGGGCGCGCTCGGCGGCTTCCCTCCCCGGCCTCGGGCTGTCCTTGGAGTTCCCTTTGGCGGGGAGGGAAGGGGGAGAGGAGGCGAGGAAGGAGGGAACGAGGCGGAGGAGAGGAGGAGGAGGAGGCAAGAGAGGAGGGCTCGGTGGGGCGGGGGGTCCGCTGCTCCCCGCCTTTAGTCTGGCTGGGAAGGAAGGAAGGAAGGATGGGGAGGAGGAGAGGAACGGGGAAGGAAGAAAGGAAGGAAGGATTAGAAAGAAAAGACAGGAATCAAAAACAGGAAGAAAGGAGGGAGAGAAGGGAAGGGTGGTGAGAAGGAGGAGAGGAACAGTGATGGGGGAAGGAAGGAAGAAAGGATTAGAAAGAAAAGACAGGACGAAAAGAGGGAAAGAAGGGAAGGATGGTGAGAAGGAGGAGAGGAACAATGATGGGGAGAAGGAAGGAAGGAAAGACTAGGAAGAAAAGACAGGAAGGAAGGAGGGAGAGAAGGGAAGGATGGTGAGGAGGAGGAGAGGAATGGGGATGGGGGGAAGGAAGGAAGGATGTACTAGAAATAAAAGACAGGAAGAAAAGGAAGGAAGGAGGGAGGGAGAGAAGGGAGGGATGGGGAGGAGGAGGAGAGAAACGGGGAAGGAAGGAAGGGAAGAAGGGAAGAGGGGAGGCCGGTCCCCCTTCGTGCTGGCTCTAGTGGCGGCCGCAAGCCATGGCACCCCCCCGCCGCAGCCCCCAGCCGCCGCCGCTGCAGCTCGGATGCCGGGATGCTGCCTCGGCTGGCGAGCCCCGGAGCGACCGGGCGTCTCTCTCTCTCTCTCTTGTCTGTCAGCCAGCCAGACTGAGTTGTACGGTAAGTGGGGGCGCGCGGCGGGTGGGTGGGTGGGCGGGCGGGCTTTGCAACGCCTGGAAGGGAGGCGTGGGGGGGGGGGAGGCGGGCGGGCTGGCTTGGCTGGGCTTCTCCGCCGCGCTGACCCGGTAGTGAAGACCGGAGAGCGAGCGAGAGGAGGCTGCCTCGCCTGGCAGAGCCACAAACGGGGGAGGCGAGGAGGAAGGCGGAGAGCGCAGCCAGCGGTGGGTGGGGAGGGAGGGAAGGAAGGAAGGAGGGAGGAGGAGGAGAAGAGGAGGAGGAGAGAGGCTCCTCTCGGGTCGCTTGAATCCTCGGTTTTCTCGCCCCTTTAAATCCGACTTTGTGGGAGGGGGAGATAACCCGACTTTCTCCCCTTCCTGCCTTCCTCGTCGCCCCCTCCCCTCTTCTCCTCCTCCCATCAGAAACCCCGGGGGTCTTTTTGCCGAGGAGGGGGTGGGAGGTTGGGGGCCTGGGAGGGGGAGCCGCCCTCTCTCCAGCCCTTTCACTCTCTCTCGCTCATCTCCGGGATGGAATACAATAACAGCAATGGCATTTAGACTTATACACCGCCTCGTAGTGCTTTTACAGCCCTCTCTAAGCAGTTTACAAAACCAGCCTATGGCCCCAACAATCTGGGTCCTCATTTGACCCACCTCGGAAGGATGGAAGGCTGAGTCAACCTTGAGCTGGTGATGAGGTTTGAACTGCTGAACTACAGCTGGCGGTGAGCTGAAGTAGCCTGCAGTGCTGTGCTCTAACCACTGCGCCGCTCCGGCTAGAATAGAATAGAATGTAGAATTAGCAATAGCAATATACCACTTCATAATGCTTTTACAGCCCCCTTTAAGTGGTTTACAGAATCAGCCTATCGCCCACAACAATCTGGATTCTTGTTTGACCCACCTCACAAGGATGGAAGGCTGAGTCCACCTTGAGTTGGTGGTGAGATTTGAACTGCTGAACTACAGCTAGTAGTTAGCTGAAGTTGCCTGCAGTACTGCACTCTAACCACTGTGCCACCACAACTCAAATAGAATGGAAAGAAATGGAGTGGAGTAGAGTAGAGTAGAGTAGAGTAGACTAGAGTAGAGTAGAGTAGAGTAGAATATGGAATTATCAATAGCATTTAGACTTATATACCGCTTCCTAGTGCTTTCACAGCCTTCTCTAAGCAGTTTACAGAGTCAGCCTCTTGCCCCCAACGATCTGGGTCCTCACTTGACCCACCTTGGAAGGAGGGAAGGTTCCGTCCACCTTGAGCCGGTGGTGGGATTTGAACTGCTGAACTAAAGCTAGCAGTTAGCTGCACTCTAACCACTGTGCCACCCCAGCTCTTTATGTATGGTGAGGAGTAGAAATCTCGTTTAAAACCAGTGATCCTCATGGAAGAAGTTTCTCTCGCTGCCTCTCTCTTTGCTGCGGGCGTCCCGTCTGTCAGGCCTTTGTTTTGGGGACTTTTCCAGGGAAAGGCCGAAGAGCTCCTCCTGGGCCTTCAAAGAAAAGAAGGACAGAAGACGCCTCGTTTTGACTTCCAGAAAAGTCTATCATCTATCTTTCATCTATGTCTGTCTGTCTGTCTGTCTGTCTGTCTGTCTGTCTGTCTGTCTGTCTGTCTGTCTGTCTGTCTGTCTGTCTGTCTGTCTCTCTCTCTCTCTCTCTCTCTCTATCTATCTATCTATCTCTCTATCATCTATCTATCTATCTATCTATCATCTATCTATCTATCTATCTATCATCTATCTATCTATCTATCATCTATCTATCTATCTATCTATCTATCTATCTATCATCTATCTATCTATCTATCATCTATCTATCTATCTATCTATCTATCTATCATCTATCTATCATCTATCTATCTATCTATCTATCTATCTATCATCTATCTATCATCTATCTATCTATCTATCATCTATCTATCTATCTATCTATCTATCTATCTATCTATCTATCTATCTATCTATCTATCAATCATCTATCTATCTATCATCTATCTATCTATCTATCTATCTATCTATCTATCTATCTATCATCTATCTATCTATCATCTATCTATCTATCTATCTATCTATCATCTATCTATCATCTATCTATCATCTATCTATCTATCTATCTATCTATCTATCTATATATCTATCTTTCATCTATCTATCTATCTATCTATCTATCTATCTATCTATCTATCTATCTATCTATCTTTGTTTCATTTTACTTCAGTTCTACTTCTACATTGCTGGAAATAAGCCAGATTCATTAGGATTATATGAATTTTCCAGTACTTATTAAAACCTGGGGGCTGACCACATTTACTACCTCATTTTTAAAATGACATATATCTTGAGTTGACAGTACAGGCACTGGGTGTTTTTTAAAATAATCTTTTAAGACCCATCAATAGCCATATGAGCCCGTTTAGGTTATTAATTTGTTACAGTTATACTGTTTTAGAAAATTACAGTCCAATGATTTTGTTGTCAGAGGAACAATAGATTTGCAGTCATAAAACCAAGAGAAGAAATAGCTCCTTGGTTGAATTTACCCAAATCCTCAGTTTAACACAATAGCAGGGATAGTTAAAGCCCCTAGTCGCACTGGAGATTGACCATCGTGAATTTCTTTGACTAACAGAATGATAATAGATTCCGAAGTTTCGGACTTTATATTTGCCTTCTTTTTTATCGTCCAGTGATACCTCGTCTTACAAACCCCTCGTCATACAAACTTTTCGAGATACAAACCCGGGGTTTAAGAATTTTTTGCCTCTTCTTCCAAACCATTTTCACCTTACAAACCCAAGCCGCCGCCACTGGGATGCCCCGCCTCCGGACTTCCTTTGCCAGCGAAGTGCCCGTTTTTGCGCTGCTGGGATTTCCCTGAGGCTCCCCTCCGTGGGAAACCCCACCTCCGGACTTCCGTTGCCAGCGAAGCACCCATTTTTGCACTGCTGGGATTCCCCTGCTGGGATTCCCCTGCAGCATCACAAAAACACGGAAGTCCGGAGGTGGGGTTTCCCATGGAGGGGAGCCTCAGGGGAATCCCAGCAGCGCAAAAACGGGCACTTCGGCTGGCAAAAGGGGTGAGTTTTGGGCTTGCATGCATTAATCGCTTTTCCATTGATTCCTTTTTTAAAAAATAATATTTTTATTGGTTTTTTTCAAAGTAACAAACACAACAAGCAAAACATATAACACTTAATGGGAAACATTGTTTCATCTTACAAACCTTTCACCTTACAGACCTCATCCTGGAACCAATTAAGTTCATAAGATGAGGTATCACTGTATTTGTAATTTTATATTATTGAAAGCTGCCCCGAGTCCTTTGAGATTCGGTGGCACAGAAGTCGAGTTAAATAAAATAGACAAAATAAGTAAAATGTCTCTTTGACCAACATCATACCCAGTGTTATTTTTTTCTGATCGATAGAAATGCTTTATAACGCCGTGCAAATAAAAATATTTTTTTTAAAAAAAATCATGTTTAAAATGTGAACAGTTTAAAAACCCCAACTAGATGTGTTGTATCATCTACAGTCGCAGTGTGAGTAACCTCTCTAGGGACCACATATCATAACCAGTAGTGGGATTCAAATAATTTAGAAACATAGAAGATTGACCGCAGAAAGAGACCTCCTGGTCCATCTAGTCTGCCCTTATACTATTTCCTGTATTTTATCTTAGGATGGATCTAGTTATAGTTTATTAGATTTGTATGCCGTCCCTCTCCGAAGACTCGGGGCGGATCTATGTTTATCCCAGGCATGTTTAAATTCAGTTCCTGTGGATTTACCAACCACATCTGCTGGAAGTTTGTTTCAAGCATCTACTACTCTTTCAATCAAATAATATTTTCTCACGTGGCTTCTGATCTTTCCCCCAACCCACCTCAGATTGTGTTCCCTTGTCCTTGGGTTCACTTTCCTATTAAAAACACTTCCCTCTTGAAACTTATTTAACCCTTTCACATATTTAAATGTTTCAATCACGTCCCCCCTTTCCCTTCTGTCCTCCAGACTCTACAGATGGAGTTCGTGAAGTCTTTCCCGATAGGTTTTATGCTTAAGACCTTCCACCATTTTTGTAGCCCGTCTTTGGACCCGTTCAATTTTGTCAATATCTTTTTGTAGGTGAGGTCTGCAGAACTGGACACAGTATTCCACATGGGGTCTCATCAGCGCTCTATACTTGCCCCTTATATTCAATGAGTGTATATTATATATTGTATATCCATCCATCCATCCATCCATCCATCCATCCATCCATCCATCCATCCATCCATCCATCCAAATAGATCTGGAAGGGATCTTCAACTCCTGCAACCGTTCTTCACAAATTCTGTAAATTCAAGGTCTTACCACCTTTCAGACACTTATTCTCAATCCTAGAATGGACTGGATATAAAAATGTACCCATTCCTCCCACCTCTGTGTGCGATCATGAGTAAGATTAATGATGTGTGAAGGTGTTTGTTGTCACTATCACTGTTAGTAACAACTTTAAACACAGGCCTACACTCCTTCCTTTCCTTCTGCCATGGCTTCATTTGAAAAGAGTATTCTTCTTAACACCAAAATTTCTTTTAACCGAGTCTAGTATCACCTTGAGGTTCGACTACTGCAATGCTCTCTACATGGGGCTACCCTTGAAGAATGTTCAGAAACTACAAATTGTGCGGAATGCAGCTCTATTCTGGCCCGATGCCATGTAGGACTTTATTGTTATTGTTATTGCTATCGCTATCGCTATCGCTGTCGCTGTCGTTGTCGTTGTCATTGTTATTGTTGTTGTTGTTATTATTATTAATTAGATTTGTATGCCACCCCTCTCCAAAGACTCGGGGCAGCTCACAACAATAAAAACAATGTAATAAACCTAATACATTAAAAGAAGTCTAAAACCCATTATTTAAAAACCATACAATACACTCATACCATACATAAATAGTATAACCCAGGGGCTCAGCTTCCCCATGCCTGATGACATAGGTGGGTCTTTAATAGCTTACAAAAGGCAAGGAGGGTGGAGGCAGTTCTATATCTCCGGGGGGAGTAAAACCCAAACTCAGAACAATCTACATACATATACCCGTGAAAATCTACCAAAAAGAAATATATATACACCAATATATATATATATATATATATATATATATATATATATATATATATATATATATATATATATATATATATATATATGTATCCCTTCAATATATCAGGGTGATTTGACACAAAAAAACCATGTAACCCTTCCCTGGTACAGAGCTGAAGGGATTGGATACTGTAGCCTAGAGGTTAATTCTCTGCCTTACAAGGCAAAGGCTGCAAGTTCAAGTCCCAGTGAGGGTATGGCTAGCTGATGAGGCCTGAACAAGGCCAAAATAGATCTATCCTAGTCTCCCTTAATTTTCAAATTCAGTAAAAAACATGTGGTACACAGAGAGAGAGAGAGAGAGAGGGAGGGAGGGAGCAGTATACACTGCTCAAAAAAAGTAAAGGGAACACTAAAATAACACATTCCAGGTCTCAATGAATGAAATATTCCCATTGAATACTTTGTTCTATACAAAGTTGAAGGTGTACAACAGCATGTGAAATTGATTGTCAATCAGTGTTGCTTCCTAAGTGGACAATTTGATTTCACAGAGGTTTGATCAGACAGAGGAACATGTCCTGAACTAAGAGGAGTTAGAACAATACAGAGAAGAGCAACAGAGATGATTAGGGGACTGGAGGCTAAAACATATGAAGAATGGTTGCAGGAACTGGGTATGCCTAGTTTAATGGAAAGAAGGACCAGGGGAGACAGGATAGCAGTCTTCCAATATCTCAAGGGTTGCCACAAAGAAGAAGGAGTCAACCTATTCTCCAAAGCACCTGAAGGGTAGAACAAGAAGCAACGGGTGGAAACTAAACAAGGAGAGAAGCAACTTAGAACTAAGGAGAAATTTCCTGGTAGTTAGAACAATTAACCAGTGGAACAGCTTGCTTCCAGAAGTTGTTGTGAATGCTCCAAGACTGAAAGTTTGAAGATGTTGGATTTGTCTTCTGTAGGGTCTCCTGCCCAAGTTCCCTTCCAACTCTGTTGTTGTTGTTGTTGTTGATGTTGTTGTTGTTGTTGTTGTTGTTGTTAAATTCAAGAGCGGCTAAACTTGTGGGAATGTAGGGGGGAAAAACATTTGTCTTGCTAGCATTAGCAGTGACACGAACTATGTCGCTGGTTTGCAAGCAAGCAGTCAAGCCTTTAGATAAGAATCTTAAGAATGCTCGCTGGAATCACATTCAGCTAATACTCCCAGACCATAATTGCTTTTTCTTGCTCCTACGTGGCAATCCATGCAGGGGCTACCTTTGAAAGAGGCTGGAGGGGTTGGGAGTGGGAGACACTGTTTTTCAGTGGTTCTCCTCCTACCTCTCCGGTCGGTCGCAGTCGGTGTTAGTGGGGGGTCAGAGGTCGACCTCGAGGTTTCTCCCTTGTGGGGTGCCTCAGGGGTCGGTCCTCTCCCCCCTGCTATTTAATATCTACATGAAACCGCTAGGTGAGATCATCCAAGGGCATGGGGTGAGGTATCATCAATATGCCGATGATACCCAGCTATACATCTCCACCCCATGTCCAGTCAGCGAAGCAGTGGAAGTGATGTGCCAATGCCTGGAGGCTGTTGGGGCCTGGATGGGTGTCAACAAACTCAAACTCATCCCAGACAAGACAGAGTGGCTGTGGGTCCTGCCTCCCAAGGACAATTCCATCTGTCCGTCCATTACCCTGGGCGGAGAATCATTGACCCCCTCAGAGAGGGTTCGCAACTTGGGCGTCCTCCTCGATCCACAGCTCACATTAGAGAAACATCTTTCAGCTTTGGTGAGGGGGGCGTTTGCCCAGGTTCTCCTGGTGCATCAGTTGCGACCCTATTTGGACCGGGAGTCACTGGTCACAGTCACTCATGCCCTCATCTCCTCGAGGCTCGACTACTGTAACGCTCTCTACATGGGGCTACCTTTGAAGAGTGTTCGGAAACTTCAGATTGTGCAGAATGCAGCTGCGAGAGCAGTCATGGGCTTCCCTAAGTATGCCCATGTCACACCAACACTCCGCAGTCTGCATTGGTTGCCGATCAGTTTCCGGTCACAATTCAAAGTGTTGGTTATGACCTATAAAGCCCTTCATGGCACCAGACCAGAATATCTCATGGACCGCCTTCTGCTGCACGAATCCCAGCGACTGATTAGGTCCCACAGAGTCGGCCTTCTCCGGGTCCCGTCAACTAAACAACTTCATTTGGCAGGTCCCAGGGGAAGAGCCTTCTCTGTGGCGGCCCCGACTATCTGGAACCAGCTCCCCCCGGAGATTAGAACTGCCCCCACCCTCCTTGCCTTTCACAAACTCCTTAAAACCCACCTTTGCCATCAGGCATGGGGGAATTGAGATATCTCCCCCTGGGCCTATACAATTTATGTATGGTATGTTTGTTTGTGTGTATGTCTGCTTAATAACGGGGTTTTTAAAATGTTTTTTAAATTATTAGATTTGTCATGAATTGTTCTATTGCTGTTGTGAGCCACCCCGAGTCTACGGAGAGGGGTGGCATACAAATCTAATAAGTAAGTAAGTAAGTAAGTAAGTAAGTAAGTAAGTAAGTAAGTAAGTAAGTAAGTAAGTAAGTAAGTAAGTCAATCGGTCAATCGGTCAATCGGTCAATCGGTCAATCAGTCAATCGGAGGCAGTGTTCCCTCTAATTTTTTTGGGGGGTGGGCAGAAAAGTATAATGTCTGAACGGCAGTCCCTTCGGGACTGGGCGGCACAGAAATAATAAATGAATGAATGAATGAATGAATGAATGAATGAACGAATGAACAAACAAACAAACAAACAAATAAAAAACCCACCCTGTTTTGCCTCAGAGAATTTCAAAATAAAATACTGTACTGTACTGTGTGTCTATAACAGTGAGTTCATAATAGGGCAACTCTATCAATATCAAAATGCCACTTAAATAGTTGAGCTAGTTTCAAACTAGATTTTGATTTTCTTTCTCTCTTCCTTACTCCCATTCTTTTTCTTTCTCTTTTCCTTCCTCTCTTTTTTCTATCTGTTTCTCTCTCTTCCTCTCTTCCTCTCTCTCTCCTTCCCTCTCACTCTTTCCCTCTCGGCTTCTGGGCAGGTTTGGAAAACTCTGAGTTGATGATGATTTTTAAGTGAGCGATTGCTCACTGCTCAGCTTAGAGGGAACTATGCCGACAAGGCTGGATAGCAACTTTAGATAATCTAAGTGGGACTGGAGGCTTAGGTGGAATGGAATCTCCAGCTACTAACTTAAAAATTGCAGCCCAAAATCCAATCAGAATAACAAGGTCTCATATTTTTTTTCAGGAGAAGGTGAGGGTGGATATCCCATCCCTTGCAAGACATCCCAACCGTTGTCCAACACGGATGCCAAGGCCACCATAGAAACATTTCTGACAGCAGAAAAAGACCTCATGGTCCATCTACTCTGCCACTCGGTTAAAGACCACGGAATACTAATAACTAAAGATCTAAGTGCCAAAGCCCAGTGCAACAACATAGCCAAGAAGGCTTCAGGAGTTTTAAACCTAATGCTATGTAGCTTCTGCTCTGGCAATCTCTCACTACTTACCAGAGCTTACAAAACTTTAGTCAGACCCATCCACGAATACAGCTCATCTGTTTGGAACCCATATCGCATCTCAGATATTAACACCCTTGAAAATGTCCAAAGATACTTCACCAGAAGAGCCCTTCACTCCTCCACTCGAATAGACTTTCAATCCTGGGCCTAGAAAGTTTAGAACTAAGACGCGTTAAACAAGATCTAAGTATTGCCCACAAGATTATATGCTGCAATGTCCTGCCTGTCGGCGACTACTTCAGCTTCAACCACAACAACACAAGAACACACAACAGATTTAAACCGCTCCAAACTTGACTGTAAAAAATATGACTTTAGTAATTGAGTTGTCGAAGCATGGAACTCATTACCGGACTCTGTAGTATCATCCCCAAACCCCCAACACTTTACCCTTAGACTATCCATGGTTGACCTCTCCAGATTCCTAAGAGGTCAGTAAGAGGTGAGTACAAGTGCACCAGTGTGCCTTTCATCCCCTGTCCTATTGCTCTCCTATATCTCGTATTTCTTCTCTACTATATCCTCTATAACAGTGTTTTTCAACCAGTGTGCCGTGGCACACTAGTGTGCCGCGAGACATGGTCAGGTGTGCCGCGAAGCTCAGAGAGAAAGAAAGCAAGAGAGAGAGAAAGCAAGAGAGAAAGAAAGCAAGAGAGAAAGAAAGAGAGAAAGAAAGTAAGAGAGAGAGAAAGCAAGAGAGAAAGAAAGAGAAAGAAAGCAAGCGAGAAAGAGAACAAGAGAGAGAGAAAGAAAGCAAGAGAGAGAGAAAGAGAGAAAGAAAGAAAGTAAGAGAGAGAGAAAGAAAGAGAGAAAGAAAGAGAAAGAAAGAGCAAGCGAGAAAGAGAATAAGAGAGAGAGAAAGAAAGCAAGAGAGAGAGAAAGAACAAGAGTAAGAGAGAGAGAGAAAGAGAGAGAGAGAACGAGAGGGAGGGAAGGAGAGAGAGAGAAAGACATAGAGGGAGGTAGGGAGGGAGAGAGAAAGAGAGCAAAAAAGAGAGGAAGGAAGAGAAAGGAAGAGGAAGGAAGGGAGAGAAAGAGGGAGAAAGAAATAGAGTGAAGGGGAGGAAGAGAGAGAGATAATTTTTTTGTTCAAACTTTTTTTATCTCCCCCCCCCGCTCAATGTGCCCCAGGGTTTCGTAAATGTATAAAATGTGCCGCGGCTCAAAAAAGGTTGAAAATCACTGCTCTATAACCTTCACTGTGTATTATTGTGTATTGGACAAAATAAATAAATAAAATAAATAAATTTTATTTTTCAGGAGAAGGTGATGATGGATATCCCATCTCTTGCAAGACCACCATAGAAACATCGAAACCTAGAAGATTGACGGCAGAAAAAGACCTCATGGTCCATCTAATACCATTTCCTGTATTTTATCTTAGAATGGATATATGTCTTAAGCCATCAATTCGAGAAAATATGGGAGTTGTGGGGGGAAAAAGGTAGAGAGATATCTAATAAAAGATGAGCTACTTATGCCGAACAGATGAAAAAAAACAAAATATCTCAAGCAGTACTGAAAATCGTCCAAGATGGCAGTGCAAAATTACCTCTTCTCTTGGAATTGAGCCAACAAAGAGCCGTGAAGAAAATGAAAGAAGAAAGGAAAAACAAACGCAGAGAGAGAGAGATGGGTGGGCTGGGGACAGACAGACAGAGACAGAGAGAGAGAGAGGAAGAAATAAACAGAGAAAGAGAAACAGAGAGACAGAGACAGATAGACAATGAAACAGAGACAGACAGAGAGGAAGAAAGAGAAAGAGAAAAAGAGACACAAAGGAAGAAAGAATGGAGAGAGAGAGAAAGAGAAAGAGACAGAAAGAAAGAAAGAAAAAAAATAAAGGAAAGAATGAAAGAATGAAGAAGAAAGAGAGTGGGAGAGAAACAGAGAGACAGAGACGGAGATAGAGGAAGAAAGAGGGAGAGAGAGAGGAAGAGAGAAGGGAAAAACTAGAAAGAAAAAGACAGAGGAAGAGAAAGAGAAACAAAGAGAGAGAGAAAAACAGAAAGAAACAGAGACACAGAGACAGACAGACAATGAAACAGAGACAGACAGATAGGAAGAAAGAGAAAGAGAAAAAGAAACAGACAGGAAGAAAGAGAATGGAGAGAGAGAGAAAGAGACAGAAAGAAAGAAAGAGAGGAAGAAAGAGAGTGGGAGAGAAACAGAGGAAAACAGAGAGACAGAGTTAGAGGAAGAAAGAGGGAGAGAGAGAGGAAGAAAGAGAAAGAAAAAGAGAGTAAGAGAAAGAGACAAAGAGAGAGAGAGAGAGAGAGAGAAAGACAGAGAGAAACAGGGACAGATAGAGTAAGAAAGGGGGGGAGAGAAAGGGAGAAAGACAAAGAAAAAGAGAGACAGACAGAGAAAGCAAGAAAGAGACAGACAGAGAGAGAGATAGAAAGAGAGGAAGAGAGAGAAGAGAAGAGAAGAGAGAGAGAAATAATCCAAGCCCGCAAGGAGATGATTCTTTTGAGGAATTCTTTAAAGTTACACATTCTCCCTCCTCAGTTCTTTTCTGTGTAAATAATAAGAAGTCGAATGTAGCACGGAGACAAATTTAATTAGGCCATCTTTATCTGGGCCAGCCTGTAGTATCCAATGTCAGACTTCATAATTCCCTAAGTGCTATGTTCAAAAGCAAATACAATAACTTTCCAAACAAAAAGAAACATTTAAATATGTGAAAGGGCTAAATAAGGTCCAGGAGGGAAGTGTTTTTCATAGGAAAGGGAACCCAAGGACAAGGGGGCGCAGTCTGAGGTCAGTTGTGGGGAAGATCAGAAGCAACGTGAGAAAATATTATTTGACTGGAAGAGTCGTAGATGCTTGGAACAAACTTCCAGCAGACGTGGTTGGTCAATCCACAGTCGTTGAATTTAAACATGCCTGGGATAAACATAGATCCAACCTAAGATAAAATACAGGAAATATTATAAGGGCAGACTAGAGAGACCATGGGGTCTTTTTCTGCCGTCAATCTTCTATGTTTCTCTGTTTCTAATTATTATTAATTATTAATCAATTATTTTTTATTGTTATTGCTATTGCTATTGCTATTGCTATTGCTATTGCTATTGCTATTGCTATTGCTATGCTATTTATTTATTGATTGATTGATTGATTTGATTTGATTTGATTTGTATGCCGCCCCTCTCCGGAGACTCGGGGCGGCTAACAGTGACAATAAAACAGTGTACAATAGTAATTTGGTATTAGAAATGATTAAAAATCCATTAATATAAAAACCAAACATACATACATATATACCATGCATAGAATTGTGAAGGCCTAGGGGGAAAGAGTATCTCAATTCCCCCATGCCTGGTGGCAGAGGTGGGTTTTAAGTTGTTTACAAAAGGCAAGAAGGGTGGGGGCAGTTCTAATCTCTGGGGAGAGTTGGTTCCAGAGGGCCGGGGCCGCCACAGAGAAGGCTCTTCCCCTGGGTCCCGCCAGGCGACATTGCTTAGTTGACGGGACCCGGAGAATATTGCTTTGCTATTGCTATTTTTAGAAAGACAATTCCGCAAAGGGAAAAGCGTGAGAAATGAAATACACTCCCTACCGACCTACCCGGTGATCAATTGCCTACCTTATCAAAAAGGGTGCACAATAAATACAATATCTGCCATGCCTCTATCAATCACTCCTGTGGCTTCTGCCTCTTTCTCTCCCAATGAAGTCTTCAGTTGAATTTTTTTTTTGGTCTCTTCTGCTCACGTCTGGCCTCCCCTCCCTCCCTCCCTTTCTAATTGTCAAGTGGAAAGAAGGAAGGAAAGGAATAAATCTTGTGTACGGTACAGCTCCCCGTCTTTTAGCAGCTGAGGTTCGGTGTTTATCAGATATTAATTTTACGGCTGAGGATGTGAGCTGCGGTATCTCTTGCATGATTTCTCTCTTGACCTACTTCATCTAGACCAGGCGAGAGCAAGGACTTCTTCAATAACTTCTATTGCTTTTTTTTCGGGCAATTCTTCTTCCCAAATTTACTACCTTTTCTTTTGGCTGGGAGACATATTTATTTATTTATTTATTTATTTATTTATTTATTCATTCATTCATTCATTCATTCATTCATTCATTCATTCATTCGATGACTGATTGTGTTCTGTCGGGCTCTCTGGTAGAATCCTCCCAAAAATTCACAGGTACAAATTTCAGACACACAAAATTCAAAGCAATGTTCTTTATAATGAAAATCCACTTAAACCAAGCCCTCTTTTGGTATAGCCAAGAGCACTCGTCTCCAAACAAACTGGTAATTGGTACAAGTCCCTTATCAGTTCTGTGATACTTAGCTTGCAGCTGTGAGGCAATTCACAGTCCTTCTTCTTTCACAAAGTGAAACACACTTTGCTCTGGTTTAGTTTCAAAGCAGGGAAAAATCAGCACACAAAAGGTCAAAGTCAGTAAAGCAGTCACGAAACACAACGATCAGATAATCCTCCACAATGGCCAAACCCACAGGTTGCTATCTATAGCAGCCTCACTAATGACCACAGCCCCACCCAACCACAGGTGGCCTCATTTTCTTCGATAATAATCTCTCAGTTGTTGTTGCCTATGCATCGCTCTCTGCATGCGTGGCTGTATCATTAACTCTTGTTCTGACTCCAAGGAGGAGCTAGATAATTGATCTCCTTCTGAACTGTCTGCCACACTCTCCTCCTCCCTGTCACTCATGTCTTCTTGGTCAGAGGAGCCTTCATCAGCAGATTCCACCGGGGGAGGGGGCAAAACAGGCCTGCAGCATGTGGATGTCTCCCCCACATCCACAGTCCTTGGGGCAGGAGCTGGGCCAGAGTTACCACAACAGATTGATTGATTGATTGATTGATTGATTTGATTTGCATGCCACCCCTCTCCGATGACTCGGAGCGGCTCACAACAACAAGACATCATGTACAAATCTAATGTTAAAAAACAATTTAAAGCCCTTATGATATAAAGAAACACAATCACCCTACCTAACAGACCGGACATGAACCATAATAGCTAGGGGTATATCAGTTTCCCCATGCCTGGCGACAAGAGTGAGTCTTCAGGCGCTTTCGAAATGCAAGGTGGGGGAGTTGGGGGGGGGGAGTTGATTCGAGAGGGCCGGGGCCGCCACAAAGAAGGCTCTTCCCCTGGGTCCCGCCAGACGGCATTGTTTAGTCGATGGGACCCGGAGAAGGCCAACTCTGTGGGACCTAATCAGTCGTTGTTTGTTTGTTTGTTTGTTTTGTCAAGTACATATTGGAGGTATGTAAAGATATAACAATATTCATAATTCCCTCAACACTGTCAGACTTTGTACTAAATCTGCACTTCTATTTCTACTAGTTTTTTCCCATCATTCCTCTCATCCTTTTCCTCCCACTTAGGACTGTATGGCTGTAACTTGCTGCTTGTATCCTAAGATTTTTATTAATATTGATTGTTTCTTCATTGCTTATTTGACCCCTATGACAATCATTAAGTGTTGTACCCCATGATTCTTGACAAATGTCTCTTTTTATTTTATGTACACTGAGAGCATCTGCACCAAAGACAAATTCCTTGTGTGTCCAATCACACTTGGCCAATAAAATTCTATTGTTCTATTCTACTCTACTTTATTCTATATACATAATACAGTGATACCTCATCTTACAAACGCCTCGTCATACAAACTTTTCGAGATACAAACCCGGGGTTTAAGATTTTTTTTGCCTCTTCTTACAAACTATTTTCACCTTACAAACCCACCACCGCTGCTGGGATGCCCCACCTCTGGACTTCCGTTGCCAGCGAAGCACCCGTTTTTGTGCTGCTGGGATTCCCCTGAGGCTCCCCTCCATGGGAAACACCACCTCCGGACTTCCATGTTTTTGTGATGCTGCAGGGGAATCCCAGCAGGGGAATCCCAGCAGCACAAAAACGGGCGCTTCGCTGGCAACGGAAGTCTGGAGGTGGGGTTTCCCATGGAGGGGACCCCCAGGGGAATCCCAGCAGCGCAAAAACGCGCGCTTTGGGTGGCAAAAGGGGTGAATTTTGGGCTTGCACACATTAATCGCTTTTCCATTGATTCCTATGGGAAACATTGTTTCGTCTTACAAACTTTTCACCTTAAGAACCTCGTCCCGGAACCAATTAAGTTTGTAAGACAAGGTATCACTGTACTAGTAAAAAAAAATAAAAAAATAAACATTTGGACAGGGGACATAAGGCACGCTGGTGGACTTATGCATGCCCCTTACTGACCTCTTAGGAATCAGGAGAGATCAACAGTGGACAGTCTAAGGGTCAAGTTTTGGGAGGGTTAGAAGATGATACTCCAGAGTCTGGTAGTGAGTTCCATGCATCAACTACTCGGTTAGTAAAGTCATATTTCCTGCAGTCGAGTTTGGAACGGTTTACTTTAAGTTTGTATCTGTTGTGTGCTCATATGTTGTTGTGGTTGAAGTTGAAGTCGTTGACAGGCAGAACATTGCAGCATATGATATTGTGGGCAATACTTAGACGTCGTTGACAGGAAGGACGTTGTAGCGGATTATTTTATGGGCTATGCTTAGATCGTGCTTAAGGCAACATAGTTCTAAGCTTTCTTTTTTAAAAAAATATACTTTATTAGGTTATTAAAAAACAGAGAAAAACAGGGAAAAGGGGGATGGGAATACAAAAAAGAGAAGTCAGAGGGGGAGGGGGTAAACAGTATTTTTATACAGCGGCTTATATTATTGTATATACATTCTGAATATTTGTCTATATGTAAATATTTTGTATTCAATATTCTTATTTGGACAATCTTATAGCTGTAATATTTAATAACGTGGAAAGAAAAGGTGATTGGAGGTGGGATAGAAAAGGAAAGAGGGAAGAAAGGAAAGAAGGAGAAAGAAAGAAAAAGAGAAAAAGAGAGGAGGAGGAGTGCCTGCAAACTAGCAGGCATTTGGATTGTGACGGCTTAGTTTGATTATGTTTGTTATTTTCGTTAATGAGAAGTAGTTGTAGGTTGTGATATTAGTAAGTTGCTAATAATTATCAAGTGGATTGAACTCAGACAGGGATTGTATTGATTTTGGTCCGAATTTCTATTGTGCATATCTTTATTTTGATTTATATTAAAAGATTTTAATTAGTTTTTGTTTTATTGTCTTTAAAGTTACAGGTTAAAGTTCTAAGCTTTCTAAACCTAGGATTGCAAGTCTAGTTTCAACTTTTTAGATTTTTGCCATCTCTTTAACCTGTTTCCCTCACTTTTATTTGCAAATGTGGTTCTGACCTTACCTATAAATGGAAGCATTCCATTTTCCAAAATGTCTTCCTATAAATGCATACTTATTGTTCTGTTTGGGTCCCCCCAGATGCCAACACCAACCAAAAAGAGTATCCAGACACACTGGTAAAAAGCAAAGGCAGTTTATATACTGGAAAGCAAACACAGGTAACAAAAACTGTTCTTACAGACAGGAACACGATGAAGCTTCACAGAGGTTTCACGAAGGCCAGGCAATAAAACAGGATTCTTGCTGGCAAAAACAACACAAGATAATAAAACCCACGCCTCCCCCAAGTCTTTCAGCCTTCTAGGCCACAAGCCAAGATCAGAGACGCCAAGAATCGAAGCAAGGTCACAGGACTCCCAGTTGATAACTCTCCACAAGACTGTAAGGGCGGGCCTGCCTTTTCAACCCTGCTGAGGAGAACCACACCCAAACCCAGCTGTTGCCAATTCAGGGATGGAAATGCCTGTCTAATTGGCCCCTTCTTTGAGCTGCACGTCTCTGCCTCATGTCTATTATAGCCTGTGCGTCTTCATCCAATGAATCCAGGCTACTAGCTGGGGAGAGCCCCCCCGGGGGGGGGGTCTCAGGCTGCTCTCCCTCCTCTTCTTCCTGATGTTCCTCTCCCCCATCTGCCTGGTCCTCCCCCTCCTGTTTACTGTCCTCCTCTGGGCATGGATCCGGCAGAGCTCCAGCCGATCCCTGAGGAGCCTCAGGCTGAATCACAACACTTATATAAACTGAATCCCGGCTATGCAGATAAAGGAATCTCCCATCACTCAGACAAGTAAAATTTGGACTATTCCAGAAAGGATTGCATTAAATTCTGCTGAATTAGCTCATGGCAAGATCCTTGATTGATCTGCAGATGGAACAGAATATTGGATGCGGTGGGATATAATTGTTGTGTCATCTTTGCCTAGGTTCCCTTGGGGACAGTGAAGCTTATTAGATATTATCCTTAGCTGGATGAACTTCCCAGAGTTATTTTAAAAAAAGAACCTTAAAGTAGAAGCCTTCCAATTCCCAAATGAGAGAATGGAACTTTCTTATAGCTTTTCTTATTTGAAGGACGCTGTCGATGTTGTAAGGACACAGTAATAGCAGCCGATCGGAAAAGAATTAAAACCTTGGGCCTCTTTTTAAGTGTGCTGGAACTTCCAGAACTATAAAAATTCACGTAATAAGTACAATAATAAATATTATTTCTTTCTGCACCAACTGAGGAAGCTCAAACTGCCCAAGGAGCTGCTGATCCAGTTCTACAGAGGAATCAATGAGTCTGTCATCTGCACCTCCAGAACTGTCTGGTTCGGTTCTGCAACAAGACCGACACAGACTTCGGAGGAGAATCAGAACTGCAGAAAAAACAATGGCTGCCAACCTGCCTTCGACTGAGGACCTGTAGACTGCATGAGTCAAAAAGAGGGCGGGGAAAATATTGACGGACCCCTCGCATCCTGGACGTAAACTGTTTCAACTCCTACCCTCAAAATGTTGCTATAGAGCACTGCACCCCAAAACAACTAGACACAAGAACAGTTTTTTTCCCGAACGCCCTCACTCTGCTAAACAAATAATTCCCTCGACACTGTAAGACTTTTTACTAAGTCTGCACTACTGTTACTACTGGTTTTTTCTCATCATTCACATCACCCATCTCCTCCCACTTATGCCTGTATGACTGTAATTTGTGGATTGCATCCTTAAGATTTTTATTAATATTGAATGTTTCTTCATTACTTATTTGACCCCTATGACAATCATTAAGTGTTGTACCCCATGATTCTTGACAAATGTATATTTTCTTTTATGTACACTGAGAGCATCTGCACCAAAGACAAATTCCTTGTGTGTCCAATCACACTTGGCCAATAAAAATAATTCTATTGACACTAAAATTCTATTGGGACCCAGATAAGAGAGTTGACGGGGACGTGTGTAATGTTTACTTCTTCCTGGGTGGGGAGGCATAACAAATAATAATAATAATAATAATAATAATAATAATAATAATAATAATAACAACAACAACAACAACAACAACAATAATAATAATAATAATAATAATAATAATTTATTAGATTTGTATGCCACCCCTCTCCGAAGACTCGGGGTGGCTCACAACAGCAATAAAACAGTACACTACAAATCTAATAGTTAAAACCATGACGAAAACCCCGCTATCTTAAGAAACAATCAATACTATACAATCACAACCACACATAACTCTTAATGGTCAGAGAAGGGAATACATTAATTGTCCCATGCCTGGCGACATAGATAGCTCTTCAAGGTCTTGCGGAAGGCGAGGAGGGTGAGGGCAGTTCGAATCTCCAGGGGGAGTTGATTCCAGAGGGCTGGGGCCGCCACAGAGAAGGCTCTTCCCCAGGCCCCGCCAGACGTCATTTTTTAGTTGACGGGACCTGGAGAAGGCCAACTCTGTGGGACCTAATTGGCCACTGGGATTCGTGTGGCAGATAAAAAATAATGGAGAAACACT
Organism: Erythrolamprus reginae; assembly: GCF_031021105.1. Lineage (NCBI taxonomy): Eukaryota > Metazoa > Chordata > Lepidosauria > Squamata > Dipsadidae > Erythrolamprus > Erythrolamprus reginae. The sequence goes on along the minus strand of NC_091955.1, from coordinate 4,440,973 downwards.
TCTTTAGATGACTCATCTATGGAATGAATATTTTGGGTATTTTGCTCAGGCGATTCCTCTTCCTCGCGATTCTTCTGCTGATAAACTCAGCTGCTACAGTACGTAAAAGCAACGTAAAACCAAAGGCTAGGCTTTCAAAAGCGATGCTTTTAGCAACGCTGCACAATGGTCTTTCTCTACTTATCAATCTGAACGGAAACCTTCACTGCCACACTGTTGAGCAAAGAAAACACTCCTAGACTTTGTTCGGCTCGTTCATTCAATGCCGCAAATGTAACAAGTGGTGAAAAATCTTTCATACGGATGCTTACTCTTGAATAAAAAAAGATTTCTGCCAACGTCCTGCCTGTCAAAGACTACTTCAGCTTCAACCACAACAACACAAGAGCCCACAACAGATACAAGCTTAATATTAACCGCTCCAAACTTGACTGTAAAAAATACGACTTTAGTAATCAAGTTGTCGAAGCGTGGAATTCACGACCGGACTCTGTAGTGTCATCCCCAAACCCCCAACACTTTACCCTTAGACTATCCACGGTTGACCTCTCCAAGTTCTTAAGAGGTCAGTAAGGGGCGTACATAAGTGCCCCAGAGTGCCTACCATCCCCTGTCCTATTGTCTCTCCTATATCTCCTATAACTTCTCTTCTATCCCTATATCTTTTTCTACTATTCTCTCATATTTATATTTCACTCCTTTATTTTCTCCTCTATTCCCCCTTTAATACATTCTACCTGATTATATCCTCTATAGCCCTCATTGTGTATTATTGTGTATTGGACAAAACAAAAAAATAAAACAAATAAATAAACAGTATTTTCCCCTTCCTCCCCTCGGAAGGAAAGGCACAACTCTTGTTAAACAATTTGCAAGGGCTTTGCAAAAGATCCTAGTGTATTTGCTTAGACAGCCAAATTTTCCCTGGGCTTGTTTATATCTCTTCAGCCAGTCAGCACTATGTAGAGTGTGATAAAACATTCAACACTTTTTTTCCCTCCCACAATTAGCCATGGGTAACCTTCCTTCAGTTTCCAGCTATTGTATAACAAAGTTGCTTTCACTACATTTGTGTGTAAATATTTACTGGCTGCAAAGAGGGAAAAAAAAGAAAAGAACCCACCACATTTTACAACATAACTGTGGAAATATATTTGGAGCATTCAACCTCCAGGAAATTTACAATAGAGGCTAAAAGCAGATCATGGAGTAGAGTTGCACGCTATCTCTCAATGATTAAAATATCAATATTCTTAATGCTCATGATTAATTTTCCTTAGGTTTTTTTTTTTCCTGGTCCTGACTAAACAATGTCATTTGGCGGGACCCAGGGGAAGAGCCTTCTCTGTGGTGGCCCCTACCCTCTTGAACCAACTCACCCCAGAGATCAGAATTGCCCCCACCCTCCTCACCTTTCGTAAGCTCCTTAAAACCCACCTCTGTCGTCAGGCATGGGGGAATTGAGATATTCCTTCCCCCCCCCCCCCACAGGCTATACAATTTATGCATGGCATGTTTGATTTTTAATAAGGGTTTTTTAGTTATTTTAATATTAGATTTGTCATATGCTGTTTTATTGTTGTTGTTAGCCGCCCCGAGTCTATGGAGAGGGGCCGCATACAAATCTAATAGATAGATAGATAGATAGATAGATAGATAGATAGATAGATAGATAGATAGATAGATAGATCAGTGTTTTTCAACCAGTGTGCCGTGGCACACTAGTGTGCCGCGAGACATGGTCAGGTGTGCCGCGAAGCTCAGAGAAAGAAAACAAGAGAAAGAGAAAGAGAAAGCAAGCAAGAGAGAAAGAAAACAAGAGAGAAAGCAAGAGAGAGAGAGAAAGAAAGCAAGAGAGAGGGAGAAAGAAAGCAAGAGAGAGGGAGAAAGAGGGAGGGAAGGTGGGAGAGAGAAAAACATAGAGGGGGGGGTAGGGAGGGAGAGAGAAAGAGCAAAAAAGAGGAAAGAAGGAAGAGAGAAAGAAAGAGGGATGGAGAGAGAATAAAAGGTAGAGAAAGAGGAAGAGAGAAATAGAGCAAAAGGGAGGAAGAGAGAGAATTTTTTTGTCCATTTTTTTAGCCCCCCCCCCTCAATGTGCCCCATGGTTTTGTAAATGTAAAAAATGTGCTGTGGCTCAAAAAAGGTTGAAAATCACTGAGATAGATAGATAGATAGATAGATAGATAGATAGATAGATAGATAGATAGATAGATGATAGATAGATAGATAGATAGATAGATAGATGATAGATAGATGATAAATAGATAGATAGATAGATAGATAGATAGATAGATGATAGATGATAGATAGATAGATAGATAGATAGATAGATAGATAGATAGATAGATAGATGATAGATAGATAGATAGATAGATAGATGATAAATAGATAGATAGATAGATAGATAGATAGATAGATGATAGATGATAGATAGATAGATAGATAGATAGATAGATAGATAGATAGATGATAAATAGATAGATAGATAGATAGATAGATAGATAGATAGATGATAGATGATAGATAGATAGATAGATAGATAGATAGATAGATAGATAGATGATAGATAGATAGATAGATAGATAGATAGATAGATGATAGATAGATGATAAATAGATAGATAGATAGATAGATAGATGATAGATGATAGATAGATAGATAGATAGATGATAGATAGATGATAAATAGATAGATAGATAGATAGATAGATAGATGATAGATGATAGATAGATAGATAGATAGATAGATGATAGATAGATGATAAATAGATAGATAGATAGATGATAGATGATAGATAGATAGATAGATAGATGATAGATAGATAGATAGATAGATAGATGATAGATAGATGATAAATAGATAGATAGATAGATAGATAGATAGATAGATGATAGATGATAGATAGATAGATAGATAGATGATAGATAGATAGATAGATAGATGATAAATAGATAGATAGATAGATAGATAGATGATAGATGATAGATAGATAGATAGATGATAGATGATAGATAGATAGATAGATAGATAGATAGATGATAGATAGATAGATAGATAGATGATAAATAGATAGATAGATAGATAGATAGATAGATAGATGATAGATGATAGATAGATAGATAGATAGATAGATAGATGATAGATAGATGATAAATAGATAGATAGATAGATAGATAGATAGATGATAGATAGATAGATAGATAGATAGATAGATGATAGATGATAGATAGATAGATAGATAGATGATAGATAGATAGATAGATAGATGATAAATAGATAGATAGATAGATAGATAGATAGATAGATAGATGATAGATGATAGATAGATAGATAGATAGATGATAGATAGATAGATGATAAATAGATAGATAGATAGATAGATAGATAGATAGATAGATAGATGATAGATGATAGATAGATAGATAGATAGATAGATGATAGATAGATAGATAGATAGATAGATAGATAGATAGATAGATAGATGATAGATAGATAGATAGATAGATGATAAATAGATAGATAGATAGATAGATAGATAGATAGATGATAGATGATAGATAGATAGATAGATAGATAGATGATAGATAGATGATAAATAGATAGATAGATAGATAGATAGATAGATAGATAGATGATAGATAGATAGATAGATAGATAGATAGATAGATGATAGATGATAGATAGATAGATAGATAGATGATAGATAGATAGATAGATAGATGATAAATAGATAGATAGATAGATAGATAGATAGATAGATGATAGATGATAGATAGATAGATAGATGATAGATGATAGATAGATAGATAGATAGATAGATAGATAGATAGATATATGATAGATAGATAGATAGATAGATGATAAATAGATAGATAGATAGATAGATAGATAGATAGATGATAGATGATAGATAGATAGATAGATAGATAGATAGATGATAGATAGATGATAAATAGATAGATAGATAGATAGATAGATAGATAGATAGATGATAGATAGATAGATATTGTTATATCTTTGTATACCATCAATACATACTTGACAAAACAAACGAACGAACGAACAAACGAACAAACAAACAAACAAACATGTGCATGATATGACTGTATGTATGTTTTTTATATTGGGGTTCCTTGTTTTTAGATTTTTTAAATGTGTAATTGCTATTTTAGATTTTAAATTATTAGATTTGTCAATACATATTGTTTTTAATCACTGTTGTGAGCCGCCCTGAGTCTGCGGAGAGGGGCGGCATACAAATCTAATAAATAAATAAAATAAATAAAAATAAATAAACAAGGGCTATTGCTTTCATCTTCCGAAGCAGCAGATCGGGTAGTTTTACGAGAGTTTTTCAAAACCCCAAATCTGCACAATCCAAAGCTCCACATTTTGAGCTTTTTTAGGAATCATACCATAAAAGGAATGTTAACAGAGAAACTTGGGAACACACCCCTGCAGGTCTTCTGGGGGAAAAAAAGGAAATGTAGCAAATATATTTCATGATCTTTAAAAAAAATCTGCCCCTAAGACAAGAGAGCGAGGGTAAACGTTTTGCAGGAGACCATGGCCATTTTCACATTCACAATCTGTAACCATTGTTTTAACAGACAAAAGAGTCGCGTGTTGCTTGCAGTTCAGCTAATTCTCTCATTGTCTTAGGCAACCAGCGAAGGGTTGCATTGAGTGTGTGTGTGTGTTTGTTGACAGAGACGCTTAGGGAGGTTGACAAAAGAAGGCTTTTGTGAGTCAACCGTACCATCAAAACACAGTGACTTTGCTGCCCTGGGTCAATAGGAATCCAATTGTGTGTCCCAAACTCTGCCTTGTACAATGGCGCGATTGAATCTTCTTGAATGCTTCCTTGCTCCATTTGTTTCTCGGTTCTGAAAAATGAGAGGACCCCGTGGTCTTCTAAGTCTGTGACTGCAAAATGACGACACTCCACAACCAAGATAACTGGTACCCGTCAGCTGAGTCTCCAAGAGCTGGCAATGAGAAAGAAGCCTTGGTTCTTTCAGAGGTTCCAAGGATACTTTTTCTAGTGTACAATTAAACAGGTGGATTTAATGCCCTTGATTCCTCAATGGACAGGCAGGAAACACTAATTCATCCTTCCGTCCATCCATCCATCCACCCATCCATCCATCCATCCACCCATCCATCCATCTATCTATCTATTCATCCATCCATTTATCTATCATCTATCTATCTATCTATCTATCTATCTATCTATCTATCTATCTATCTATCTATCTATTTATCTATCTACTCATCCATCCATCAATCAATCATCTATCTATCTATCTATCTATCTATCTATCTATCTATCTATCTATCTACTCATCCATCCATCCATCAATCAATCATCTATCCATCCATCCATCCATCCATCATCTATCTATCTATCTATCTATCTATCTATCTATCTATCTATCTATCTATCATCTATCATCTATCCATCTATCCATCTATCATCTATCTATCTATCTATCTATCTATCTATCTATTCATCCATCCATCAATCATCTATCTATCTATCTATCTATCTATCTACTATCTCTCTCTCTCTCTCTCTCTCTCTATCTATCTATCTATCTATCTATCATCTATCTATCTATTTATCATCTATCTATCATCTATCTATCTATCTATCTATCTATCTATCTATCTATCTATCTATCTATCTATCTATTTATCATCTATCTATCATCTATCTATCTATCTATCTATCCATCCATCCATCCATCCATCCATCCATCCATCCATCCATGCAGAAAAGAACAGAACAGAATGCAGAATAGAACAGAATAGAATGCAGAATAGAATAGAATAGAATAGGGAATGGGAATGGAAAATATGAAATGGAATGGAAGGGAATTGGGAATGGGATTAGGAATAGGGATGAAAATGGAATGAAATTGAATATTCCCTTTACGATATTGAAAGGCTACACTAACAGAAGCTTGCAAGTCTCGAAGTACAAGCTTCCCGCCATCATTTTAGCTGTTTGATCCATCAGGGCAATTCTCCAGAAGATTCTTTCAGCCTCTTGGGGCCTCTTGGGGGCTTCTGCCTCTCTTCTCTGACCATTTCTTAGGCCACATCTCTTCCCCTCGTCCCCCAAGGTTGTCCACACATTCAGCCTCCTGGGAATTTCACTCTGGCAGAAGCATCATAACACAGAGACGGAGTCGCAGCAAGCAGGCGTCCCGGTTTGAGTACAAGCCAATTTGGAAAATTAGGTACACCCGGAGTTTCGGCAGGTATATAAATCAGGAGAGATACTAAAGGCCAGGCTGCTGTCAAGTTTTTAATTTGAAAAATCCTCTGCTGGATGACTATAGGAACGGAAGAGACAAGGAAGGTGGAGGATGAATTATAGAGGGAAGCAAAATTCACTGCAGAAATCTCATTTTGCAAAGGTCCCAGTTCTTTGTGTCCTAGATATGAAATAGATACTCAGGGAAGTGCAGGACGTAGCTATGTCCAATCTAGAGAAAAAAAGGACTAAATACCGTAGCAGCATCCCAGTATTTGAGGAGCTGTCACAAAGAGGAGGGTGGTCATTTTATTTATTTTATTTATATATTTATTTATTTTGTCCAATACACAATGAGGGTTTTAGTGGGTATATATCTATATACACATAGTAAAATACATGATGAAGGTTATAGAGGAGATACTCATGGTAAAATATATCTAAGAAATAATAAAGAAGATAAAGTAATAGAACATATCAATGAAAGAATAGAAGGCAAGATAAGAAGCAATGGATGGACATGAATCAAGGAGAGAAGCATCTTAGAAATAAGGAGAAATTTCCTGACAGTGAGAACAATTAATCAGTGGAACAGATTCCTAGAGAGGCCCCACGGAGGCTTCTTCCCACCTTTTCCGGCCCCATTTCCACCCAGGAGATTCCTAGAGAGGCCCCACAGAGGCTTCTCCCTGCCTTTTGCATCCCTATTCCCTCCCAGGAGATTCCTAGAGAGGCCCCACGGAGGCTTCTCCCTGCCTTTTCCGGCCCCATTTTCTCCCAGGAGATTCCTAGAGAGGCCCCACGGAGGCTTCTCCCTGCCTTTTCCAGACCTGTTTCCTCCCAGGAGATTCCTAGGCAAGCCTCATGGAGGCTTCTCCCCACCTTTTCCGGCCCTGTTACCTCCCAGGAGATTCCTAGAGGAGCCCCACGGAGGCTTCTCCCCACCTTTTCTGGCCCTGTTTCCTCCCAGGAAATTCCTAGAGGGGCCCCACGGAGGCTTCTCCCTGCCCTTTCCGGTTACAGTTGGGTTTGTAAGTGGAAAATGGTTCTTGAGAAGAGGCAAAAAAATAACGAACACCCGGTTCTTATCTAGAAAAGTTCGTAAGTAGAGGCATTTGTAGGTAGAGGTACCACTGTATTAGTAGTCGTTCATTGAATGAACATAGGTTTGAACACACTGTGTATGTGCTACGTTCTTTCTGGTCTATAGATGGGCAGAATAGTTTGTATGCTTTATAGTGCTGGAAATTTCATGACGTTGAATGGCATTTGGCTGATAGAAAGAGAGAGTTTATACTGAAGATGATATAAAAACACTGTCACATATTCAGTTCACAATTTTGCTAATTCCATCGACTGGCTGAAATGCACAAAGAACCATGTCTTGTTGCTAAACCTATCTATTTGAAGTAAGTACCCTGGATGTGAATGGGATGTTGTGTCCCACATTACCTTAGTCCAGGAACAGATGCACAGATTATCTTTTCCCACAGCCTGTTATAGCAAACAGATAATCAATACTGAGGACAAGGGAGGTAGATATTAAGATATTAAGCAGTTTAGCTCTGAACGAAAAGAGACAGGGAGATAGAAATTTGCTTCTTCTTTGCCTCAATTCTCTTTGGTATGAAAAGGAAGCGATTGGATCGGACCAGATTATCTCCGGGACCGCCTTCTGCTGCACGAATCCCAGCGACCAGTTAGGTCCCACAGAGTGGGTCTTCTCCAGGTCCCGTCAACTAAACAAGGCCCCTGGCGGGACCCAGGGGAAGAGCCTTCTCTGTGGCAGCCCCGGCCCTCTGGAACCAATTCCCCCCAGAGATTAGAATTGCCCCCACCCTCCTTGCCTTTCGTAAGCTCCTTAAAACCCACCTCTGCCGCCAGGCATGGGGGAAATGAGATACTCTTTCCCCCTAGGCTCCTACAATTTATGCATGGTATGTTTGTATGTCTGTTTGGTTTTTGTTATAATGGGTTTTTAATTGTTTTTAGTGTTGGATTATTATTATATGCTGTTTTATAATTGCTTTTAGCCGCCCCGAGTCTTCGGAGAGGGGCGGCATACAAATCCAATAAATAAGTAAGTAAGTAAGTAAGTAAGTAAGTAAGTAAGTAAGTAAGTAAGTAAGTAAGTAAGTAAGTAAGTAAGTAAGTAAGTAAGTAAGTAAGTAAATAGGTAAATAAGTAAATAAGTAAATAAGTAAATAAGTAAATAAATAAATTTCTATTATTATGCCCTTGAAGGTTCCTTCCAGCTTCTATTCTATTCTATGCTATTCTATGCTATGCTATGCTATGCTATTCTACTCCACTCCACTCCATATTTTCTTGTTCTGTTCCATTCTGTTCCGTTCCATCCCATCCTATTCCATTCCAATCTTTCATTTAAAAACATAATGCACTGTACTGATTGCTTTAATTCCTGAAGCAATTGAAGCCATTAGCCCTTGCTTCTATATTTTCTCTGCAAATTTCTATTCAATTAACTTGGCCCCTATGCATAAATTACTACTTCTATTTAGTCACATTCAATCTACAGTCGATTTAAATTCTATTTTACTTGAGTTGTTAACTTCCTGCACTCTGCCCTCCTTACAGTTATTTTTTTTTAAAAAAAATATTTATATCATAGACGCCGCCCGTCTCTTTCCTAGAGCGTATACAGTGTTCCCTCGATTTTTGCGGGTTCGAACTTCGCGGAACGTCTATACCACAGTTTTTCAAAAATATTAATTAAAAAATACTTCACAGATTTTTTTCCCTATACCACGGTTTTTCCTGCCCGATGATGTCATATGTCATTGCCAAACTTTCATCTGCCTTTAAAAAACATTTTTAAAAATAAACTTTAATAAATAAACACGGTGAGTAATAATCTAAATGGTTGCTAAGGGAATGGGAAATTGTAATTTAGGGGTTTAAAGTGTTAAGGGAAGGCTTGGGATACTGTTCATAGCCAAAAATAGTGTATTTACTTCCGCATCTCTACTTCGTGGAAATTCGACTTTCGCTGGCGGGCTCGGAACGCATCCCCTGCGAAAATCGAGGGAACACTGTATATATTAAATCATTGCTTTGACCCCCATGAGCAAATAACATCCCTCTAATATCAGTTCCAGCAGATGGCGCCACCTAGCCAACCTTGGGTGCTCTAATAAAATAAAGGCTAATGAGGGTCAGGCTAATAATAATAATAATAATAATAATAATAATAATAATAATGTATTAGATTTGTATGCCGCCCCTCTCTGCCATCAATCATCTATGTTTCTAAGAAAGAAAGAAAGAAAGAAAAAAAGAAAGAAGGAAGGAAGGAAAGAAGGAAAGAAGGAAAGAAAGAAAGAAAGAAAGAAAGAAGGAAGGAAGGATGGAAGGAAAGAAAAGAAAGAAAGGAAGAAGGAAGGAAGGATGGAAGGAAAGAAAGAAAGAAAGAAAGAAAGAAGGAAGGAAGGAAGGAAGGAAAGAAAGAAGGAAGGAAGGAAGGAAGGAGGGATGGAAGGAAAGAAAGAAAGAGAAAGAAAGAAAAAAAGAAAAGAAAAGAAAAGAAAGAAAAGAAAAGAAAGTCTGAGTCTGCTTTCTATCTCTAAGAGCATGGTTCCCTATTAATATAACATATAATATTCTGTCTTTTTAATATTTCCCAAAATATTTCATTCTTCTAGGAGTGGGAAGGACTGGCTTCCCACAGCAAGAAATTACCATATATATAAAAATATACATTTTTCCCCCTTACTCCTAATATTTGATTAGGAAGGGGTTTTTGTTGTTCTTCAGGTCGTTCGTGCCGTTTCATACCTAGGATTATTTATTTTTTAAAAAGGGAGTTAAAAGAAAAACCTCCAGATCACGCAATAACAGCAAGCCATTTAATTAACTGAGTTTCTTATTAAAGTCTCACGGATTCTTTTGCTTCAGACCGAGTGATTTATCGCTTCGCATTTCGTTCCTCCCTGCAGAAAACTTGCATACGGAAGTTTTGGGGAGTAGAGCTTTCAAATAGTTGGTCAAATGCTTGTAATACCCTCTCGAAAAGCTTGTCGAATGCCCTCAAGTGCGTTTTTTATGGCTGCAGCTTACAAGGTTTAACTCCAACACTTTCGAAGAAACAGAATCCTGTGAAATGTGTAATATAAATCAAGACAAATGACGCACCCACAAACACCCTGAAAGACACTCTTTGTTATATACGTGTGTTTATGGGCATAGCAGATTTTATTTATTTTATTTATTTATTTATTATTTAGATTTGTATGCCGCCCCTCTCCGCATTTTATAGCATTTCAGGAAAGACTTAATGAACTAGCCAGTTCTATAATGCATTTTAAGTTCACGAGTTTCTACTTTGGAATTCTGTGTTCAGGTTTTATTTATTTTATTTATTTATTTATTTATTTATTTTGTCCAATACACAATGAGGGTTTTAGTGGGTATACATCAATATACACATAGTAAAATACATGATGAAGGTTATAGAGGAGATACTCATAGTAAAATATATCTAAGAAATAATAGAAAAGAAGATATAGGAATAGAACATATCAATGAAAGAATAGAAGAAGAGATATAGGAATAGAGGAAAGGGATAGGAGATATAGGAGAGCAATAGGACAGGGGACGGAAGGCACTCTAGTGCACTTGTACTCGCCCCTGACTGACCTCTTAGGAATCTGGAGAGGTCAACCGCAGATAATCTAAGGGTAAAGCGTTGGGGGTTTGGGGATGACACTATGGAGTCCGGTAATGAGTTCCACGCTTCGACAACTCAGTTACTGAAGTCATATTTTTTACAGTCAAGTTTGGAGCGGTTAATATTAAGTTTAAATCTCTTGTGTGCTCTTGTGTTGTTGTGGTTGAAGCTGAAGTAGTCGCTGACAGGCAGGATGTTGCAGCATATGATCTTGTGGGCAATACCTAGATCTTGTTTAAGGCGTCTTAGTTCTAAACCTTCTAGGCCCAGGATTGAAAGTCTAGTCTCGTAGGGTGTTCTGTTTCGAGTGGAGGAGTGAAGGGCTCTTCTGGTGAAGTATCTTTGGACATTTTCAAGGGTGTTAATATCTGAGATGCGATATGGGTTCCAAACAGATGAGCTGTTATTGACAAAATATTGACAAAATTGAATGGGTCCAAAGACGGGCTACAAGAATGGTGGAAGGTCTTCAGCATAAAATGTATCAGGAAAGACTTAATGAACTCAATCTGTATAGTCTGGAGGACAGAAGGAAAAGGGGGGGACATGATCGAAACATTTAAATATGTTAAAGGGTTAAATAAGGTTCAGGAGGGAAGTGTTTTTAATAGGAAAGTGAACACAAGAACAAGGGGACACAATCTGAAGTTAGTTGGGGGAAAGATCAAAAGCAACGTGAGAAAATATTATTTCACTGAAAGAGTAGTAGATCCTTGGAACAAACTTCCAGCAGACGTGGTTGGTGAATCCACAGTAACTGAATTTAAACATGCCTGGGATAAACATATATCCATTGTAAGATAAAATACAGGAAATAGTATAAGGGCAGACTAGATGGACCATGAGGTCTTTTTCTGCCGTCAGTCTTCTATGTTTCTATGTTTCTACTCTCCGAAAAAGTTGCTGCGGAAATTTTTGTGCTCGTGATTTATAAAGGCACTTTAATTTTATTAAGCTAAATTAAACGGAGGAGCACTTCCTGTATTCCAAAGCCCACATCTTTTGATTGAGATGGATTTAGCTCTTATTCTGGAATAAAGAGCTTCATTAATTTTCATCTTCTTTCCTTTGCAGTTTGCTGGATGCCCCTTGAAGGGAAAGTACCGTATTTTTGTGAGTATAAGACCACCGGAATATAAGACGCACCTTAGATTTTGGGGAGGAAAATAGGGAAAAGAATCTGCCTATCAGATATTCCTCTGGCTAATGTCCTTAGTCATAGAAACATAGAAACATAGAAGATTGACGGCAATAAATAAGTAAGTAAGTAAGTAAGTAAGTAAGTAAGTAAGTAAGTAAGTAAATAAATAATAAGTAAATAAATAAAAAATAAGTAAGTAAGTAAGTAAGTAAGTAAGTAAGTAAATAAATAATAAGTAAATAAATAAAAAATAAGTAAGTAAGTAAGTAAGTAAGTAAGTAAATAAATAATAAGTAAATAAATAAAAAATAAGTAAGTAAGTAAGTAAGTAAGTAAGTAAGTAAGTAAGTAAGTAAGTAAGTAAGTAAATAAATAACAATGAAAGAGCTTGCAAGCCAGTAAGAGCTGGGAAGAGCTTTAGCACCTAGTTAGGACTGAAAAAAAAACCTAAATTCAGAATATAAGACATACCCAAATTATCAACCTTTTTTAGAGAGGAAAAAGCTGTGTTTTATACTCCGAAAAATACAGTAGCGCCATTCTGATTTTCACATTTCGTAACAGTCAAGTCTTTTTTTACTGGATCCTTTCATTCTCTGAATTCCACAAATTGGAAGGACTGAAAAAGATTAGAATGAGGAGAGAGCTCTGTGGCTATCAACTTCTCGCACTTAGATATCAATCCAACCCATTACCTTTCAAGTCAAATAACATGATGGGAAGCTATCATTCTTTTATTTCCAACTCTCACACAAATAGCGATACGTTAAAATACGTTTAAAATGTCAGCAACACTTGCTGTTTTGGGAGTTAAAGACCACACTTGGAATATTGCCTTCAGTTTTGGTTGCCATAATATAAACAAAGATGTTGAGACTCTAGAAAGAGTGCAGAGAAGAGCAACAAAGATGGTTAGGGGACTGGAGGATAAAACATATGAAGAACGGTTGGAGGAACTGGACATTATTATTATTATTATTATTATTATTATTATTATTATTATTATTAATTAGATTTGTATGCCGCCCCTCTCCGAAGACTCAGGGCGGCTAACAACAATATAAAAAGACAATGTAAACAAATCTAATATTAAAAACAATCTAAAAAACCCCAATTTAAAGAACCACTCATACATACAAACATACCATGTATAAATTCTATAAGCCTAGGGGGAAGGGAAAAAATTTCAATTCCCCCATGCCTGATGACAGAGGTGGGTTTTAAGGAGCTTGCGAAAGGCAAGGAGGGTGGGGGCAACTCTGATATCTGGGGGGAGCTGGTTCCAGAGGGCCGGGGCCGCCACAGAGAAGGCTCTTCTCCTGGGTCCCACCAAACGACATTGCTTAGTCGACGGGACCCGGAGAAGGCCAACTCTGTGGGACCTAACCGGTCGCTGGGATTCATGAGGCAGAAGGCGGTCCTGGAGATTAATGAAAAGAAGGACCAGGGGAGACAGGATAGCAGTCTTCCAATATCTCAGGGGCTGCCCCAAAGAAGAGGGAATCAACCTATTCTCCAAAGCACCTGAGGGTTGAACAAGAAGCAACAGGTGGAAACTAAACAGGGAGAGAAGCAACTTAGTACTAAGAAGAAAATTCCTGACAGTTCGAACAATTGATCAGTGGAACAGCTTGCTCCAACACTGGAAGATTTAGGAAAAGATTAGACAATAATTGACCTCCTGTTTGAGCATGGGGTTGGTGTAGAGGACCTCCAAGGTCCCTTCCAGCTCTATTGTATTCTAAGTAAATTAGGACGGTATGACTGTAACTTGTTACTTGTATCCTTATTAATATTGATTGTTTCTTCATTGCTTATTTGACTCCTATGACAATCATTAAGTGTGGCACCACATGATTCTTGACCAATGTATCTTTTTCTTTTATGTACACTGAGAGCATCTGCACCAAAGACAAATTCCTTGTGTGCCCAATCACACTTGGCCAATAAAGGATTCTATTCTATTCTTAAAAAAGAAAGAAAGAGTGGCAAATATTCTCCTTTTCTTCCAAATTTATTTCTACCCTCTGCTCTTCTGATTAGTTTATGTTTTGCAAAAGTGTTCCATCCCCCACTTTCCTAATGAAAGAAGCAAAACCTTCATTTTTCACCTAATTGGCCCCAGGCATGCGTAATCCCTGATTCACACTGTTGTTTACATATCTATGCCGCCTCGATGATATCTTACCCACAGTCTCTTCTGCAAACCCATATAATTTTGCCTTTCCCTTCCATTATCTACTTCTCAAAGGCCACCAGCCGCCAGGGGAGAAGGGTGAGCAATGCACCAGATTGAAGCTATTTCAACCAAGCATTGATTTAAAGACTCATCCCCTTAGATTAATGGATGAGTCTTTAAATCAATGATAAAATCACATGGGTTTTTAAAATTTCTTTTTAGAATCCAGTCAATACACTTAGTATTTAGCGTTTAGACTTCTTCTTCTTCTTCTTCTTCTTCTTCTTCTTCTTCTTCTTCTTCTTCTTCTTCTTCTTCTTCTTGTTCTTCTTTTCTTGTTCTTGTTCTTGTTCTTCTTTTCTTGTTCTTGTTCTTGTTCTTGTTCTTCTTCTTCTTCTTCTTGTTCTTCTTCTTGTTCTTGTTCTTCTTCTTGTTCTTCTTGTTCTTGTTCTTCTTCTGGTTCTTCTTCTTCCTCTTGTTCTTCTTCCTCTTGTTCTTCTTGTTCTTGTTCTTCTTGTTGTTGTTGTTGTTCTTCTCCTCCTCCTCCTCATTATTATTATTATTATTATTGTCAATATAACACAGCAAACGAGATCACTATGCTGGATTTCGTATTTCATCACCAGTCGGGCGCTTCCCAAGCACCTAGGACTGTGATGTAGCGGCAAATTATGTTTGCTGATCCCAGTAAAGCGGCCTTTTGCAATTGACAGATGGAGATTTTGTCAATTCCGATGGTTTTCAAATATCCGCTGAGATCCTTTGGCACTGCGTCCAGCATGCCAAGTACCACTGGGACCTCTTTCTAGTTTGCCCGTTGTGCTGCTTTTTTGCACTCCAGAGTGCAAACTAACTAATGACACTTTCTCCTTCTTTTTTTCTCCGATTGCAAGAGTTCAAAGCAGGCTAGATAGGTAAAACTATTAATCATGCAATATGGGGGAGTCAACTAAAAAGAGAAAATCTTTCAAAATATTCATTTATTTTCCTAAAATGGACTTCTTTAAAGAATATAGTCCTTTGCAATTTTATAGAATGCACTGTTAAGATATTGCATTAGGGGAAATGTAGTGAAATTGCACTCTGGGTAATGCAGTTTTACATGTGACCACATTTGTGTATTCCTATTGGCTCTGACTCGGGATGAGGGGTAATTGGAGAGAACATTTCAGGAGGTCTTTTGTCTTTACTCACTAAGCCAGCCAGCATGTAGATGCTACACCTCTTTTTACCTGCACAATGGGAAAGATTATACTGCAGAAGAATCGCTTCATAACTGTGAGTTATTGTGAGAATGCCTGTAATAAAATGATCTGTGATGCCTCATTGTGCTGAGTTATCTGACTGGGAAAAGTTGAGCTTGTACCAGAACAATGACCTAATTAATTGCCAAAATATGCTTGAAGCAAAAAATAGATGGGAGTTCAACATCCCAATTGCTTTGCCAATTTGAAAAAAAATAACATTTTTATTTTTTCCAAATATTTTTAGCTTACATTCCCATAACAGGGCTAAAATGTTTGCTTTTCCTTCCGTCCAGTCTATGAGCCATTGAGAATAAACCTTATCAAATTATTAATAATATATACAGTAAAATCCCCCCCCACCAGACCAGAAGGTGGCAATACAAATTCTGCAAAATCCCATCCCTCTGCTGCCACCTAGGGCTCATCTTTGGAGCAGCAGCCAACATTTGGTAATTAACCAATCGCTCAGGACTGCACCATCCTCATTTTCATTTTAATTAACTCCAGTAATGTTCAACAGCAGATTGACAAATATATAGCTGTCTGAAATGAGCCAACAAAGAATCCTCTATATTTTCAGTTTATTTTTCATCCCAGTCTTGCTTCGAACGTTTTGTGATGATTGCCCAGAGAAGAAGAAAAAATAAAACCACTCCAATCTTTCAAAGAAGATTTTGAACTCTTGTCTTTCTTTCACTCACATCCGAATACAAACAGCAAAAATATATTGTACTACACCCCAGGTTAAGCATCTGAAATCTTTTTTGAAGATGAGATCTTCCTGTGGATAACACCGGCAAGGTTCCTAAAGTCAATAAACTTTGATTTGGAGCAAACACAATCTTTGATCAAGGTAACTATCAGAAGTAAAACAGAAACATTTTAAAAAAAAACACAGTTGAGGTTGGGAAAAAAAAATCACAGGAGAGATGCTTTTAATGTGCAATGAAACTAGTTCTTATTTTACACTCAAAATGTGTCCTGGATTTAATCTTCAGAGAGAGAAAGAAAGAGAAGCGAGTGACTGATAACATTTTGAACCTGTCTTCTTTAAGCTTCTCTAAGCCGTTTAAACTTTATATCAATTACATTACAAAAGTGTGTGTGTGTGTGTGTAGAAATATTTTACCCTTAGAGGAATAGATATGGGCACGGGAAAAGTATTATTTTACAATGTTTGTTTGTTTGTTTGTTTGTTTGTTTATTAATTTTGTCCAATACATAATACACATTGAAGAGAATAGATATGTAGTAATATAAATAAAGAATAGAATAGAAGAAAAGATATAAAAGTATAGGTGAACATATTTGAAAGGAAGAAAAGATAAAAGAGATAAGGAGAGACAATTGGACAGGGGACGGAAGGCACACTGGTGCACTTATGCACGCCCCTTACTGACCTCTAAGGAACCTGGAGAGGTCAATCGTGGATAGTCTAAGGGAAAAATGTTGGGGGTTAGGGGTTGACACTACTGAGTCCGGTAATGAGTTCCACGCTTTGACAACTCGGTTGCTGAAGTCATATTTTTTACAGTCAAGTTTGGAGCGGTTAATATTAGGTTTGAATCTGTTGCGTGCTCTTGTGTTGTTGCGATTGAGGCTGAAGTAGTCATTGACAGGTAGAACGTTGCAGCATATGGTCTTGTGGGCAATACTTAGATCGTGTTTTAGGCAACGTAGTTCTAAGCTTTCTAGACCTAGAATTGTTAGACTGCTTCCGTCGGGTATTCTGTTTCGAGTGGAGGAGTGAAGGGCTCTTCTGGTGAAGGATCTTTGGACATTTTCAAGGGTGTTGATGTCCGAGATGTGGTGGTTGCAAATTCACTTACTAGAAATCAACAGTCTTACTGGACATGGTGGGCTTCCCTTGGAGAAGAGGAGAGTTGGAAGGGACCTTGTACGTCATCTAGTCTAACCCACCGCCACAGCAAACCCTCTTTGACTTAGTAGCTTCTTCGAAAAGAACACCAATAAACTTTTATTTGAACTCTCTGTCCTTTCAGATAAAAAAGAAAAGAAACTTTGAAATGGCTTAGATGTTTATCCTCCCTTGCCTCACAGTAATAACTATAACAAGATCCTTTCACCCTCCCTAATGGCTTTATTTTGATTTTAGTACAGCTCTTTGCTTTGAAATCTACTCAGAATATCATCAGGGACTCTTAGATCTTTATAAATAGGGTATTTTTCTTCTTCTTCTTCTTTTTATGTGAACCAAAATGGTGGAATAGGTTCAAGGACCTCTTAATGAAGTTCTTCCAAGGCATTTCTTGGAGGAAAAAAAACAACGCTTAGAGAGGGCTGTAAAGCACTATGAATTGGTATATAGTGGTACCTCTACTTAAGAACGCCTCTACTTACAAACTTTTCTAGATAAGAAATGGGTGTTCATGATTTTTTTTGCCTCTTCTCAAGAACCATTTTCCACTTACAAACCCGAGCCTCCAAAACTGTAACTGGAAAAGGTGGGAAGAAGCCTCTGTGGGGCCTCACTAGGAATCTCCTGGGAGGAAACAGGGCCGGAAAAGGCAGGAAGAAGCCTCCGTGGGGCCTCTCTAAGAATCTCCTGGGAGGAAACAGGGCCAGAAAAGGCAGTGAGAAGCCTCCGTGGGGCCTCTCTAAGAATCTCCTGGGAGGAAACAGGGCCAGAAAAGGCAGGGAGAAGCCTCCATGGGGCCTCTCTAAGAATCTCCTGGGAGGAAACGGAGCCGAAAAAGGTGGGGAGAAGCCTCTGTGGGGCCTCTCTAAGAATCTCCTGGGAGGAAACAGGGCCGGAAAAGGCAGGGAGAAGCCTCCGTGGGGCCTCTCTAGGAATCTCCTGGGAGGAAACAGGGCTGGAAAAGGTGAGAAGCCTCTAGGAATCTCCTGGGAGGAAAAGGTGAGAAGCCTCTAGGAATCTCCTGGGAGGAAACAGGGCCAGAAAAGGCGGGGAGAAGCCTCCATGGGGCCTCTCTACATGAGTGTAACCTCACACAATTTTGGTTTTCCGTATGGGCAGAGGGAAAAAAATGGTGGACACTCCTGGGGCTTTCAAAGATAGCACCGGAACCATTGTGTACAAACTGTGCAATTTCCGTGCTACTACCAAACTACCACACTGATAGGAACCCACCTCTGGCCTCTACCTAGGATCGAACTCCCAGCCTCGTAATCATAAGGCGAGAGCTCCTCCTCTAGGTTGTTGCACCGCTCAATTTCACTCCTCTGTGACCATGGAGTAGTAAGAGTTTTTGGGTATTTGTGTTGGCAAGATCGGCACTCCCGAATAAATTATCCAGGAGAATAATGCGTTGTGGCAAGACCGAGTAGGAAATGAATTCCACAGGCAGCTTTCTACTCTTCTCCAGATTGTAACTTGTCATCCTCCGAGTAAGTCAACAAGCGAAGTACCACCGAAACCCTCCTCTGCTAAACGAGATCCTTCAGTCATGCTAATTACAGCTTTAATTGCTTCTAATTTGGCTGTTTTTACTCCCTGCCTGAAAGACAATCCCATCGCCTGATGTTTGTCTGCTTTACAACTTTGTTTTCCAGTTGTTGTGGTTGGCTGTGGCCCAGCTCCTGCCCCAAGGACTGTGGATGTGGGGGAGACATCCACATGCTGCAGGCCTGTTGTGCCCCTGGTAGAATCTGCTGATGAAGGCTCCTCTGACCAAGAAGACATGAGTGACAGGGAGGAGGAGGGTGTGGCAGACAGCTCAGAAGGAGATCAATTATCTAGCTCCTCCTTGGATTCGGAACAAGAATTAATGATACAGCCACGCATGCGGAGAGCGATGCATAGGCAACAACAACTGAGAGATTATTATCAAAGAAAATGAGGCCACCTGTGGTTGGGTGGGGCTGTGGTCATTAGTGAGGCTGCTATAAAGAGCAGCGTATGGGTTTGGCCATTGTGGAGGATTATCTGATCGTTGTGTTTCGTGACTGCTTTGCTGACTTTGACCTTTTGTGTGCTGATTTTTCCCTGCTTTGAAACTAAACCAGAGCAAAGTGTGTTTCACTTTGTGAAAGAAGAAGGACTGTGAATTGCCTCAGAGCTGCAAGCTAAGTATCACAGAACTGATAAGGGACTTGTACAAATTACCAGTTTGTTTGGAGACGAGAGCTCTTGGCTATACCAAAAGAGGGCTTGGTTTAAGGGAATTTTCATTATAAAGAACATTGTTTTGAATTTTCAAACGTGTGTGTGTCTGAAATTGGTACCTATGAATTTTTGGGAGGATTCTACCAGAGAGCCCGACAGAACACCAGGGCCAGGATTTACTAGCGCCAAAGTTTCATCCACTTGACACACAAAGCATGTGTGAGAAAGCTGTTGTGATTCAGGTGGACGGTAGGGGTGGAATTCTCTGTGATTTGCTGTTTTAATGAACTCAAGAAAGTGTGTAACCTAAGTTTGATTTTTTTTTAAAAAAAAATTAATAGAAAATCTTTAAAAAAACATATACAATATCAAAATTGCAACACACAAGTTAAACAGCTATGACAAAAAGCTGCCTAAACAACCAACACAAAAAAGAAAAAACGAAACAACAAAAGGGAAAAAAGAGAAATATCCTATTTCTCTCGTAACTGTCTTACTTTTGAAGTATATCATTTCATATCTTATGCAGTTGTCCATATCATTTAACATGTTAAAGTTCTGATAATTGATGTATAGTAATTAATAATAATTACCGTATTTTTGGTGTATAAGACGCATCTTTTCCTCCCTAAAAGAGGCTGATAATTAGGGTGAGTCTTATATTCTGAATGTAGCTTCCCCCCCCCAGCCCTAACTAGCTGTTAACGATCTTTCAGCTCTTAACTTGCAGGTTGTTTAATTGTTTCTCTCTGTGAAGAATGTTTTCCAAGCCCTAAGACTTTGCAGGTTTTTTTTCACTACTCTAATTTGCTCCAAGTAAGTTTCTTTCCAGTCCTAACCAGGTGCTAACAATGTTCCCAGCTTTTATCTTGCAGGTTCTTTCATTGTTTCTGTCTGCGAAGAATGTTTTCCAAGCCCTAAGTCTTTGCAGGGGTATTTTCATTACACTAATTTGCTCCGAGTAAGTTTCTTTCCAGTCCTAACCAGGTGCTAACAATGTTCCCAGCTTTTATCTTGCAGGTTCTTTCATTGTTTCTGTCTGCGAAGAATGTTTTCCAAGCTCTAAGTCTTTGCAGGGGTATTTTCATTACACTAATTTGCTCCGAGTAAGTTTCTTTCCAGTCCTAACCAGGTGCTAACAATGTTCCCAGCTTTTATCTTGCAGGTTCTTTCATTGTTTCTGTCTGCGAAGAATGTTTTCCAAGCCCTAAGTCTTTGCAGGGGTATTTTCATTACACTAATTTGCTCCGAGTAAGTTTCTTTCCAGTCCTAACCAGGTGCTAACAATGTTCCCAGCTTTTATCTTGCAGGTTCTTTCATTGTTTCTGTCTGCGAAGAATGTTTTCCAAGCCCTAAGTCTTTGCAGGGGTATTTTCATTACACTAATTTGCTCCGAGTAAGTTTCTTTCCAGTCCTAACCAGGTGCTAACAATGTTCCCAGCTTTTATCTTGCAGGTTCTTTCATTGTTTCTGTCTGCGAAGAATGTTTTCCAAGCCCTAAGTCTTTGCAGGGGTATTTTCATTACACTAATTTGCTCCGAGTAAGTTTCTTTCCAGCCCTAACCAGGTGCTAACAATCTTCCCAGCTTTTATCTTGCTGGTTATTTCATTGTTACTGTCTGCGAAGAATGTTTTCCAAGCCCTAAGTCTTTGCAGGGTTTTTTCCATTGCTCTAACTTGGTCTATGCCTGCCTACCTACCTACCTACCTACCTACCTTACCTACCTACCTATCTACCTACCTACCTATCTATCTATCTATCTATCTATCAATCATCTCTCTCTTTCCCTATCTCTCTCTCCCTCCCGCCTTTCTGCCCTCCCTCCCTCTCTCTCTCTCCCTTTTTCTCTCTCTCTCTCTTGTGAGCCATGTTCAATCAACAGATGATAGAAACATTTTCATGTATAATAGCATTGTTGTGATGCTGCAAAATAGATGCTTTTAAAAACCCAGGAGCTTCCTTAACTCTTGAAAATTTCTACTGCACAAGATTTGTCAAAAAGAATACTTTCGGTAGAGTCATTTGGACTATTTCTGTTCTCAGTGGATATGAATATATATATTTGTTTTCGTATATATATATATATAAGATATTGTGGGCTGGAATTTTAGGAAACGTTTCAACGTTAGAAATGAAAGCGACGTTTGACTAAATTCCCGGACTGTGTTTACAAATCCCAAGTTAACTTGTACGTGTGGCCATATTCTGCCCTGGATGGTGGAAACAGGGGACTTTCTTCGCAACGGTGAGGTTGCCATGGCAGTAAATGCTATATTAGCCACCAGCGAACACACTATCCTCACACTACATTCCTCAAACGATGCTTAACTCGTGATTAAAGCTTCTTCGTCGTGCATTTCTCTGACCCTGAGGGAAGAAAAAAAAATGTTTTCAAGAGGGAAAAAAAATCCACGCGAAAGGCTAGGGAGAGAAGGGGGATTTGTAGATTAATTCTAAATGTACGGAAATTCAATTTCCCCTTCCTGAATGTAGGAATTCACTAACGGAGTCAGTCTCGTTGTTCTACCTATCACCAATATTCTTTCGAAGATTAATTACACGCCACCCCCTCTGGTTTCTAAATTCTCCTGTCCCATCAATCCACAGAACAGAACAGAATTGAAAGGGACCGTGGAGGTCTTCTAGTCCAACCCCATGCTTAGGCAGGAAACCCTACACAGTTTTGGACAGATGTTTGTTTGTTTGTTTATTTATTTATTTATTTATTTGTTTGTTTGTTTGTTTGTTTGTTTGTTTGTTTGTTTGTTTGTTTGTTTGTTTGTTGGATTTATATGCCTTCCCTCTCCAAGGATGTGATTTCTGACAGTCTCAAAATGGGTGAACAGTGCAGTCAGGCGGTAGGGAAAGCAAGTAGGATGCTTGGCTGCATAGCTAGAGGTATAACAAGCAGGAAGAGGGAGATTATGACCCCGCTATATAGAATGCTGGTGAGACCACATTTGGAATTCTGTGTTCAGTTCTGGAGACCTCACCTACAAAAAGATATTGACAAAATTGAACGGGTCCAAAGACGGGCTACAAGAATGGTGGAAGGTCTTAAGCATAAAACGTATCAGGAAAGACTTCGTGAACTCAATCTGTCTAGTCTGGAGGACAGAAGGAAAAGGGGGGACATGATCGAAACATTTAAATATATTAAAGGGTTAAATAAGGTCCAGGAGGGAAGTGTTTTTAATAGGAAAGTGAACACAAGAACAAGGGGACACAATCTGAAGTTAGTTGGGGGAAAGATCAAAAGCAACATGAGAAAATATTATTTTACTGAAAGAGTAGTAGATCCTTGGAACAAACTTCCAGCAGACGTGGTAGATAAATCCACAGTAACTGAATTTAAACATGCCTGGGATAAACATATATCCATCCTAAGATAAAATACAGGAAATAGTATAAGGGCAGACTAGATGGACCATGAGGTCTTTTTCTGCCGTCAGACTTCTATGTTTCTATTTTTCTATGTTTCTAAGGACTCTGTTGTGGTTGGCTCTGGCCCAGCTCTTGCCCCAGGGAATGTGGAGGTGGATGCAGGGGAAACATCAACATGTCATAGGCCTGTTTTATTGCCGACAGAGTCAGTTTCCTTGGACGAAGAAGAAGGTGGGGGGTGACTTGGAAGAGGGGGGCTTGGCACACAGCCCAAGAAGTCAATCTCCATTATCTTTGGTCAATTTGGATGAGGAAGTATTAGACACACGCAGGCGCAGAATTATGCATCGAAGAGACCAATTGAGGCAGTATTACAGGAGATAAGAGAGGCCACCTGTGTTTGGGTGGGGCTGCAGTAATTAGAGCTGCTGATATAAATAGCAGCATGCTAGTTTGGCCGTTGTGGAAGATTATCTGATCGTTGTTTCTTCAGGACCGTGCCTTGCTGTTTCCGGACTTTGTTTGTTGGATTTTTCACGACTTTGAAACCAAAGCAGAGCAAAGTGTGTGTGTCTTACTTCATGGAAGAAGGAGGGCTGTGACGTTTCTTCACAGCTGCTAGCTAAGTACTTAAGGACTAATTATGGGGATTGTACAGCCTATAAGGTTGTTTTGGGACGAGTGCTCTTTGCAATACAAAAAGGGTGCTGTGTTTCTTTTGAATTTTGTGATAAAGAACTTTGTTTTTGAATTTTCAAGTGTGTGTGTGTCTGAAATTTATACCCTTGAATTTTCGGGAGACTCATACCATAGAGCCTGGCAGAACAGACTCGAGGCGGTTTACACCATGTAAAAGGAACAATAGAACATCCTAAATCCAATTAGCTTAAATTAATTAATCTAAAAACCTAACGCCATTAAAAAAACTCCCATTCCCATTCAATCAACTAACTTACAATACATTCGTCATCCAGGGGGCTAGAGTCTAGCGACCTGAAGCCTGGCGGCATATATCAGAAACCAAAACTCACAGATATTCTTCTTTGATCACACAGCTCTCATTAACTTACTCACTCTGAGTTTATTTTATTTATTTATTTATTTGATTTTTATGCCGCCCTACAACATGTTAGCAATAGCACTTTTTAACAGCCTATTGCCCCCACAATCCGGGTCCTCATTTTACCCACCTCGGAAGGATGGAAGGCTGAGTCAACCTTGAACCGGTGATGAGATTTGAACCACTGACCTTCAGATCTACAGTCAGCTTCAGTGGCCTGCAGTACAGCACTCTACCTGCTGTGCCACCCCGGCTCTTTTAGTTGGCAGGAAGCCCAGAGATAATGAGCCCAACTCCCCAGTTTGTAATTCATCATTGAAAAAAGAATATCCCAAGAGAGAAATCTGAGCAGACATCTGGAACATAACGAAAGTTGACTTCCGCACTGAAGCGTCACGTGGTTCAACTTTAAACAACCCAAGAGTGTGGCCAATTGTTCTAGATATCTATACACGCAGAGACCTCCTCTTGCTTACCCACTCCTGCATTCTAGCAGCTCTGCGGGCCCCAGCATCCCTAGTGCCTTTTCCTGCTTTTTATACCTCTAGCTATGCAGCCAAGCATTCTACTTGCTTTCCCTACTACCTGACCGCACTGTTCACCCATTTTGAAACTGTCAGAAATCACTACTCCATAGATAGAACAAGTACCAGGCCACAACCGTCTCTCAATCCTCGAGATCTAGGACCAGCTGTGTGGGATGTAGACGAGCCACAACAGGTTTGGCTAGAAGACTTCCAAGGTCCCTTTCAACTTTGTTATTCTGTATTCTCTCTTTGCAGTTGCCGAAGAGATGTGAAGGGAGAGAGGAAATCACTGTGGGTTGGGGAGTCGTTCAGGCCCTCATTTCCCCAGCCTTTTTCAAGGGAATTCCCTTGTCAGTGATAAATTCTTCTGACAACCAGGCCCATCTCGTTCTAATGACAAGCCATTTATCACCAGGTTGAACTTACACATTAGCATCAGGCATTTGGACACCGTGACTACCAGTGTTCCCTCTAATTTTTTTTTTGGGGGGGGGGGGGCGGAAAAGTATAGTGTCTGAGCGGCAGTCCCTTCAGGACTGGGCAGCATAGAAATATTAAACAAACAAACAAACAAACAAACAAACAAATAAAAAACCCACCCTGTTTTGCCTCAGAGAATTTCAAAATACAATACTGTACTGTGTGTCTATAACAGTGAGCTCATAATAGGGCAACTCTATCAATATCAAAATGCCACTTAAATAGTTGAGCTAGTTTCAAACTAGATTTTGATTTTCTTTCTCTCTTCCTTACTCCCATTCTTTTTCTTTCTCTTTTCCTTCCTCTCTTTTTTCTATCTGTTTCTCTCTCTTCCTCTCTCTCTCCTTCCCTCTCCCTCTTTCCCTCTTGGCTTCTGGGCAGGTTTGGAAAACTCTGAGTTGATGATGATTTTAAAGTGAGCGATTGCTCACTGCTCAGCTTAGAGGGAACTATGGTGACTACCTGAGTGAGTGGATGGATTTGGAGAAGAAGAGAAAACAACTAGAGATTCTAGGTCAGTGATGGCAAACCATTTTTCCCTCGGGTGCCGAAAGAGCATGTGTGCATGCTATCACACCTGCGTGAGTGTCCACACCCATAATTCAATGCTTGGGGAGGGCAAAAACAGCTTCCCCCACCCACCGGAGGCCCTCTGGAGGCCGGAAACAGCCTGTTTCCCAACTTCTGGTGGACCCAGTAGGTTCTTGTTTTGCCCCCGCCAGGCTCCAAAGGCTTCACTGTAGCCAGGGGTGGATAAAAATGCCCTCCCCCATCTCCCTGGAGGCTCTCTGGAAGCCAAAAACGCCCTCCCGGAGCCTCTGTGTGAGCCAAAAATCAGCTGGCCGGCACACACTCTCCCTCTCCCTCCCCTCCCTCTCCTTCACCCTCTTTTTTCTTTCCCTCTCTCCTTACTTCCCTTCATCCCTTCTCTCCATCTTCCTCCCCCTCTTCCCTTCTTCCCTCTCTTCTCTCTCTCCCCCTCTCCTCCTCCCTCCCCTCCCTCCTTCTCTTCCTCCTTCCCTCCTTTCCTCCCTTCTTCTCTCCCTCCCTCTCTTCTCCCTCCCTCTCTCCTATCTCTCCCTCCCTCCTTCATTCCTTCCCTCTCATCTGTCTCTCTCCCTCTCCCTCCCTCTTTCTATCTCCCTCCACCTCTTCCCTTCTTCCCTCTCTTTTCTCTCTCACCCCCTCTCCTCCCTCCCTCCCCTCCCTCCTTCTCTTCCTCCTTCCCTCTCTTCTCTCTCCCTTCCTCCTTCATTCCTTCCCTCTCATCTGTCTCTCTCCCTCTCCCTCCCTCTTTCTATCTTCCTCCACCTCTTCCCTTCTTCCCTCTTTTTTCTCTCTCACCCCCTCTCCTCCTCCCTCCCCTCCCTCCTTCTTTTCCTCCTTCCCTCCTTCCCTCTCTTCTCCCTCTCTCCCTCCCTCCTTCATTCCTTCCCTCTCATTTGTCTCTCTCCCTCCCTCTTTCTATCTCCCTCCCTCCTTCCCTTCTGCCCTCCATCCCTTCCTCCTCTTTCTCTCTTTCTCTCCCCACCTGCTCCAAACACACAGCTGAAACCTGGGCGCCTGAGAGACAGCAAACCCTTTCTAGGGAAAAAAATTAGCAAATGATGTGTGACTCTTGTTTTGATTCGACAGTCATTCATCCTCCCAACAGGGGCCTCGATTGAGCACAATTACAGGCAGGGAATTGTGATGAATCACAAAATCCATTGTGATGTTTCCTGAAAGAATATAGATTTTTTTCCCTTCCCCATTTGAAACAGTTTTACAGGAATCATGAGATGTGAATACCGAGGCAGCATTCAACTTAAAAACTGTTTAGTGACCATTCAAAGGTACAGCAGCCCTGGAAAAAAAAAAGCGAGTTACGTCCATTTTTCACACTTACGACCGTTGCAGTGTGATCACAGGATCAAAATTCAGAACACTTAATCCTCCATATTATAACGGCGTCAAGATGACTATATGCGCAAAATTGGAAAACAGAAATAGTTCCCACAACATTATACACTTGTATTCCTCAGGGTCATATTGACCCGGACTGAAAAAAGGTTGTTCTTAGCTACTGGAATTGTCTTTTTGAATACTTTTTTTCACTAGTACAGTGTTCCCTCGATTTTCGCGGGTTCAAACTTCGCGAAAAGTCTATACCATAGTTTTTCAAAAATATTAATTAAAAAATACTTTGTGGGTTTTTCCCCCTATACCATGGTTTTCCCCGCCCGACAACGTCATATTTCATCGCCAAACTTTCGTCTGCCTTTAATAAATATTTTTTAAATAAATTTTAATAAATAAACATGGTGATTAATAATCTAAATGGTTGCTAAGGGAATGGGAAATTGCAATTTAGGGGTTTAAAGTGTTAAGGGAAGGCTTGGGATACTGTTCATAGCCAAAAATAGTGCATTTACTTCCGCGTCTCTACTTCGCGGAAATTCGACTTTCGCGGGCGGTCTCGGAACGCATCTCCCGCGAAAATCGAGGAAACACTGTATACTAATTTGAACATTTCTGAATACAATGAAGTGATGGGCTCCTACGAGTATGGTCAGGTACGCAGAACCGGTAGAAAAACTTTGGCCCGGTACACAGAATCGGTAGAAAAAAATTGAATTATTTTTCTTTTTTTCCCCTTCTGGGGTCTGGGTATGTTTTTCCTATCGCAGTAAATGAGGCTGAATGTATATAATTTTAGAAGAGCTCTCTGTGTGTATATACACATACAGTTTATATAGTAGATAATATATAATTTAGTGTGCCTGTGTGTAATATGTATGTACACATATAGCATATATACATAGAATTAAAGAGTTTATTTTGGATGTTTAGGAATAGTAAACAGAGAGGGAAATTGTATCTCTTTGAGGTGAGGAGGGACCTGGCACCCTAACCCAAACCCTTGACGTGAGTGACGTCAAGTTGGCAACCTTTAAGCCAGTCACATGACCTTTAAGCCACCCCGGTCACATGATCATCAAGCCACTCCCACATGGTCACATGGTCAACAAGCCACACCCACAAAATAAGCCACGTCCACAGCGTGGTGGTAAAACTTTTTACAGCCCTTCACTGGGGTAAAGGTTCCCCTCACATATATTTGTTAGTCATCCCCGACACTAGGGGGCAGTGCTCATCTCCATTTCAAAGCCAAAGAGCCAGAGCTATCCAAAGACATCTCCATGATCATGTGTCCAGCATGACTAAACGCCAAAGCTGCACTTTGCACTACAAGTATATCATCCTCTACCATATCGGTAGCATCTCACTATTGATCTAACTGGGGAAGGTTTGGTAGGGAAGATTTGCCTATGACTCTAGAGGGTGCAATAGGGTTGATATTCCTGGAGGCGTCTGTAATATGGCAAATAATTTAGCTTTACTAGATAAGTGGTCAAAGCAATGGAAACTGCAGTTCAATGTTTCCAAATGTAAAATAATGCACTTGGGGAAAAGGAATCCTTAATCTGAGTATTGTATTGACAGTTGTGTGCTAGCAAAAACCTCCGAAGAGAAGGATTTAGGGGTAGTGATTTCTGACAGTTTCAAAATGGGTGAACAGTGCGGTCAGGCGGTAGGGAAAGTGAGTAGAATGCTTGGCTGCAAAGCTAGAGGTATAACAAGCAGGAAGAGGGAGATTGTGATCCCGCTGTATAGAGCGCTGGTGAGACCACATTTGAAATCCTGTGTTCAGTTCTGGAGACCTCACCTACAAAAAGATATCGATAAAATTGAATTCCAAAGACGGGCTACAAGAAGGGTGGAAGGTCTTAAGCATAAAACGTATCAGGAAAGACTTCATGAACTCCATCTGTAGAGTCTGGAGGACAGAAGGAAAAGGGGGGACATGATCGAAACATTTAAATATGTTAAAGGGTTAAATAAGGTTCAGGAGGGAAGTGTTTTTAATAGGAAAGTGAACACAAGGACAAGGGGTGCAATCTGAGGTTAGTTGGGGGAAAGATCAGAAGTAACGTGAGAAAATGTTATTTCACTGAAAGAGTAGTAGATCCTTGGAACAAACTTCCAGCAGACATGGTTGGTAAATCCACAGTAACTGAATTTAAACATGCGTGGGATAAACATATATCCATCCTAAAATAAAATACAGAAAACAGTATAAGGGCAGACTAGATTTATTTATTTGTTAGATTTGTATGCCACCCCTCTCCGTAGACTCGGGGCGGCTCACAACAACAATAAAACTGTATGGACCATGAGGTCTTTTTCTGCCGTCAATCTTCTATGTTTCTATGTTTCTATGGTCCTCATTTTTCTACTTGCATTTTTAACGTGCTTTCGAACTGCTAGGTTGGCAGGAGCAGGGACCACTAATGGGAGCTCACTCCGTTACGCGGAGCTAGGGATTCAAACCACCAAACTGCCAACCTTTCCGATCAACAAGCGCAGCAACAACACTCTCGAAAACGTCCAAAGATATTTCACCAGAAGAGCCCTTCACTCCTCCACTCGAAACAGAATACCCTACGAAAATAGACTAACTATCCTGGGTCTTGAAAGCTTAGAACTGCGGCGCCTACAAGATCATATGCTGCAATGTCCTTCCGGTCAACGACTACTTCAGCTTCAACCACAAAAACACAAGAGCACTCAACAGATTGAAACTTAATATTAACAGCTCCAAACTTGACTGTAAAAAATATGACTTTAACAATCAAGTTGTCGAAGCGTGGAACTCATTACCGGACTCAATAGTGTCAACTCCCAACCCCCAACATTTCTCCCTTAGACTTTCCACGATTGACCTCTCCAGGTTCCTAAGAGGCCAGTAAGGGGCGTATATAAGTGCACTGATGTGCCTATCGTCTTTCCTTATCTCATATATTATATATATTCTCTCCTTATCTATCTCTATCTCTATCTCTATCTCTATCTCTATCTCTATCTCTATCTCTATCTCTATCTCTATCTCTATCTCTATCTCTATCTCTATCTCTATCTCTATCTCTATCTCTATCTCTATCTCTATCTCTATCTATCTATCTATCTATCTATCTATCTATCATCTATCTATCTATCATCTATCTATCTCTATCTATCTATCTATCTATCTATCTATCTATCTATCTATCTATCTATCTATCTATATATATATATATATTATATATATCATATATATTCTCTCCCTATCTCTTATATCATATATATTCTCTCCCTCCCATCTACTTCTCTTCTTTTTTACTTTCTATCTTTATATATATTACTTAATGTTTATTCTCTTCCATATGTATTGTATATTGGACAAAGAATAAATAAATAAAAAATCTTAGCCACCAAGCCACCGCATCCCTTGTTATTCTATAAGACGGTTGCCTATTTAAACATATTTCCCCCACATACACAAACTCTCTTTTAGCTTCAAATCCTTTGTTCGTCTGCCTAAAAAGCTGCACCGTTAGCTACGTGCCTCTCAGGCCAGCTTCCGCCTCGTTATTCCTGCCCAGTTTATTAATATGTAACAGTCATTTTTAAGAAGACGAACCCCGGGGGCATCTAGAAAATTACAGGTTAATTAGCGGAATGTCTGTTCCGGAGAAATTGATGGGAAGCCTTATTAAAGACACCATTAATGGGCTTATTGCTTTGCTGAAGGAGACCCAACCTGTCTCCTTGAAAATGTAGGCAGAAAAGAAAACACGTTTTTCAATGGCACAGGGTTTAATTACGGCATCAACAAATCCAAGGTGTAGTTAAGACTGCGTCAACATAGCCCCCTTCTGACTAGTAAGACTTGAGTAAGGTATGATTGCGTGGTGTTGATTGTTTTTTAAAGATAGTGGGGTTTTTAATTTTAGTTTTAACTATTAGATTTGTACTATATTGCTATTGTTATTGTTTTGTGAGCCGCGCCGAGTCATCATCATCATCATTATTCTTATTATTATTGTCAATACAACACAGCAAACGAGATCACTATGCTGGATTTCGTATTTCATCACCAGTCGGGCGCTTCCCAAGCACCTAGGACTGCGTGATGTAGCGGCGAATTATGTTTGCCGATCCCAGTAAAGCGGCCTTTTGCAATTGACAGATGGAGATTTTGTCAATTCCAATGGTTTTCAAATGTCCGCTGAGATCCTTTGGCACTGCGCCCAGCGTGTCAAGTACCACTGGGACCACTTTCACAGGCTTATGCCAGAGTCGTTGCTGCTCGATTCTCAGATCTTCATATTTCACTAATTTCTCTAGCTGCTTCTCCTTAATTCTGCTGTCTCCTGGGATTGCGATGTCGATGATCCATATTTTCTTTTTCTCCACAATCAGGATGTCTGGTGTGTTATGCTTCAGAATTTACCAACCACGTCTGCTGGAAGTTTGTAACCTATTATTTATTTATTATTTATTATATATATTTATTATTATTTTATATATATTTGTTTATTACTGAGGACCTGTATACTGCACGAGTCAAAAAGAGGGCGGTGAAAATATTTACGGACCCCTCGCATCCTGGACATAAACTATGTTAGTACAAGGTACATGGTTGTTAGGGTTTGCCATTGTAAACTACCTATTGTAGCCTCTTGTACTATCACTGTAAATATTTTGGGCTGGTTCACCATAAGAGGGCGCCTGAACTCCTTTCCTCAATGATGCTTTAATGCTCATTCGTTTTTGCTTTGCCTTGAGGGGGGAGTGTGTTTGCTTAGTGCTTATTATATTGTATGGCTTAGTGCTTGTTATGGATTGTTTCTGTTTTGTATATATGTAAATAGTACTTATTAAGTATAACTAAGTCTGTGTCTTTTTTTTTTCTTTGGCTTTACCACACATCCACACTCTGTTAAAATTCTCTGCTCATTGTATGTCAAAGGTCTCATAGCCTAGCTATACCGAGAGATACCAACAAACTATTTCAACCCCTACTCTCAAAACAAAACTATACAGCACTGCACATCAAGACAACTAGACCCAAGAACAGTTTTTCCCCCGAACGCCATCACTCTGCTAAACAAATAATTCAGAGGGTAGAGACAGACCAATCAATCTCCAAGTAAATCAAACTTTTGTGAAATCAAACTGTCCATTTAGGAAACAACACTGATTGATAATAAATTTCACCTGCTGTTGTGCACTTTCAACTTTGTAAAGAACAAAGTTATTCAATGGGAATATTTCATTCATTCAGATCTAGGATGGGTTCTTTGAGGGTTCCCTTTATTTTTTTGAGAAGTATAAAAAAAATGGAACTGCAGAAGCATCAGAAAGATGAGCCAAGCTGTTTGAAGGTGTTCCAGGATATTTGGGATTCCCCTAAGGCATCCTTGTGCCCTGAAAAATATTCCGTCACCAACCTTCTGTGCAGTCCTGGTTTCAAGGTAATGAACTGTCTCTTCATCCGAAATCATTTATCTTAATTTACCTCCTGACATTATTGTTTTAGAGATGCTGGGCGCATTCAATCATGAATATCTGATCTCCTCTCCGAAGGGATGCAGTTCAACAGCAGATGCTCGATAGCAGATGTGTTGGCTTTAACGGAGGCCTTCTTGAACCTCGCTGTTCTTTTTTTAAAATAATAATAATAATATTGAAATATATACTTTAAAAACAGAAGATATAAACACTTAAGACAAACAATTATAGATACACACATGAAAAAAATCGAGACAAGAAGATTGAGTTTTAAGTATTATAACCCAGGTGGAGAAGATGAGTAACTGTGGTAGCACTATGCATTGATATAATACACAAAAAAAATTATTATTGGAATAATTTAGTGTAAACGGCTGGAGCTTCCGTGGCGGCGGCGGCAGGTGAGATTTGGGGCCCGGCGAGAAAGCAGCGGGAAGTAGGAGGGCACCGGCAGCAGAAGCACCGGGCAGTAGCCGCGGGAGCTCCAGGGCGGAGGCACTGACGGTGGTCGCTGGACGTGTTGCTGCACACCGTACATGCTGGTGCTGTGCTGGGCATGGGCACGGGGCTGGCACTGGCCCGCTGGCTAGGCCAGGACAGAGGTGCCAGCCCCGCGCTCATGCCCAGTGCAGCGCCAGCATATACAGCGTCCAGCAACACATCCAGCCGCCACTGTCGGTGCCTCTGCCCTGGAGCTCCCGCTCGCAGCTGAGCGCCCTGCCGCCACCCCACGGCTACTGCCCGATGCCGCTGTTGCCCATGTGGTGTATAAGAAAGAGAGAGAGAGAGAAAGAAAGAGAGAGACAGAGACAGAGAGAATGTGAGAAAGAGAGAGAAAGAGAAAAAGAGAGAACGAGAGAGAGAGAAAGAGAGAGAGAGAAAGAAAGCAAGAGAGAGAGAAAGCAAGAGAGAAAGAAAGCAAGAGAGAGAGAGAGAGAAAGAAAGCAAGAGAGAGAGAAAGCGAGAGAGAGAGAGAAAGCAAGCAAGAGAGAGAGAGAGAGAAAGAAAGAAAGAGAGAGAGAGAAAAGAAAAGAAAGGAAGAGAGAGAGAGAGAAAGCAAGCAAGAGAGAGAGAGAGAGAAAGAAAGAAAGAGAGAGAGAGAAAAGAAGAGAAAGGAAGAGAGAGAGAGAGAGAGAGAGAGAGAGAGAGAGAAATGAGAGCAAAAAGGAGAGAAGAAAAGAGAAATGAGAAAATGATTTCAGTTGGTGGTGTACCCCAGGATTTTGTAAATGTGTTGCAGCTCAAAAAAGGTTGAAAATCACTGCTCTAAAGGCTTCCCTGGAGCCAGAGGAGGGGAAAAACACCTTCCCGCATCCCCCCGAAGGCTCTCTGGAAGCCGGAAACACCGTCCCAGAGCCTCTGTGCTAGCCAAAAATCAGCTGGCTGGCACACATATGCACATCGTAGCTGAGCTAGGACAACGGCTCGCGTGCCAGCAGATATGGCTCCATGTGCCACCTGTGGCACCCGTGCCATAGGTTCGCCGTCACTGCAATAATTGCTATTAAATGCCTCACTTAACAACAGAAATTTGGTGTTGTGGTTAGCTCTGGCCCAGCTCCTGCCCCAAGGACTGTGGATGTGGGGGAGACATCCACATGCTGCAGGCCTGTCCCCCCCCCCAGTGGAATCTGCTGATGAAGGCTCCTCTGACCAAGAAGACATGAGTGACAGGGAGGAGGAGAGTGTGGCAGACAGCTCAGAAGGAGATCAATTCTCTAGCTCCTCCTTGGATTCAGAACAAGCGTTAATGATACAGCCACGCATGCGGAGAGCGATGCATAGGCAGCGACAACTGAGAGATTATTATCAAAGAAAATGAGGCCACCTGTGGTTGGGTGGGGCTGTGGTCATTAGTGAGGCTGCTATAAATAGCATTGTGCATTGTGCATAGCATTGTGGAGGATTATCTGATCGTTGTGTTTCATGACTGCTTTACTGACTTTGACCTTTTGTGTGCTGATTTTTCCCCGCTTTGAAACTAAACCAGAGCAAAGTGTGTTTCACTTTGTGAAAGAAGAAGGACTGTGAATTGCCTCACAGCTGCAAGCTAAGTATCACAGAACTGATAAGCGACTTGTACAAATTACCAATTTGTTTGGAGACCAGTGCTCTTGGCTATACCAAAAGAGGGCTTGGTTTAAGTGAATTTTCATTATAAAGAACATTGTTTTGAATTTTCAAACGTGTGTGTGTCTGAAATTTGTACCTGTGAATTTTTGGGAGGAGTATACCAGAGAGCCCGACAGGACATTTGGGGGCTCAGTTGTGGTCATAAATCACGGACATGCCTGTATAGCCGCATTGACATCACCTTGCAAGTCTAAAAAAAAAGTCCCCATATTGTGCAGGAGAAAGGGGGACAAGAGGAAGGGAAAAAAAATAACAGCTTCAACATTCGGTTCCTTGGAAACCAAGCTTCTGCTACACACCTCACGTAACCAGCCTCACACTGATGGAGGATCGATAAAAACAAAACCCTGAGGTTTAATCCTCAACGTCTTTGGATCAGCACAGATTCAACCCTGTCTGAAACCTTGGCGGTGTGGCCCACAATATAAATGATCTGAGAAATTATATTCCTGTCACTGGTCAAAGCTCAGCAATGAACATAGAAACAGAGAAACATAGAATCCTGGGCCTAGAAAGCCTAGAACTAAGATGCCTTAAACAAGATCTAAGTATTGCCCACAAGATCATATGCTGCAACGTCCTGCCTGTCAGCAACTACTTCAGCTTCAACCACAACAACACAAGAGCACATAACAGATTTAAACTTAATATTAACTGCTCCAAACTTGACTGTAAAAAATGACTTCAGTAACCGAGTTGTCGAAGCGTGGAACTCATTACCGGACTCCATAGTGTCATCCCCAAACCCCCAACACTTTACCCTTGGATTATCTATGGTTGACCTATCCAGATTCCTAAGAGGTCAGTAAGGGGCGAGTACAAGTGCACTAGAGTGCCTTCTGTCCCCGTCCTATTGCTCACCTATATCTCCTATCCCTTTCTTCTATTCCTATATCTCTTCTTCTATTCTTTCATTGATATGTTCTATTACTTTATCTTCTTTTCTATTATTTCTTAAATATATTTTACTATGAGTATCTCCTCTATAACCTTCATCATGTATTTTACTATGTGTATATAGATATATACCCACTAAAACCCTCATTGTGTATTGGATAAATGAATGAATGAATGAATAAAAATTGACGGCAGAAAAAAATACCTTATGGTCCATCTCGTCTGCCCTTATACTATTTCCTGTATTTTATCTTAGGATGGAACTATGTTTATCCCAGGCATGTTTACATTCAGTGACTGTGGGTTTACCAACCACGTCTGCTGGAAATTTGTTCCAAGCATCTACTACTCTTTCAGTAAAGCAACATGAGAAAATATTATTTTACTGAAAGAGTAGTAGATCCTTGGAACAAACTTCCAGCAGACGTGGTTGGTAAATCCACAGTT
The DNA here is from genome assembly GCF_031021105.1 of Erythrolamprus reginae. NCBI lineage: Eukaryota > Metazoa > Chordata > Lepidosauria > Squamata > Dipsadidae > Erythrolamprus > Erythrolamprus reginae. Next base: position 4,405,064 of record NC_091955.1, on the reverse strand, counting down.
ACTGAATTTAAACATGCCTGGGATAAATGTATATCCATCCTAAGATAAAATACAGAAAATAGTATAAGGGCAGACTAGATGGACCAGGAGGTCTTTTTCTGCCGTCAGTCTTCTATGTTTCTATGTTTCTATATGTTTATCCCAGGCATGTTTAAATTCAATTGATGTGGATTGACCAACCATGTCTGCTGGAAGTTTGTTCCAAGGATCTACTATTCGTTCAGTAAAATAATATTTTCTCGCGTTGCTTCTGATCTTTCCTCCAAGTGACCTCAGATTGTGTCCCCTTGTTCTTGGGTTCACTTTCCCAAAAGACTTCCCTCCTGAACCTTATTTAACCCTTTAACGTATTTAAATGTTAAATATATTAACCATGTTGCTCTGCAAATCCAGGAATTTAGGGATGAATGTCATTTCTTTCTCTCTCTCTCTCTTTCTCATTCGCTGGCTGGGGAATTCTGGGAGTTGAAGTCCAAATATCTTCAAGTTGCCAAGGTTGGAAAACACCGCTGTATTGGACAAAATAAATAAATAAATAAATAAAATAAATAAATAAATAAATAAATAAATAAGAGGAAAAATTTTAAGAGATGGGGTGTGGGGTAGCTGTTGAATGTTAAAGAGCTTCCATATGTGGTGGTCCTGCCCTAAAATCCAAAAAATTTGGGAAACAATTTACAAATGGTTAAAGGAAATCACGAAGGAGGAAATAGAGTACTCACCGGAGGGGATGCTCCTCGGAATTTGGAAAAAATCTTACTCGAAACAAACCCTTTTTTTAGTGACTCACATAAATACAGCTACAAGAATTGCAATTGCGCAAACATGGAAGAACAAACAGACCCCCAATATAAATTTAATAATAGAAAAAATATATACATGTGCAGAAATGGATAAATTGACAAACCTACTTAAGGGAAACAGAATCAATGAAACTAAAAGCATGTGGAACAATTGGCACGAGTGGATTCAAAGGAAAAGATTTGTATAACCTTATACAAAATAGCAGTACAAACCTTTAAAAAAAAGAAAATACCATTTGAATGTTTTTACCCTGTTTTGCATTGCATAGTATTAAGTTAATATTATCCATATAACAACTGTAACCGGTAAAAAAGTTGGATAAGACCTGTAAACTGTATAAACAAATTGTGATATATGTATCTATAAAACAATAAAAAGATTTGCAAAAAAAAAAAAGAGCTGACCTTGATATTTTTTGCTGCCCTCTCTTCTACAATTACGCCTAATTGCAAATTTTGGAGGTTTTTTTGTCCTTAACCTAGATAAATAAGTTTACAGTTAAAACACAGGTTGTGGTAAAAGGTTGGGTTTTTTTGCAAAAATATATAAAGCATGAGAACCAAGCAGTCAGATGAGGCTACATAGCACGATGGAACAGACTGCTGCTCAGCTGGAGTAGCAAACAGGTTTAGGCTTACACAAACAGACTGACATCAAAACCCAGAATCGGAGATGGTCTGTTTTTGCCTTATTGAGCAATTTGCATAATTTGATTTACGTAATTAAACTTCATTATTCTCCGCCATCTGTACATCCTGGGCTGTGCGGTTTGCAGAAAGAAAAGGGGGGGAAAAGAAAAGAATGAGCAACCCCCCCCCCAAAAGAAGAATTCAAACACACGAATTCACATACAGTACCTTTGTAGGGGACCAAATCTAATAAACTCCCCAACGGGATGATTTAAAGGAAATAAAGGAATAAAATGAAGAAGTACCAAAATTTTTACTACCACACTGTGGACACAGCTTATAAAGGATGCCCTGTATTTTTTTTCAATATCAGTGCAAATTGGGTGCTCTGGGGTGGGTGCTCCATTTTCACCACCCCACTGTGTTCCCCACTCGACCCACAGCTTACATTAGAGAACCATCTTTCAGCTGTGGTGAGGGGGGCGTTTGCCCAGGTTCGCCTGGTGCACCAGTTGTGGCCCTATCTGGACCGGGAGTCACTGCTCACAGTCACTCCTGCCCTCATCACCTCGAGGCTCGACTACTGTAACACTCTCTACATGGGGCTACCTTTGAAAAGTGTTCGGAAACTTCAGATCGTGCAGAATGCAGCTGCGAGAGCAGTCATGGGCTTCCCTAAATACACCCATGTTACACCAACACTCCGCAGTCTGCATTGGTTGCCGAACAGTTTCCGGTCACAATTCAAAGTGTTGGTTATAACCTATAAAGCCCTTCATGGCATCGGACCAGAATACCTCCAGGACCGCCTTCTGCCGCACGAATCCCAGCGACCAGTTAGATCCCACAGAGTTGGCCTTCTCCGGGTCCCGTCGACTAAACAATGTTGTCTGGCAGGACGCAGTGGAAGAGCCTTCTCTGTGGCGGCTCCGACCCTCTGGAACTAGCTCCCCCCAGAGATTAGTATTGCCTCCACCCTCCTTGACTTTCGTAAACTTCTTAAGACCCACCTCTGCCATCAGGCATGGGGAAATTGAGACATCTTCCCCAGGCCTATATAATTTGTGTATGGTATGTTGTGTGTATGTTTTTTAATTATGGGCTTTTTAGTTTTTTAAATATTAGGTTTGTATTTTACATTGTGTTCACTATTGCTGTGAGCCGCCCCGAGTCTACAGAGAGGGGCGGCATACAAATTTAATAAATAATAATAATAATAATAATAATAATAATAATAACAACAACAACAACAACAACAACAGCAATAATAATAATAACAGCAACAACAGCAATAATAATAATAATAATAATAATAATAATAATAATAATAATAATAATAATTAATAAATGATGGGCCGAGACTTCGGCAGATAGCCTGCTTCCTCCAAGCGCTGTTTAACGCTTTCCTGTGCTTTAAAAAAAGAAATATCTGATTTTTCGTTTGCACAGGGAAGGAAAGCCAGAAGGAAAAACCGCTGGCTTTGCAAGGTTGAAGATAACCGGTAAATTAACTTTCCCTCCTGCAGACCGAACGACAACCGCTTTCACCTATAATATTTGCAACAAATTTTATTTGATAAGGAACCCTTAGCCGGTCTTGCTGTTTGTCCCAGAAGCAAATATTTGTACTTTGGAATACAGTTGGTGTTCTGTTGAGCTCTCTGGTAGAATCCTCCCGAAAATGCACAGATACAATTTCAGACACACACACACACGTTTGACAATTCAAAACAATGTTCTTTATACTGAAAATGCAAATAAACGGAGCACTCTTTTGGTATAGCAAAGAGCACTCGTCTCCAAACAAATTGGTAATTTGTACAAGTCCCTTATCAGTTCTGAGATACTTAGCTTGCAGCTGTGACGTAATTCACAGTCCTTCTTCTTTCACAAAGTGAAACACACTTTGCTCTGGTTTAGTTTCAAAGCAGGGAAAAATCAGCACACAAAGGTTGAAGTCAGTAAAGCAGTCATGAAACACAATGATCAGATAATCCTCCACAATGGCCAAACCCACAGGCTGCTATTTATAGCAGCCTCACTGATGACCACAGCCCCACCCAACCACAGGTGGCCTCATTTTCTTTGATAATAATCTCTCAGTTGTTGCTGCCTATGCATCGCTCTCTGCATGCGTGGCTGTATCATTAACTCTTGTTCTGAATCCAAGGAGGAGCTAGATAATTGATCTCCTTCTGAGCTGTCTGCCACACTCTCCTCCTCCCTGTCACTCATGTCTTCTTGGTCAGAGGAGCCTTCATCATCAGATTCCATTGGGAGCAAAACAGGCCTGAAGCTGGGCCAGAGCTAACCACAACAGTTGGTACCCAGTGAAGGACTACCAAAATTTTTACTACCACACTGTGGGCACGGCTTATGTAGGACGCCCTGTATTATCTTGCAATATCTTTCAGTGCAAATTGGGTGCTCTGGGGTAAAGCTCTATTTTCACTACCCCACTGTGTGCCCCCCCCCCCCCGGTCTGGGCAGTAGCCCACCCCTGGTGGTACCTCTACCTAAGAATGCCTCTATTACGGACTTTTCTAGATAAGAACTGGGTGTTCAAGATTTTTTTTGCCTCTTCTCATTTTCTACTTACAAACCTGAGTCTCCAAAACTGGAACCAGAAAAGGCGGGGAGAAGCCTCCGTGGGGCCTCTCTAGGAATTTCCTGGGAAGAAACAGGGCTGGAAAAGGCAGGGAGAAGCCTCCGTGGGGCCTCTCTAGGAATCTCCTGGGAAGAAACAGGGCCGGAAAAGGCAGGGAGAAGCCTCGGTGGGGCCTCTCTAGGAATCTCCTGGAAGAAACAGGGCCGGAAAAGGCAAGGAGAAGCCTCCATGGGGCCTCTCTAGGAATCGCCTGGGAAGAAACAGGGCTGGAAAAGGCAGGGAGAAGCCTCCATGGGGCCTCTCTAGGAATCTCCTGAGAGGAAACAGGGCATCCACCCTCCCTGTGGTTTCCCCAATCTCACGCATTATTTGCTTTTACACTGATTCCTATGGGAAAAATTGCTTCTTCTTACAAACTTTTCTATTTAAGAATTGTGCGAGATTCACTTTCTGCGCATGTGCAGAAGTTGAATCATGTGCCGTGCCTGCGAGTGCTACCAGCCCCATTCCAGTGGTGCTGGGAATGATGATGATGATGATGATGATAATAATAATAATAATAATAGTAATAATAATAATTTATTAGATTTGTATGCCACCCCTCTCCGAAGACTCGGGGCGGCTGACAACAATAATAAAAACAATGTTACGGTGGAACAAATCTAATATTAAAAGAGAAAAATATATAAAACCCCATCGTTTAAAACCAAACAACACATACATACCAAACATAAAATATAAAAGCCTGGGGGAGGTGTTTCAGTTCCCCCCTGCCTGGCGATATAGGTGGGTCTTGAGTAATTTATGAAATAATAATAATAATAATAATAATAATAATAATAATAATAATAACAACAACAACAACAACAACAACAATAATAATAATAATAATAATAATAATAATAATAATAATAATAATAATTTATTAGACTTATATGCCGCCCCTCTCCGGAGACTCGGGGCGGCTCACAACAACAATAAAACAATGTAAGCACAAATCTAATAATTAAAACTATGGCAAAAACCCATTATCTTAAAAAAAAAAAACAAGCAATAGTACACAATCGATGTTACAATCATAACCACACAGGTGTCACCAGGTCACCCTCCTCCCAGACAGATGGACAAAGATGAGTCCCTGTCACCTCGACTGACTCGTTGTCAGCCGACACTGCAGTCCAATCAGAGTCTATGAAGGGCGAGCTGTCACTGAGTACACGTAAGGACGGAATTTTTACAACTAATTAGAAATAAATAAATAAATAAATAAATAAATAAAAGAAAGCACCGAATGTTTCTTTTCTATTCTTTTCCACGTTTTCATATCCCTCTCTCCTTTTTGTTTTTACAGTCTATTGAATGACCTTTGTTTTAGTGATCGCTCCACCCACTCAACCTGCAGAGAAATTGAACTGGAGAGAACCCCTCCAAAGTTCCCTTCCTACCTCCAATTTAGTTTTAATGAGGTCTGGCGAAAAGCCACTGTCCTTCCGTGATTTGATGGGTGTCGTGCCCTCTCTTCTCCCTGCCTAGTGACCTTTCTTTCAAACCGTCAGCTACAGAAACAGTTGAATTTTGTTTGAAAGGGAAGCCCTTAAAAACTAATTTATCCACGAGAATAGCAATCAGCTGTCTGAGATTGCTGTGGCCCGCCAGGGGAGTTGGCGGTGGACTCAGACAGTGAGGAGGTTGGGGAGGAACATGGGCCGGTCCTGTAGTCTGGCAAAGGATCCGATGAGTGCTCTACATTGGAGGCAGAGAGGGGGCCAGGGCCATCCGACAGTTATCAGCTACCTTCGGAGTTGGAGATAAGCGGGGCAGAAGAACAGCTGGAGCAAGTTCCTTTTAAGGAGTGTGCAGAATGATCTCTGAGTTGCAAAGATACACATACACAGATTACTTGCAGGAGCGCCTTATTTATTTACTTACTTACTTACTTACTTACTTACTTACTTACTTACTTACTTACTTACTTACTTACTTACTTATTTTGTCCAATACATAATACACATTGAAGAGAATAGATATGTAATAATATAAGTAAAGAAAAGAATAGAAGAAAAGATATAAAAGTATAGGTGAACATACTTGAAAGGAAGAAAAGATAAATGAGATAAGGAGAGACAATTGGACAGGGGACGGAAGGCACACTGGTGCACTTATGCACGTCCCTTACTGACCTCTAAGGAACCTGGAGAGGTCAATTGTGGATAGTCTAAGGGGAAAATGTTGGGGGTTAGGGGTTGACACTACTGAGTCAGGTAATGGGTTCCACGCTTTGACAACTCGGTTGCTGAAGTCATATTTTTCACATACAAATCTAAGTAATAATAAATTAAGTTTGAATCTGTTGCGTGCTCTTGTGTTGTTGCAGTTGAAGCTGAAGTAGTCATTGACAGGTAGAACATTGCAGCATATGATCTTGTGGGCAACACTTAGATCGTGTTTTAGGCGACGTAGTTTTAAGCTTTCTAGACCTAGGATTGTAAGTCTGCTTTCGTAGGGAATTCTGTTTCGAGTGGAGGAGTGAAGGGCTCTTCTGGTGAAGTATTTTTGGACATTTTCAAGGGTGTTGATGTCCGAGATGTGGTATGGGTTCCAGACAGATGAACTGTATTCAAGGATGGGTCTGGCAAAAGTTTTGTAGCCTTCTGCCGTATAAGTTCCAGTGACCGATTAGGCCCCACAGAGTTGGCCTTCTCCAGGTCCCGTCAACCAGACAATGTCACTTGGTGGGGCCTAGGGGAAGGGCCTCCTCTGTGGGAGCCCCGGAATAGTAAACAGAACAGAATTCTTTATTGGACAAGTGTGATTGGACACACAAGGAATTTATCTTTGGTGCAGATGCTCCCAATGTACATAAAGGAAAATATACATTTGTCAAGAATCGTGTGGTAGAACACTTAATGATTGTCCTAGAGGTCAAATAAGCAATGAGGAAACAATCAATATTAATAAAAATCTTAGGGATACAAGCAACAACTTACAGTCATACAATCATAAGTGGGAGGAAATGGGTGATAGGAATGATTGCTCTCCTATATCTCCTATACCTTTCTTCTATTCCTATATCTCTTCTTCTATTCTTTCATTGATATGTTCTATTCCTATTGTTGTGATTCAGCCTGAGGCTGCTCAGGGACCAGCTGTGTTTCTGCTGACTCCATGCCCGGAGGAGGAGGACAGCGAAGAGGAGGGGGCTGAACAGTCAGACGGGGAAGAGGAAAGTCAGGAATGGGACGAAGGAGAACAGCATGAGAGCCCTGGGGGGGGGGGCGCTCTCCCCAGCCAGTAGCTTGGAGTCATTAGGTGATGAAGCACAAGCCATCATTGACATGCGACAGGTATTGGCTTCCGGAGTGACCCAGACAGAACACCTATAACTTCTCTTCTATTCTTTCTTTGATATATTTTACTACGAGTATATCCTCTATAACCTTCATCGTGTATTTTACTATTTGTATATCCACTAAAACCCTCATTGTGCATTGGACAAAATCAATAAATAAAATAAAAAATCTAGTATTAATAGTAGTGCAGAGTTAGTAAACAGTTTGACAGTGTTGAGGGAGTGATTTGTTTATCATATTCAATATTTAACTCTACGTTTAATTATGCATTTCTAAATCTCTCTCTCTTTCTCATACACACACACTTTGTCTTAAAATAGGATTGGTAAAATGTTCACCCTCTCCGAATGACTATTTTAAAAACACACGTGCTACACAAAACTGCCAAGAACTGCTTTGAAATAGAAGTTTGAAAATGAGACATTTTGATCTTTACAGTTGTCCAAGATAGGCACTGTTCTATCTATCTATCTATCTATCTATCTATCTATCTATCTATCTATCTATCGATCTATCTATCTATCTATCTATCTATCTATCTATCTATCTATCTATCTATCTATCTATCTATCTATCTATCTATCTATCTATCTGTTCTGTCTGGGTCACTCCGGAAGCCAATACCAACCCAAAAAGAGAAGCCAGACACACCGGTAAAAGGCAAAGGCAGTTTTATAAAATTCAAGAAAAACACAGGTAACAGAAAATGTCCTTACAAACAGGAAAATGCTGTATCTTCAGATATATCCACGCAGGCAAAAGTCCATGCAGCAATACAGGATTCTTGCTGCCAAGACGAGGCTGTAGATAGCAGACGTACACCTCCCACGGGTCTTCCAAACTGCTGGGCCACAAGCCAGGAACAGAGACGCCGAGAAACAAGACAGGATAACGCAACTCCAAACTGATAACACTCCACATGGCTTCAAGGGCTTGCCTGCCTTTTAAACCCTGCTAAGGAGGGCCACACCCAAGCCCAGCTGTTCCTAATTCAGTGCTGATAATACTTCTTTAATTGCTCCTTTCTCTGATCTGAACGTCTCTGTCGCATGTCAATGACGGGTTGTGCTTCATCACCTAATGACTCCAAGCTACTGGCTGGGGAGAGCCCCCCCCCCCCCGGGGCTCTCATGCTGCTCTCCATCATCCCATTCCTGACTTTCCTTTCCCCCGTCCGACTGTTCAGCCCCCTCCTCTTCGCTGTCCTCCTCCTCCGGGCATGGAGCCAGCAGAGACACAGCCGGTCCCTGAGCAGCCTCAGGCTGAACCACAACAGGCACTAATTTATTTTCACACGCATTTCTTATTTGGACTTTTCTTTGCCCAAGGGCCACTGTTTTATTCCTTGGACTTCAACTGCCCATCTATAAAATGGGAACGTTTTCTATCTGCCGTTGTTGCTGAACAAATAATTTCTTTTTTGTTTTACAACTTCTATATAAATCATTAGCAGGATAAGCCTGCCAAAACCCCCCTTCCCCCACAACCACCCAGTGCTATAATACGCTATAACTATTATGGCATAATTATAACATTTAGCGTAATAACAGAACAGCCTTACCTTTGATATATTAAACCCACGATCTTAGTAACAAAGTTAGCAGTGGTAAATTGTACAGGAAGGAAATATGGGCCTTCTAGCCCGCAATTAAAGAACTATGTAAAAAATAATTCACAATATACCACGACGCCCAAGTAGAAACAGGCTATTACATGGTATTCTTTATTTTGCTTCACATTTGCATCAGAAAAGAGAAGACTCTTCAACTGGGTATGAAGAGAAGACCCATCCGAAAGGAGTTGGAAGACCAAGGAAGGAAAAATAAGGCAGCCAGAAGTCTTCGGAAACTTCAGATCGTGCAGAATGCAGCTGCGAGAGCAGTCATGGGCTTCCCTAGGTATGCCCATGTTACACCAACACTCCGCAGTCTGCATTGGTTGCCGATCAGTTTCCGGTCACAATTCAAAGTGTTGGTTATGACCTATAAAGCCCTTCATGGCATCGGACCAGAATATCTCCGGGACCGCCTTCTGCCGCACGAATCCCAGCGACCGGTTAGGTCCCACAGAGTTGGCTTTCTCCGGGCCCCGTCAACTAAGCAATGTCGTTTGGCGGGACCCAGGGGAAGAGCCTTCTCTGTGGCGGCCCCGACCCTCTGGAACCAACTCTCCCCGGATATCAGAGTTGCCCCACCCTCCTTGCCTTTCGCAAGCTCCTTAAAACCCACCTCTGTCGTCAGGCATGGGGGAATTGAAATTTTCCCTTCCCGCTGGGCTTCTCGAATTTATACATGGTATGCTTGTATGTATGATTGGTTCTTTAAATTGGGGTTTTTTAGATTATTTTTAATATTAGATTTGTTTACATTGTCTTTTTATATTGTTGTTAGCCGCCCCGAGTCTTCGGAGAGGGGCGGCATACAAATCTAATAAATAAACAAACTAAACTAAACTAAACTAAACTAAACTAAACTAAACTAAACTAAACTAACATTACATTACAATACAATACAATACAATACAATACAATAAAATAAAATAAAATAAAATAAAATAAAAATTACAATACAATACAATATGATAAAATAAATCTACGACATTGAAGGAGATGCAAAGCTACCAGCAACTACCAACAAACACATTGACGTAGAACCAGAGGTGGGTTTCAGGTGTCACTAGTTCTGGAGAACAGGTAGTGGAAAAGAAAAGAAAAACAGTAGAATTAGCATGGAAAACAAGTTGTGATAACGTTTAAACAGTTCAACCCACACAGAATAACAAAGTTGGAAGAGACCATGGAGGTCTTCTACTCCAACCTCCTGCTTAGGCAGGAATCCCTGCACCACTTCAAGACAAATGGTTATCCAGCCTCTTCTTTAAAACTTCCAGCATTCACAACTTCTAGAGGCAAGCTGTTCCACTGATTAATTGTTCAGAAATTTCTCCTTAGTTGTAGGTTGCTTCTCTCCTTATTTAGTTTCCACCCATTGCTTCTTGTTCAACCCTCAGGTGCTTTGGAGAATAGGTTGACTCCCTCTTCTTTGGGGCAACCCCTGAGATATTGGAAGACTGCTATCGTGTCTCCCCTGGTCCTTCTTTTCATTAAACTACACATACCCAATTACTGCAACCGTTCTTCATATACGAGGGCCGCCCAGAAACTAATGCACCTTACTTCCTAGGAAGGAAGGAAGGAAATAAATAAATAAATGAAAAAAGAAAGAAAGAAAGAAAGAAAGAAAGAAGAAAGAAAAAAATGAAAAAAGAAAAAAGAAAAAAAAATGAAAAAAATGAAAAAAGAAATATATATATATATATATATATATATATATATATATATATATAGAGAGAGAGAGAGAGAGAGAGAGAGAGAGAGAGAGAGAGAGGGTGGGGGAAGGAAGGAAGGAAGGAAGAAGGAAATAAATAAATAGATAGATAAAGAAAGAAAGAAAAAAGAAAAAAAATGAAAAAAATGAAAAAAGAAAGAAAGATAGATAGATAGATATATAGAGAGAGAGGGTGGGGGAAGGAAGGAAGGAAGAAGATAAGAAAGCAAGCCAGAAAGAAAGAATGAAAAAAGAAAGAAAAAAATGAAAAAAGAAAGAAAGAAAGACAAAGAAAGAAAGAAACAAAGAAAGAAAGAGAAAGAGGGAGGGAGGAAAGGAAGTTAGGAAAAAACAGAGGACTATAACCTAGCACTATACACATTGTTAAAGTGAGTTTTTGTCTTTTGATCCCCCATGTCACATGACTACATAGCCACGCCGAGCCATGCCCACCAAGCCACACCCACAGAACCAGTGGTTTTTTGTTTACTTTAGATTTCATTACGGACGTAAGCAGTAGTGGGTTGCTACCGGTACAGTACAAGACAGCCCACTGGTAGCGATCGCTGCACTGCGCGCATAGCTTTGGATCTCTTGTGTGCATGCGTGCACATCCCAATGTATTTTTGCTTCTGCGCATGGGCGGAAGAGAAAAAAATCCCCCAAATTTCACATGCATGCGCATCCCCTTAAGAGATTTCACCTCCTGCGCATGCGCAGAAGCAAAAACATAGATACCCAAAGCTGCACAGGCAGCACACTGTTAGCGGCGGTAATGGGAATCCACCCCGGACATAAGGGTTTGAATTCACACTGTGACATTGGAGCGCACACTTATATTCCTTCTCTCCTGCCACAACTATGCTCAAAGTCATCTTGCAGTGACCTCTGATGGATATAACGGGTAGCGACAAACGATAAAACAGTTGTGTAGTTTGTCAACCTTTCAGTCACTTCCCTTTCTTGTTATTTGATAGAAATCTTTTTTTTTTCCTCCTTCTACCGGATTTACAAGATTGTCGATAGCTGTTTTTGAGTTCTCGTAAGCTTTACTTAGAATCACTCACTTGCAAGCGATAGTATCTAATCATCTGGCCTTCAGCAAGGCTCTTTTTCAATTGCTTTACTCTCTCTCTCTCTCCAAGCATCAGAATCTTAGTTATTTATTTATTCATTCATTTGTCCAATACACAAATACATAGGAAGAAAAATAGACATGTGATAATATAAAAGAGGGTGAAAGTGAACTTAGAGGAGAGGATATATGAAAGGAAGAGAATATATATGATAAGTGAAAGAAAGGAAAGACAATTGGACAGGGGACGAAAGGCACACCAGTGCACTTATGTACTCCCCTTACTGGCCTCTTAGGAACCTGGAGAGATCAATCGTGGAGAGTCTAAGGGAGAAGTGTTGGGGGTTAGGGGTTGACACAATTGAGTCCGCTAATGAGTTCCACGCTTCGATAACTCGATTGTTGAAATCATATTTTTTACAGTCAAGTTTGGAGCGGTTCATATTAAGTTTGAATCTGTTGCGTGCTCTTGTGTTATTGCGGTTGAAGCTGAAGTAGTCATTGACCGGTAGGACATTGCAGCATATGATCTTGTGGGCAATACTCAAATCGTGTTTTAGGCGCCGTAGTTCTAGGCTTTCTAGGCCCAGGATTGTTAGTAGGATATTCTGTTTCGAGTGGAGGAGTGAAGGGCTCTTCTGGTGGACATTTTCAAGGGTGTTGATGTCTGGGATGTGGTATGGGTTCCAGACAGGTGAGCAATAGTCTAGGATGGGTCTGGCAAAAGTTTTGTAGGCTCTTGTGAGTAGTGTGAGATTGCCTGAGCAGAAGCTGCGTAGGATCAGGTTAACAACTCTAGAAGCTTTTTTGGCGATATTGTTACAGTGGGCTTTAGCACTTAGGTCATTTGATATTAGTATTGCAAGGTCTTTTACTGAGTGGGGGTTAGCAGTGAGAGATTGTTTATTCAGTTCGTATGTGCGGTTTGGATTCTTTTTGCCGATGTGGAGGGTAGAGCTTTTGTTGGTTGATATTTGAAGTTGCCAGGTGTTAGACCAGTCTGAGACAAAGTCCAGGTCTTTTTGGAGAGTGAGTGTGTTGTCAGTGGTGTTGAAAAGTTTCACATCGTTGGCAAAAAGAACACAGTTGCTTTCGATATTGTCACATCTTCTTGGCTTTCTACTACATGTCCCAAATATTTATGCTTTATCTCCCTTATTTTAACTTCCGGTGTGCAATCTGGTTTCACTTTATTTTTCTTGCAAGCCAAGGTATTTTTCCTCCGCAAACACTACAATCGAAAGGCATCGGGGCTTTTCTTGTTATTGATTTCCCCCCCTCCCAATATGTCTTTGTTGCCGATGTGAAGGGCTCTATATTTTAATATTTTGCCTGGAGTTGCAACTTGTGGCGAAATAAATCTCTTCATTTCATGGCTGTGAATTTTGGAGCCAAGGGGGAAAAATATATATATATAAGCATTGCTTACTTATTTCAACTCCTAATCTGCCTGTTTGCACTGGATCGACATCGCCTGTTGACAAAATCTTGGTTAGAAAAGCAGAAAAAAACCAACCAACTGTTTTATTCTCCTTTTCAAATTTGGCCAGAGATCCTTAACTCTTCACTTCTCAGCATCAAAGTAGCAATAGCAACATAGAGGATAATTAGAACTGCGTTGTTCTGTTGGGCTCTCTGGTAGACTCCTCCCAAAAATTCACAGGTACAAATTTCAGACACACACACGTTTGAAAATTCAAAACAATGTTCTTTATAATGAAAATTCACTTAAACTAAGCCCTCTTTTGGTATAGCAAAGAGCACTCGTCTCCAAACAAACTGGTAATTTGTGCAAGTCCCTTATCAGTTCTGTGATACTTATCTTGCAGCTGTGAGGCAATTCACAGTCCTTCTTCTTTCACCAAGTGAAACACACTTTGCTCTGGTTTAGTTTCAAAGCGGGGGAAAATCAGCACACAAAAGGTCAAACGCAGCAAAGCAGTCACGAAACACAACGATCAGATAATCCTCCTCAATGGCCAAACCCACAGGCTGCTCTTTATAGCAGCCTCACTAATGAACCAGAGGTGGCCTCATTTTCTTTGATAATAATCTCTCAGTTGTTGTTGCCTATGCATCGCTCTCCTCATGCGTGGCTGTATCATTAACTCTTGTTCTGAATCCAAGGAGGAGACAGATAATTGATCTCCTTCTGAGCTGTCTGCCCCACTCTCCTCCTCCCTCTCACTCATGTCTTCTTGGTCAGAGGAGCCTTCATCAGCAGATTCACCGGGGGGCAAAACAGGCCTGCAGCATGTGGATGTCTCCCCCACATCCACAGTCCTTGGGGCAGGAGCAGGGCCAGAGCTAAGCACAACACTCCTGGGGGAAAGATACTGCAAAATCCCTGAACTACTCAAAATTGCGGCTACCGGTTCTTCGGAACCCGTCAGAACCTACTGGATTTCATCCCTGGGTTGAACCCCCCCTTCTTTGTGGCAACCCTTTAGATATTGGAACACTTCTTAATTATATTTTATTGATGGTGTTTGATCAGAACTGGGTTTTTTCTTCTTCACTATATCTTGATTCACTGATGTTCTCATCTCACTTAAATTATGTAGGTGGCTCTTCATCTGTCACAGCAATTTCTAAAGATGAAAGAAATAGATTAGGGCAGGCCTTGTGCATCTGAAGTGGAGTAAATGTATAAATCCTTCATTATAGGATTTTGCAATGTTCTTGCTGTTAGATTAATTTTCCTGCCAATGCAGTTTCCCACACACGATCACTAAGCCGGAAAGTTACTAGTTTTTCAGTCCTTGCGATAGAAAATCTGGCATGTAGCAAGATGGGCTGAATTAATTTAACATATTATGCCGGTCTATAAATCTGGTGAGATGTGAACAGTAAACCAATAATACAATTAACCACCAAACACCGTCGAGTGATTTTTCTGTTTCTTCAGAAACACCCCATCAAAAGAAATTACTCTGATAGTGACCCTGCTACTCGGTCTGCTATACCCTGTTTCCCCGAAAATAAGACGTACCCCGAAAGTAAGGCATGTCAGAGGGTTTGAAGAATTTGCTAATATAATTCAAAGTGTTGGTAATGACCTTTAAAGCCCTACATGGCATTGGGCCAGAATACATCCGGAACCGCCTTCTACCGCACGAATCCCAGCAGCCGATAAGGTCCCACAGAGTTGGCCTTCTCTGGGTCCCGTCGACCAAACAATTTCGTTTGGCGGGCCCAAGGGGAAGAGCCTTCTCTGTGGCGGCCCCCGGCCCTCTGGAACCAACTCCCCCCAGAGATTAGAACGGCCCCCACCCTCCTTGTCTTTTGCAAATTACTTAAGACCCACCTTTGTCGCCAGGCATGGGGGAGTTAAGTTATCCTTTCCCCCTAGGCTATTACAAGTTATGCATGGTATGTTTGTGTGTATGTTTGGTTTTTTTATAATAGGGTTTTTTTAGTTGTTTTTATTAATGGGATTGTTCATGTTGTTTTACCACTGTTGTTAGCCACCCCGAGTCTGTGGAGAGGGGCGGCATCCAAATCAAATCAAATCAAATCAAATCAAATCAAATCAAATCAAATCAAATCAAATCAAATCAAATCAAAAAAATAAATAAATAAATAAATAAATAAATAAATAAATAAATAAATAAATAAATAAATAAATAAATAAATAAATAAATAAATAAATAAATAAATAAATAAATAAATAAATAAATAAATAAGGCACCCCCCAAAAATAGGGTGTAGTCAAGTTTACATACAGTACGGTGGGAAAACATACCATTCAAAGCTGCTCATAGCGGTACCGTAATAATGTGGCGCCCCCTGCTGGCCCCTTCCATCGCTTTGTACCATCTAGTACAGCAGACACAGTCTGCTGCTGTCTGACCGCCATTACAGTCTCCACTACAGTGCGTAGACTGTAGTTCCTCTGGTGGCCGGAAGCTGCAATAGCAGGAGTATACTGTTGTACCATAAAAGTACCATCAGTTGTGTGGGTGGGTGCCATACTGACAGGTACCGTACCGTAATCAGTGTACCGTACGGTATACACTTTCTTTGGGGCTGTCAGCTTTTCTGCCTGTGAATTTGTCTTATTTGAGAAATATAAGGCACCCCCCCCTCCGAAAATAAGACGTAGCACAACTTTTAGAGCAAAAATTAATATAAGACAGGGTCTTATTTTCGGGGAAACACGGTATATATATTTTAAATTATTTTTTTTCTCCACAAATTCCATTTTTATAACAAAACACATAAGCCTTAAAATACACTGCTCAAAATAAATAAATAAAGGGAACTCTCAAAGAACCCATCCTAGATCTGAATGAAAGAAATATCCTCATTGAATCCTTTGTTCTGTACAAAGTTGAATGTGCACAACAGCAGGCGAAATTGATTGTCAATCAGTGTTGCTTCCTAAGTGAACAGAAGTTTGATTTATTTGGAGTGATATTGTGTTGTTTAAGTGTTCCCTTTGTTTATTTATTTATTTTTTGAGCAGTGTATATCAATAAGATACATAAGATACGAAGCGTGGAACTCATTATTGGACTCCATAGTGTCATCTCCAAACCCCCAACACTTTACCCTTAGATTATCTATGGTTGACCTCTCCAGATTCCTAAGAGGTCAGTAAGGGGCGAGTACAAGTGCACTAGAGTGCCTTCCGTCCCTTGTCCTATTGCTCTCCTATATCTCCTGTACCTTTCTTCTATTCCTATATCTTTTCTTCTATTCTTTCATTGATATGTTTTATTCCTATATCTTCTCTTCTATTCTTTCATAGATATATTTTACCATGAGTATCTCCTCTATAACCTTCATCCTGTATTTTGCTATGTGTATATAGATATATACCCACTAAAACCCTCATTTTGTATTGGACAAAATAAATAAATAAATAAATAAATAAATAAATAAATAAATAAATAAATAAATAAATAAATAAATAAACAAACAAACAAACAAACAAATAAATAAATAAATAAATAAATAAATAAATGAATGAATGAATGAATAAATGAATAAATGAATGAACGAATAAATAAATAAATAAACAAACAAACAAACAAACAAACAAACAAACAAACAAATAAATAAATAAATAATCTTACCTTCTTTCGGCCCAATATTTGGTGTTATCCACTGAATGTTATTGTCTGAGATGAACAAGGAATATTATTCTCCATATATAAAAGAAGAAAGAGTAGAAAGTAGGGGACTGGAGGCTAAAACATACAAAGAACGGTTGCAGGAACTTGGTATGTTTAGTTTAATGAAAAGAAGGACCAGGGGAGACAGGATAGAAGTGCTCCAATATCTCAGGGGTTGCCCCAAAGAAGAAGAAGAAGTAGCAATGGGTGGTTTTGCAGTGCCAAAGCCCACTGCAACAATATCGCCAAAAAGGCTTCTAGAGTTGCTAACCTGATCCTACGCAGCTTCTGCTCTGGCAATCTCACGCTACTCACCAGAGCCTACAAAACCTTTGCCAGACCCATCCTTGAATACAGTTCATCTGTCTGGAACCCATACCACATCTCAGACATCAGCACCCTTGAAAATGTCCAAAGATACTTCACCAGAAGAGCCCTTCACTCCTCCACTCGAAACAGAATACCCTACGAAAGCAGACAATCAATCCTAGGTCTAGAAAGCTTGGAACTACGTCGCCTAAAACACGATCTAAGTACAGTATTGCCCACAAGATCATATGCTGCAACGTTCTACCTGTCAATGACTATTTCAGCTTCAACCGCAACAACACAAGAGCGCGCAACAGATTCAAACTTAATATTAACCGCTCCAAACTTGACTGTAAAATATTTGACTTCAGCAACCGAGTTGTCGAAGCGTGGAACTCATTACTGGACTCAGTAGTGTCAACCCCTAACCCCCAACATTTTTCCCTTAGACTATCCACGATTGACCTCTCCAGGTTCCTTAGAGGTCAGTAAGGGGCGTGCATAAGTGCACCAGTGTGCCTTCCGTCCCCTGTCCAATTGTCTCTCCTTATCTCATTTATCTTTTCTTCCTTTCAAATATGTTCACCTATACTTTTATATCTTTTCTTCTATTCTTTTCTTTACTTATATTATTACATATCTTTCTCTTCAATGTGTATTATGTATTGGACAAAATAAGTAAGTAAGTAAGTAAGTAAGTAAGTAAGTAAGTAAGTAAGTAAGTAAGTAAGTAAGTAAATAAATAAATAAATAAATAAATAAATAAATAAATAAATAAATAAATATAATCAAGGAGAGAAGAAAACTCCTAACTAAGCAGAAATTTCCTGACATTTAGAACAATTGATCAGTGGAACAACTTGCCTCCAGAAGGTGCGAATGCTCCAACACTGGAAATTTTAAAGAAGATGTTGGATAACCACCTGTCTAAGGTAGGGTAGGGTTTCCTACCTGAGCAAGGGTTGGACTAGAAGACCTCCAAGTTCCCTTCCAACTCTGTTCTAGAAACAGGGAGCTTTCTCTCCTGCTCCTGGGCCGTACCGTTTGAGGATGGGAGTTAATTATCACCACGCATTCATTTCTACCCCCTGCCTTCTTTCTAGACAGAATCTCACCGTTTCTTCCTTAAGAAGCATCACTTCTTCTCAGAGAACTAGGTCAGCAAGCGGTCCTGCTGGGAACCTGTCCAGGAAGTGACCTGAGATATTTCAGGAAAGTTTTGCAGCCATAAAATAGAATGCAATGTAGCTGTGTCTATATATAGAAAAGAATTGTGTGTGTCTGAGAGAGAGAGGGAGAGAAAGAGAGGGAGAGAGAGAGACATGCTGGTCAGCCTCCACAAAATTACCAAAATTTTGACTACCACACTGTGGGCGTGGTTTATGCAGGATGCCCCGCCTTTTTCTTTCAACTTTCAGTGCAAATTGGGTGCTCTGGGGGTGAGCTCCGTTTTTGCTACCCCACTGCATTTCCCTATCGCCCATCCGGGCAGCAGCCCACCCACCCCTGTCTGTCTGTCTGTCTGTCTCTCTGACCCTTTGTCTGTCTGTCTGTCTGTCTCTCTCTCTCTCTCTCTCTCTGTCCCTTTGTCTGTCTGTCTGTCTGTCTGTCTATCATCTATCTATCTATCTATCTATCTATCTATCTATCTATCTATCATCTATCTATCTATCTATTCTATCTATCTATCTATCTATCTATCTATCTATCTAATCTATCTGTCCGTCCGTCCATCATCTCTCTCTCTCTCTCTCTCTCTCTCTCTTTCTTTCTCTCTCTCTCTATCATCCATCCATCCATCCACCCATCCACCCTCTCCTCTCCTCCATTCCCCTCTCCTCTTCTTTTCTCCTCTCCTCTCCTGCCTCTTCTCCTTTCCTCTTCTCCATTCTCCTCTGCCTTCTCTTCTACTTCTCTACTCCTCTCCTCTCCTCTTCTCCATCTTATTTTCTCCTCTTCTCTTCTCCATTCTCCTCTGCATTCTCTTCTACTTCTCTTCTCTCCTCACCTCTTCTCCATTCTCCTCTCCTCTCCTGTTCTCTTCCCTTCTTTTCCCTTCCCTTCTCTTCTGGAAATTGGCGAAAACCTGAAGAATGCAAACATGATTTGCTTTACAATGTCCCTCTGTATGTCCCATTGGAAACCCAGCAGTCCATCCCCCCCCCTTTCGCATACAACCAAACACCTCCCCTTCTTCAGTTTCTGTTGAAACCTCGTATTAAGCTCAGTAAAGGAACAACGCAGAAGCAAAACTCTTTCCTTGTGGATAAATTGGTTAATCTTACTAAAAGAGAGGGGGGGGGGAGAGAGAGAGAGAGATTGAAATCTCCAGGCGAAAAGCATACTTTGGTGATCAAAATTCAAGGCACAGATGACACCAGCACACAAATGTTATACTGCAGCTAATTACCACTCTTTAATTAAACCCTGGGGGATGTTTCAGTGAACAAAATAAATGGATTCCCAGGGTTTTCCTCCTGCTAAGAAGCTGAACTCCACGAAAGCCCCCTTGAAAATACTTGCCAAGCCGTGGTCTTGCTTAGCAGGCCTGTAATTAAAGAATCAGCCCAGGCAGAGATTTCAGAATTCAATGCATTCATTATTTATACTTTCTGGGATCAGGGATGGGAAACTTTGGGGGAAAAAAGTATTGCTATCAATTAACTTCTAAGGCTCCTGGGGGCCTAAGGCTCATGAAAAGTGAAGAAGGAAAAATGAAGTTCAAGAGAAGAATGCCATCGGAGAAAATTTGTTCCCGTCTTGCGCAGACAGATCAAAAGAAGAAAAGAGCCATGGACTCATTCTGTCATTTGGATGATGGAAAAGGGGAATATTTGGTGGGTCCCAAACCCAACCTTATTGTGATTTCTGAGATATAAACTGGTCCCTGCTCTGTTTCCCGGGCTTCCGATCAATTCCAATCTCAGGAAAAGTCCTCACTTAACAACTGTTGGGATCCTTCCTACTGTTGGTTAAAAAAAAAAAGAACAACTTGCTTAACAAATGACAAGAACTGTATATATTCAAACAGACACAAATCTGGTATTAAACCTTTCCTTCTTTCTCAATAGATGCAAGAGACGTTGATATTTACCCTAAAATTGGACTGGCTGTCTTAAAACCTCTTTATCTTGATTTATTCAACGCTTTATTTTACTTATCTATAATTTTAAATATTAGACATAAGGAAATGAGCTGCTGAAAATATATCTAGTTCATAATCTTAACACAGAACTACTGTACACCCGCCCACTCCTTTCTTCCCTTTTCTCTTTCCCTTTCGTTCTTTCTTTTCTTTCTTTCTGTATGTTTGTATGATTATCGACTTTGTTATCGACAAATGCTCTATCCTACACATTGGGAAGAAGAATCTGAACAAATACGAACTGAATAATCAAATTATCACAGATAACCCCCACTCGGTTAAAGACCTCGGTATACTAATAACAAAATATTCAAGTGCCAAAGCCCCCTGCAACAACATAGCCAAGAAGGCTTCAAGAGTTGTAAACCTAATCCTACGTAGCTTCTGCTCTGGCAATCTCACACTACTTACCAGAGCTTACAAAACTTTTGCCAGACCCATCCTCGAATACAGCTCATCTGTTCGGAACCCATATCGCATCTCGGACATTAACACCCTTGAAAATGTCCAAAGATACTTCACCAGAAGAGCCCTTCACTCCTCCACTCAAAACAGAATCCCCTACGAGACTAGACTGTCAATCCTGGGCCTAGAAAGTTTAGAACGCCTTAAACAAGATCTAAGTATTGCCCACAAGATCATATGCTGCAACGTCCTGCCTGTCGGCGACTACTTCAGCTTCAACCACAACAACACAAGAGCACACAACAGATTTAAACTTAATATTAACTGCTCCAAACTTGACTGTAAAAAATATGACTTCAGTAACCGAGTTGTTCAAGCATGGAACTCATTACCGGACTCCATAGTGTCATCCCCAAACCCCCAACACTTTACCCTTAGATTATCTATTCTATTCTATTCTGCATTCTATTCTATTCTGCATTTTGTTCTATTCTATTCCATTCCATTCCATTCTGGTTCTTGATGAACACTTTTTTTCTTTTATGTACACTGAGAGCATATGCACCAAAGACAAATTCCTTATGTGTCCAATCACATTTGGCCAATAAAGTATTCTCTTCTTTTCTCTTCTTTTCTCTTCTCTTCCCTTCCCTTCCCTTCCCTTCTCCTCTTCTATTCCATTCCATTCTGATTCTTGATGAACATATCTTTTCTTTTATGTACACTGAGAACATATGCACCAAAGATAAATTCCTTGTGTGTCCAATTACACTTGGCCAATAAAGAATTCTATTCTATTCTATATTAAATCATCATAGAGAGGAGAATGAGACAAACAGCTCCAATTCTATTTCCCACACGGTGTACTTAGACAAACAATTGCTTCTTTGTAGGTCCAGGAGTTAACTCACGCTGGAGTTCCACCTCCAAGCTTAAGAACACTCTGCATGAAAATTTCAGAAAGTAGCTATGGAACAATCGCTTTAATTGAAAGCCATGGTAGCATATTCCTCTTTTATGGGATGAAATATTATTTTCTTAGCGCTCAGACCCGAAACTCATCTAATCTAAAAATCTGGCTCAAGGGGACACACTCTAAAGCCACAAATTTGATTGTAATTCTGCCTGACTTCACTAGGACAGCGATTTTGGCCCAAAGGATAAATTACCATTAAAAAAAAAGAAGAACACATGATTACTGTATGGAGAAATTGTATATTCAAGAAATGGCGCACGCATTAGCAATTGAAATCTGGGCCGTAAAAGTAAGAATCCATGCGGAGAAAGAAAAGAGCATGGAGTGTGTAGTTACGGACCCCACGGGTCACACCGATGCGGCACGGGTCACACCGATGCGGCAAATAATAAATCATAAAAAAAAAACCATTAGGGTGGGTTGTTCTTCTGACTTCAGAATTGTTCTGTCGGGCTCTCTGGTAGACTCCTCCCACAAATTCACAGGTACAAATTTCAGACACACACACACATTTGAAAATTCAAAACAATGTTCTTTATAATGAAAATTCACTTAACCTAAGCCCTCTTTTGGTATAGCAAAGAGCACTCGTCTCCAAACAAACTGGTAATTTGTACAAGTCCCTTATCAGTTCTGTGATACTTATCTTGCAGCTGTGAGGCAATTCACAGTCCTTCTTCTTTCACAAAGTGAAACACACTTTGCCCTGGTTTAGTTTCAAAGCGGGGAAAAATCAGCACACAAAAGGTCAAAGTCAATAAAGCAGTCACAAAACACAAAGATCAGATAATCCTCCACAATGGCCAAACCCACAGGCTGCTATTTATAGCAGCCTCAGTAATTGCCACAGCTCCACCCAACCACAGGTGGCCTCATTTTCTTTGATAATAATCTCTCAGTTGTTGTTGCCTATGCATCGCTCTCCGCATGCGTGGCTGTATCATTAACTCTTGTTCCGAATCCAAGGAGGAGCTAGATAATTGATCTCCTTCTGAGCTGTCTGCCCCACTCTCCTCCTCCCTGTCACTCATGTCTTCTTGGTCAGAGGAGCCTTCATCAGCAGATTCCACCGGGGGCAAAACAGGCCTGCAGCATGTGGATGTCTCCCCCACATCCACAGTCCTTGGGGCAGGAGCTGGGCCAGAGCTAACCACAACAAGAATCAGCTGGAGATTTGCAATGCCCCCACCCTCCTTGCCTTCTGAAAGAGTTTAAAACTCATCTTTGTCACCAGGACTGGGGTCATTAGATTTTCCCCTAACCAACGTGTTTTTAGCGTGATTTATTGAGTGAATGTTAACGAATGTTTTAAAGTTAGAATTTTTAAAATGTTTTTAAGTACAGTGATCCCTCGATTTTCGCGATCTCGATCTTCGCGAAACGCTATATCGTGATTTTTCCCACCCGATGACGTCACTCTCTTCCTTTCTCATCTTTCTTTCTCTCTCTCTTTCTCTCTCTTGCTTCTTCCTCTCTCACACTCTCTTCCTCCCTCTCTCATCTCTTTCTTTCCTTCTCTCTCTTTCTCTATCTCTCCCCCTCTTGCTGGCAGGCGGCGGGCGGCGGGCAGGCGGGCGGGGCGAGCGGGGGCATCAGCGAGGAGCCGGGGTTTCCCCTTTGCGTGGGCGGCGGGGAAACCCCGATCTTCGTCTGCTCGGGAGGTCAAAACATGAGCCTATTAGGCTCAACAGAAGTTGGGAAACAGACTATTTCTGCCCTCCCCAGGCATTGAATTATGGGTGTGGGTACTCGTGCATGCACTATAGTGTGTGCCCACGATCTTTCGGCACCCGAGAGAAAAATGGTTCACCATTACTGGCCTACAATCTAATGGCAAGTGGCTATACATTTTTTTTCTGTTGGCTATAAGTTTTTTTCTGGACGAGAGGCAATAAATAATAACGATAACGATAACAATAACAACACCAATAACAATAATAATAATTTATTAGGTTTGTATGCCGCCCCTCTCTGAAGACTCAGGGCTCTGTGATGCTCTTTCAATATACAAAGGTGATCCGACAGAAAAAACATATAACATCTCCCTGGTACAAAGCTGAAGGGATCAGATCCTGTGGCCTAGAGATTAATTCTCTCCTTTACAAGGCAGAAGCTGCAAGATCAAATCCCTGTAAGGGTATGGCTGGCTGATGAGGCCAGAACAAGGCCGAAATAGTGCTATCCTAGTCTCCCTTCATAATATATATATATATAAGTGTTATGCTGGGCTTCATGTTACGAGCCCCAATTAAGTCAGAAATGTAAATTCAAACACACACACTGTTGTTAAGTAAACAGAGAGTCGGTTTATCAAAACAAAAGTATTGTACACACGCACAGACAAAGTGCTCTCCCACAAACCACAACCCTGGAATGCTGTGAAAAGCAAAAAAACAAAACAATAAGTAAATAACTACCTAGCTAATTGATGCCATTGTAATCAACACATACTTCTGCAAATTTTAGATGTTCTGTTTTTTTTCTGTCCTCACTTTCTTCCGTTTTAAAAATTAACTTGCAATGGTTTATGGCTAAAGCCAACGGAATTTGTAGCAAATTACTGCAAAACAAGAAACATAGAAACATAGAAGTCTGACGGCAGAAAAAGACCTCATGGTCCATCTAGTCTGCCCTTATACTATTTTCTGTATTTTATCTTAGGATGGATCTATGTTTATCCCAGGCATGTTTAAATTCAGTTCCTGTGGATTTATCTACCACGTCTGCTGGAAGTTTGTTCCAAGGATCTACTACTCTTTCAGTAAAATAATATTTTCTCATGTTGCTTTTGATCTTTCCCCCAACTAACTTCAGATTGTGTCCCCTTGTTCTTGTGTTCACTTTCCTGTTAAAAACACTTCCCTCCTGGACCTTATTTAACCCTTTAACATATTTAAATGTTTCGATCATGTTCCCCCTTTTCCTTCTGTCCTCCAGACTATACAGATTGAGTTCATGAAGTCTTTCCTGATACGTTTTATGCTTAAGACCTTCCACCATTCTTGTAGCCCGTCTTTGGACCCGTTCAATTTTGTCAATATCTTTTTGTAGGTGAGGTCTCCAGAACTGAACACAGTATTATTCCAAATGTGGTCTCACCAGCGCTCAATATAGCGGGATCATAATCTCCCTCTTCCTGCTTGTTATACCTCTAGCTATGCAGCCAAGCATCTTACTTGCTTTCCCTACCGCCTGACTGCACTGTTCACCCATTTTGAGACTGTCAGAAAAGGTTGCATAACATCTCTATGATCTCTCCTGGAGAAAGGCTGACAAAGGACTTCATTTGCAACTTTTATTGTGCTGGAAGTGGATATCATTAGTGGCAAAGATTTTTGTGCCCGACTCTCAATCACGCAAAGGCTGAAATAAGGTTTGCATCTATTGTGAAAGGCCAAGGAAACAATTAATTCCTGCCTGCTGAGACACTGATGGAAAAGGAAGGATGGGCGAAAATATTTACAAGAATTATACTCAATCAAGAGGAGACTGTGGTTATTAACTTCTGACATCCTTTTGAATGTGTAGCATTGGCGAAGTCCCTCTGGGCCAGAGTTATGAAGCACTTTTGAATTAATAAAAGAATGCATTGATCAGACTGACTTTGATCAAACAAACATTGTGATTAGTATCTGTTCTGCCTGACTGGCTCGGCAATGCGTAATAGTCCAATGAAAAGAAATCAAACACACACGTGCTCTGCTAATCAGCAAACTTGTATTAGATAAGCAAAAATGGCTTACTCAAAAAACAGTTCTTAATGTCCGAAAACAATGCAAGGCTTACTTCAGCCGCATACAAAAAACACAGGGAAAAACAAACAAAGACAACCTGGAATGAGCAAAGACGTTTCAGGAGTCCTTTTGAATCTTTGAAGCAAACAGCAAGTCCCAGAGTTTTCACCTCCCACTTGTCTGAAAAAGCTGGGTTGAAAACTTCAACGGCACAGAAACTTCGAAGCAGGAACCACAAAACAACACAGATAAACAGCCACAGTTTGCCTTGGCCTTTGTTCCCCTTTATCACTTTAGCCCTCATTAAGGGAACCACACCCAGCCCTCAGTATAAGAACCACACCCAGCCCAGGTGCTCCTATAATGATTTGTAATACTCCTTAAAGCTATCCCTTCTTTGCATAGCTCTTTGGCTACGTAGATCAATATATTGATCTGCAATAGAACTCAGGGAGGAAAGACTGTCTGAGGGACTGCAGGCCAAATCCCCTGGGCTGTCTGCTGAATCCTGCGTCCCAGTGGCCTCATCCTCCTGGTTGTCTGTCACATCTTCCTGGCTGTCAGCCAGGCTTTCACATTCACTTTGTGCCGCGTCTCTCCCATCTGTGGGAGCAACGGCTGGCCCAGGCCCAAACACAACAGTATCCAAATATCTAATTCACGATTCATTGCATCTACGATATCTTCTGATCCCTGGTGCATTTGAGCTAATTTAACTAATATATCTCTTTCTTTGAAACTCACATGCTGATTATATGTCAATCTGATATAATTTATTGAATTGGTGTATAACTAAAGGGGTGGGGAAAGAAAGGAATCCCATGTGTTAAGATGCGCATCTATACAATCAGGTTGCCGGACCTGCCACTACTTAAATCTCTAAATCAGTGGTTCTCAGCCTTTCTAATGCCACAACTCCTTAATTCAGTTCCTCATATTGTGGTGACCCCCAACCATAAGTCTAGCACCAATTCTCCCAACAGAGCTTAAAGTTGATTGGCAGGAAGTTCACAACTAAATCTTATACAGCAAAGTACCAAACAGCAAGATTTTGATGCTGGGATTTTAAGTTATTCTAAGTGTTGTGATCATTAAGGTTTTTATCTGCTATTTCATCGCCATGGGATACAATTGATTTTCTACAACACTGACACGCTATTGGGTTAATAAAAGCTTTCTTTAAAAAACAAAACAAAACAAAACCCTATAATAACAAGTATCTACAAGAGTGATAATAGGTTCATAATGTGAGCTTCCTCAGCAAAAATACACATTTTCACTGGGTTATATGGCTTAATATTGTGAAGGTTTTGCAAGAAACGAGCAGATATTCTAAATTTGATACTTGACTGATCAAAGAGAAAGGATTTGGTTGGGTAAATAATATATGTTTCTGAAATGTGGCTTACAACAATAACAATAACAATAACAATAACAATAACAATAACAATAACAATAACAATAACAATAACAATAACAATAACAATAACAATAACAATAACAATAACAATAACAATAACAATAACAATAACAATAACAATAACAATAACAATAACAATAACAATAACAATAACAACAACAACAACAACAACAACAACAACAACAACAACAACAATGTATTAGGTTTGTATACCGCCCCTCTCCGAAGAGTGGCCCACAACAATAATAACAATACAATATAATACAAATCTAATATTAAAAGAACAAGAATAAAAAATACAAATACAAATACAGTAAAAAAAAAGTCAAATATGAAAATCCAAAACTATAAACCCATAACTCAATCAGGATTATGGCTCAATTTTCTTTAATTGCTATAAAAATTCAGTTCTAGATAATGATGAAAATGATTAAAGCATTTATGGGTAAAAACATACTGTTTAATTATTTTGTATTTTAAAAATAATTAAGGATCATACTAAGGCACTCGAGAAGGAAGAACAATAAAAAACTATCAAGTATTCAATAAATAGTGCATAAACCTACTACCCCCACTGTGTGTCCATCCCCCCATCACTGTTTCTGGGTTAATCTTATTCTGCCCAAACATATACACACCACAAGTCTTGACTGAAACCATTAGAGTATTCTTGTTGTTTTTATTCTCATATAGATTTACTTCGTGGAGTTTGCCTTTGGGAAATTAACTTTGCACATACATTATTAATACACCTGGTGAATTATTTAAGACAGGATGTGTAATAGGTATTAGCATTTCTTTGGGTTATTTTGTCAAACATATTTTTTTTCCCAAGCCCTATCCCTATGTCAATCAATCAGTTTTATTTCAGTTAGAGACCAGCATGGAACTAAAAAACATAACCGTTGCACAGAACTAGCGATAAAATTTTTACAAAAGTCACGCCGATGGAATAAAGTAAGATTATGTTGCTAAAGGTACAATGACAGAGTAGAGGTATTAAAATTCAAAAGAATAACCTATAACGTTGCAGTTAATTGCACAATGATTGATCTATGAGGCTCAGTGGCACGGTGGTTAGAGTGCAGTACTGCAGGCTATTTCTTCTGCCTACCGGCTGCCTGCAATTTGGCAGTTCGGATCTCACCAGGCTCAAGGTGGACTCAGCCTTTCATCCTTCCAAGGTGGGTAAAATGAGGACTCAGATTGTTGGGGACAAGAGGCTGATTCTGTAAACCGCTTAGAGAGGGCTGTAAAAGCAATGTGAAGACTTCTATTCTATTCTATTCCAATATCTGCCTCTACCTAGGATTGAACTCACAACCTCCTGATTGCGAGGCAAGAGCTCACCTCTAGGCCACAGCAGCTGGGTGTGAGTTTGTCCCCCATGCTGACCCTGCCTTGCCTCACCCGAGCACAAAGCCGAAGACAACAGCCTAAAGATGATGAGTGGTACCTCGACAAAACATCGCCAGTATTACCATATCTCTATCTCTATCATCTATCTATCATCTATCTATCTGCCTGCCTGCCTGCCTGCCTGCCTGCCTGCCTGCCTGCCTGCCTGCCTGCCTGCCTGCCTGCCTGCCTGCCTGCCTGCCTGCCTATCTATCTATCTATCTATCTATCTATCTATCTATCTATCTATCTATCTATCTATCTATCTATCTATCTATCTATCTATCTATCTACCATCAATCATCTATCTATCTATCTATCTATCTATCTATCTATCTATCTATCTATCTATCTATCTATCTATCTATCTATCTATCTATCTATCTAACTAACTAACTAACTAACTAACTAACTAACTAACTATCTATTCTGCCGGCGTGTTTCAACTGCCTGTAATTACAGGGTAATTAATCCAGGAAGACACACACCACACGATAAAAGGAAAACCCAAAAGTTTTTATAAACAGAAAAACAGAAACAGCTCCCTTTTTAAATGTCAAAGGGATTTTCTGGTACACATAAGGCACAGGTTAAATGCAATCCAATTGCTCACCCAATAACTGGGAAATTGAGTCCAATTCTAAAGTCCAGAGAGTCCACACACAATCTTGAAGAGCACAAAAACCACGATCTTGACGAAACAATGAATCAGATAAACTGCCATGAGGCTAAAACACCAAGCTGCACTTTTATCTGTAGCACTAATTACAGCAGCCCCACCCAACCACAGGTGGCCTCATTTTCTCTTGTAATAATCCTTCAGTTGTTCTCTTCTATGCATCACTCTACGCATGTGTGGTTGTGTCATTAATTCTTGTTGAGAATCTAGGGATGATACAGATGATTGATCTCCTCCTGGGCTGTCTGCCAAACTCCCCTGTTCCCTGTCACTCATGCTTCCTTGGTCAGAGGAGGCTTCGTCGGCAGATTCCATTGGGAGCAAAACAGGCCTGCGGCATGTGGATGTCTCCCCCACATCCACCTGCACATTCCTTGGGGCAGGAGCTGGGCCAGAGCTAACCACAACACTATCTATCATCCATCATCTCTCTCTCTCTCTCTCTCTCTCTCTCTCTCTCTCTCTCTCTCTCTATCCATCATCTCCAAATATTGAAGTATCCACTTCTATAACTTAAGCCCACTCAAGCAAGCGATGTTTGGAAGTAGAATGAGAAGGAATAGGTAGAGGAACAGCTGGTGGTGGTGTGGTGGTGATGGAGGAGAAGGATGAACAGGTGGAGAAACAGGTGGAGGAATAGGAGGAGGAGGAGGTCTTAGCAAATCTGAACTTATTTCGCAACTTATTTAAATTCTAATTTTTAACATACCGCAATATATACCTGCCAGGTATTTCCCTAAGCCGGTTACGTGCAAGAATAACTATTGTTAAGACAGAATTTTCTCATTTGACCTGCAGTGGTATTTCCAAGTGACTCTCTAAATTTTTTTATTTTTTTATTTTATTTATTTATTTTTGTCCAATACACAATGAGGGTTTTAGTGGGTACATATCTATATACACATAGTAAAATATATTATGAAGGTTTTAGAGGAGATACTCATAGTAAAATATATCTAAGAAATAATAGAAAAGAAGATATAGTAATAGAACATATCAATGAAAGAATAGAAGAAGAGATATAGGAATAGAAGAAAGGTATAGGAGATATAGGAGAGCAATATGACAGGGGACAGAAGGCACTCTAGGGCACTTGTACTCGCCCCTTACTGACCTCTTAGGAATCTGGAGAGGTCAACCGTAGATAATCTAAGGGTAAAGTGTTGGGGGTTTGGGGATGACACTATGGAGTCCGGTAATGAGTTCCACGCTTCGAAAACTCGGTTACTGAAGTCATATTTTTTACAGTCAAGTTTGGAGCGGTTAATATTAAGTTTAAATCTGCTGTGTGCTCTTGTGTTGTTGTGGTTGAAGCTGAAGTAGTCGCCGACAGGCAGGACATTGCAGCATATGATCTTGTGGGCAATACTTAGATCTTGTTTAAGGCGTCTTAGTTCTAAGCTTTCTAGGCCCAGGATTGAAAGTCTAGTCTCATAGGGTGTTCTATTTCAAGTGGAGGAGTGAAGGGCTCTTCTGGTGAAGTATCTTTGGACATTTTCAAGGGTGTTAATGTCTGAGATGCGATATGGGTTCCAAACGGATGAGCTGTATTCGAGGATAGGTCTGGCAAAAGTTTTGTAAGCTCTGGTAAGTAGTGAGAGATTGCCAGGGCAGAAGCTACGTAGGATTAGGTTTACAACTCTTGAAGCCTTCTTGGCTATATTGTTGCAGTGGGCTTTGGCGCTTAAATCTTTTATTATTAGTATACCAAGGTCTTTAACCGAGTGGTTAATTATGAACAGGTAATGGTAGACAATTGTTTGGTAGATGATTTATTGGTCAGCATTTCCATTGAAATGTTCAAACCACTTAGGAAATCTGGAGGCCAATTTCCTATTAATTTTGGACATTCAGGAATAGGACTCAAGCAGATGTCCTAGACGGATACGAAAATCTCAGCAGGAATGAAATGAATCCCTTGTTAAGCAGGTGGGCTGTCTCCATTTCTTCCTTATGAGAAGAGAAACCTCTGGATAATTGGTGCATACAATGGTATATGAAGCTGTAATTGCATTTCTCTCCCTCTACACCAGACGACATTAGACGCAATCTTGATGGCTTTCCAAAATAAAGTATGTCGGAGTCAAACAATATTATTATATATGTCAATAATCCTGAAGTGCAGGCTGGCACCAAGCTGTGGTGCTGCAGGAGAACTGCCAACCTCCTGCAATAAGAAACACAAAGACATAAACAATTAAAACAAAAGTAAATAATATTTTAGTGTCCAGAGCACTCACTCGCAGATGGAGCCTCTCAGGGCCTCTGCATATGAGCCATCGGCTTGAGACTGTAATGCAATATAAGTCCATTAATTTAGATGGTTTTAAACATGAATAATTGCATGATAAGCAGACCTGTCAGTTGCCACCAGTAATGGTGGAAGTATATAACATCTGTTGAATAGGAAAACAGAGTTGGATATTGGAGATATTCTAATCCAACCCCCTGCTTAGGCAGAAAATACTATGCCATTTCAGACAAATGATTATCCAATCTCTTCTTTAAAACTTCCAGTGTTGAAGCAATTACAATTTCTGGAGGCAATTTTGTTCTACTGATTAATTGTTCTCATCATCAGGAAAATTTCTCCTTAGTTCCAAGTTGCTTCTTTCCTTGATCAGTTTCCATATGTTTATCTATCTATCTTTCTGTCTTTCTGTCTTTCTGTCTTTCTGTCTTTCTGTCTTTCTGTCTTTCTGTCTTTCTGTCTTTCTGTCTTTCTGTCTTTCTGTCTTTCTGTCTTTCTGTCTTTCTGTCTTTCTGTCTTTCTGTCTTTCTGTCTTTCTGTCTTTCTGTCTTTCTGTCTTTCTGTCTTTCTGTCTTTCTGTCTTTCTGTCTTTCTGTCTTTCTGTCTTTCTGTCTTTCTGTCTTTCTGTCTTTCTGTCTTTCTGTCTTTCTGTCTTTCTGTCTTTCTGTCTTTCTGTCTTTTCTGTCTTTCTGTCTTTCTGTCTTTCTATCTATCTTTCTATCCCTTCCTCCCTCCCTCCATCCCTCCTTCCTTCCTTCCTTCCTTCCTTCCATATTTAACACACATTCTTTCACACTTTGGATAACTCTGCTGTGCCCAAAATGTGATCACGTGACCATTGGAGGGGGAGTGGCTGTCCACATCACAAGTACCAGTTTCGGGAGGGTGTGTGTGTGTTGTATTTTCAAATAGTCACTTATTGTTAGAAATTCTGTTTTAGATAAAGCAGCATGGAGCAAACAAGGAGCACAGTCACCAAGTTCTTTACTCCTCAACTGCTCTATTTTACTGTAACAGGAAACAGGAAATGCTATTTAGAACGAAAGTGCATAGAGTATATGCCATAGATCCAACATTATAAACACCTGCCGTCTGTTGGCTGAACATTGCTGTAGTTGTTGCATTAAAGTACATTCCAACAATGAATTCAAACATTAATCAACTGGTCATAAGTCAAGAACTGCCAGTGTATGGCTCCTAGGTTAATGTATGTTTCATTTGGATGTTTACATTTATTTATTTATTTATTAGATTTGTATGCCGCCCCTCTCCATAGACTCAGGGCAGCTCACAACAGCAATAGAACAATTCATAAGAAATCTAATAATTTAAAAACATTTAAAAAACCCCATTATTAATCAGACATACATACAAACATACCATACATAAATTGTATAGGCCCGGGGGAGATATCTCAATTTCCCCATGCCTGGTGGCAAAGGTGGATTTTAAGGGGTTTACGGAAGGCGAGGAGGGTGGGGGCAGTTCTAATCTCCGGGGGGAGATGGTTCCAGAGAGTCGGTGCCACCACAGAGAAGGCTCTGGGACCCCATTGTTTAGTTGACGGGACCCGGAGAAGGCCAACTCTGTGGGACCTAATCGGTTGCTGGGATTCGTGCGGCAGAAGGCGGTCCCGGAGATATTCTGGTCCGATGCCATGAAGGGATTTATAGGTCATAACCAACACTTTGAATTGTGACCGGAAATTGATCGGCAACCAATGCAGACTGCGGAGTGTTGGTGTAACATGGGTATACCTAGGGAAGCCCATGATGGCTCTTCCAGATGCATTCTGCATGATCTGAAGTTTACGAACCCTTTTCAAAGGTAGCCCCATGTAGAGAGCATTACAGTAGTCGAACCTCGAGGTGATGAGGGCATGAGTGACTGTGAGCAGTGAGTCCCGGTCCAGATAGGCCCGCAACTGGTGCACCAGGCAAACCTAGGCAAACGTCCCCCTCGCCACAGCTGAAAGATGGTTCTCTAATGTGAGCTGTGGATCAAGGAGGACACCCAAGTTGTGGACCCTCTCTGAGGGGGTCAATAATTCCCCTCCCCAAGGTTATGGACGGACAGATGGAATTGTCCTTGGGAGGCAGAACCCACAGTCATTCCATCTTATCTGGGTTGAGTTTGAGTCTGTTGACACCCATCCAGACCCCAACAGCCTCCAGGCACCGGCACATCACTTCCACTGCTTTGTTGACTGGAATGCTTAGGCACATCTCATTATAAATATGTATGACAGTTGTGTGTGACTTATGGTAGTGTTAACATTTACTGGTCCAGCTCTTATATCTGATTGTACTCATCCACATAATCTCTGCGTTTTTTTCAATTTGCAATATTGCCTTGGTAAGAGCACATAATAAATTGGCGGTGTGTTTATTATTATAATTCTCAGTAGGTCTTTACAACAAAATGGGCTGCTTTGTATGTGTAAGAACCTCTGAAATAGCAGCTTCCCATAGCCAGTTTGCATAAAAATAAGCACTTCGGGTTGCTTTCTGTTTTAAATGCAGTCAGAAGTGTTTACCGAGAATGAAAAACACCTATTCTAATTAAGCAGCCTAAACACCAACTTCACAAGAAAAAAGGTAAAATATTTACAAATCCGAACTATTTGAAACAGACTGAAGGGAGACAATTGCAGGAAGTGTCAACAGGAATCCTCTCTCAGGGATGTCTCAGTTAAGAGAATGGAGGTCAGAGAAGGTTTATAAACAGCTGGGATGATTAAGAGGAGGGAGAGTTTTAAATAATGGGATTTTACATCGGCAAAAAGAATCCAAACCTCATATATGAACTGAATAAACAAATTATCGCAGCCAACCCACACTCAGTAAAAGACCTTGGAATACTAATATCAAACGACCTAAGTGCTAAAGCCCACTGCAACAATATCGCCAAAAAGGCTTCCAGAGTTGTTAACCTGATCCTACGTAGCTTCTGCTATGGCAATCTCACACTACTGACTAGAGCCTACCAAACTTATGGCAGACCCATTCTCGAATACAGCTCATCTGTCTGGAACCCATACCACATCTCGGACATCAACACTCTCGAAAACGTCCAAAGATATTTCACCAGAAGAGCCCTTCACTCCTCCACTCAAAAGAGAATATCCTACAAAAATAGACTAACTATCCTGGGTCTTGAAAGCTTAGAACTACGGCGTCTAAAACACGATTTAAGTATTGCCCACAAGATCATATGCTGCAATGTCCTTCCGGTCAACGACTACTTCAGCTTCAACCGCAACAACACAAGAGCACACAACAGATTCAAACTTAATATTAACTGCTCCAAACTTGACTGTAAAAAATATGACTTTAACAATCGAGTTGTCGAAGCGTGGAACTCATTACCGGACTCAATAGTGTCAACCCCCAACCCCCAACATTTCTCCCTTAGACTCTCCACGATTGACCTCTCCAGGTTCCTAAGAGGCCAGTAAGGGGCGTATATAAGTGCACTGATGTGCCTATCATCCCCTGTCCAATTGTTTTTCCTTATCTCATATATCATATATATTCTCTCCTTATCTATCTATCTATATATTATATATATATATATATCATATATATTCTCTTCTTTTTTACTTTCTATCTTTATATATATTACTTAATGTCTATTCTCTTCCATATGTATTGTATATTGGACAAAGAATAAATAAATAAATAATAAATAAATAAATAAATAAATTACTGCCCTCCCTCCCTTGCCAGCTTCCGTTCTCGCTATTTCCAAAGTTGTAGGATATGTTTTGCAAAGTGATGGGCTGCTTCTCTTCGGCACTGCCAGTGGTAGCCGTGAGGCCGTTGTGCAAGTCCAGTGGCTGCAAATTTGGCATTTGGCAGCAAGTAAAATCTCACATTAGGACGTGCACACGAGCAAGATTTCAGTGATTTTTGCTGATACAGTGGTGACTCTACTTAAGAACTTTTCTAGATAAGAACCGAGGGTTCAAGATTTTTTTGCCTCTACTTAATTATTGTTATTATTTATTATTTATTAGATTTGTATGCCGCCCCTCTCCGTAGACTCGGGGCGGCTCACAACAACAATAAAACAATGTATAACAAATCTAATAATTTAAAAGTCCCTAAAAACCCCTTATTAAAAAGCAAAAACCTACACACAAACATATCATGCATAAACTGTGTAGGCCCAGGGGAGATGTCTCAGTTCCCCCAGGCCTGACGGCAGAGGTGGGTTTTAAGGAGTTTATGAAAGGCAGAAGGTGGTCCCGGAGATATTCTGGTACGACACAGATGAAACAATGGATCACATACTCAGCTGCTGCAAAAAGATCGCACAGACTGACTACAAGCATAGACATGATGCTGT
Source organism: Erythrolamprus reginae (assembly GCF_031021105.1). Classification (NCBI taxonomy): domain Eukaryota; kingdom Metazoa; phylum Chordata; class Lepidosauria; order Squamata; family Dipsadidae; genus Erythrolamprus; species Erythrolamprus reginae. The sequence continues at coordinate 4,369,485 of NC_091955.1, read as the reverse complement.
GGCACAGATGATCCACTGGAACTTGTGCCGGAACTACCATTTACCAGTGGCAAAGAACTGGTGGGATCATAAGCCTGAAAAAGTGGTCGAAAATGAGCAAGCAAAACTACTGTGGGACTTCCGACGTCAGACTGACCGAATTCTGAAGCATAACACACCAGACATCCTGATTGTGGAGAAAAAGAAAGTATGGATCATCAACATCGCAATCCCAGGAGACAGCAGAATTGAGGAGAAGCAGCGAGAGAAATTAGTGAAATACGAAGATCTAAAAATCGAGCTGCAACGACTCTGGCATAAGCCAGTGAAAGTGGTCCCAGTGGTCCTTGGCACGCTGGGCGCAGTGCCAAAGGATCTCAGCGGACATTTGAAAACCATTGGAATTGACAGCATCTCCATCTGTCAATTGCAAAAGGCCGCTTTACTGGGATCGGCAAACACAATTCGCCGCTACATCACGCAGTCCTAGGTGCTTGGGAAGCGCCCGACTGGTGATGAAATACGAAATTCAGCATAGTGATCTCGTTTGCTGTGTTGTACTGACATAATAATAATAATAATAATAATAATAATAATAATAATAATAACAATAATAATAATAATAATAATTAATAATAGTAATAATAGTAATAATAGTAATAATAGTAATAATAGTAATAATAGTAATGATAGTAATAATAGTAATAATAGTAATAATAGTAATATTATTATTATTATTAATAATAATAATAATGATGATGATAATGATAATGATAATAACAACAACAATAATAATAATAATTAATAATAGTAATAATAGTAATAATAGTAATAATAGTAATAATAGTAATAATAGTAATAATAGTAATAATAGTAATAATAGTAATAATAGTAATAATAGTAATAATAATAGTAATAATATTATCATTAATAATAATAATAATAATAATAATAATAATAATAATAATAATAATAATAAATCTAGGAATGTTCCTGGGCAGCAAATGTACCTGCTGGCTGGCATTTCAAAAGTTCATCAGGAGCATTTAGACTTCCCATGTCAGGTGGGACTCTGCAGCATTAGCCCTGATTTACAGGCATCATTTATCAAAAGGCAGCACCTGCTTGCTGTGAGCTTAGGAGAAACCCCCCCCCCCACCAACAATAACATGAAAACCAAGGTCATTCTACCAATGTCGCTTCTTGCAAAATGGCTGGATTCTTCCCCTCCACTTTCCTCCCCCCAAAGCTTCCCTGGCACAGAACCTGTTTCGTTTTATCTGGTGGGAAACACAGCTTAATTTCACAGCAAGGATCCCAGAGTCCTTCAACTTCCTTCTCGACGGTAAACAAGGTTCAATCTTTGCAGCAAGACCCAGGCAGGAGTTTAGGCATAACTACCATTGTTGTTAGCAAAGGCAGCGTGGATGAAACCTATGGAAATTTATTTATTTATTTGTTTATTTGTTTATTTATTTATTTGTTTGTTTGTTTATTTGTTTATTTGTTTATTATTTATTATTTATTATTTATTATTTATTATTTATTATTTATTATTTATTATTTATTATTTATTATTTATTATTTATTATTTATTATTTATTATTTATTATTTATTATTTATCATTTATCATTTATCATTTATCATTTATCATTTATCATTTATCATTTATCATTTATCATTTATCATTTATCATTTATCATTTATCATTTATTATTTATTATATTATTTTTATTTTATTTATTTATTCATTCGTCCAATACACAAATACATAGGAAGAAAAATAGACATGTGATAATATAAAAGAGGGTGAAAGTGAACTTAGTGGAGAGGATATATGAAAGGAAGAGAATATATAAGATAGGAGAAAGAAAGGAAAGACAATTGGACAGGGGACGAAAGGCACACCAGTGCACTTATGTAGGCCCCTTACTGGCCTCTTAGGAACCTGGAGAGGTCAATCGTGGAGAGTCTAAGGGAGAAATGTTGGGGGTTAGGGGTTGACACTATTGAGTCCGGCAATGAGTTCCATGCTTCGACAACTCGATTGTTGAAATCATATTTTGTTACAGTCAAGTTTGGAGCGGTTCGTATTAAGTTTGAATCTGTTGCGTGCTCTTGTGTTGTTGCGGTTGAAGCTGAAGTAGTCATTGACCAGTAGGACGTTGCAGCATATGATCTTGTGGGCAATACTCAAATTGTGTTTTAGGCACCGTAGTTCTAGGCTTTCTAGGCCCAGGATTGTTAGTCTATTTTCGTAGGGTATTCTGTTTCGAGTGGAGGAGTGAAGGGCTCTTCTGGTGAAATATCTTTGGACATTTTCAAGGGTGTTGATGTCCAAGATGCGGTATGGGTTCCAGACAGATGAGCTTGCTCAGAGTAACAGTCTTCAAATCCCGCCCTGAGTCTTCGGAAAGGGGAGGCATACAAATCTAAATAATAATAATAATAATAATAATAATAATAATAATAATAATAATAATAATTATTATTATTATTATTATTATTATTATTATTATTATTATTATTATTAAGTCATTGCTTTCTAATCCCGCTGCAACACATCTTACAATGCACATCGCGAGGGTCTCTTCCTCGGGGCGAACGGTTAGCATGCCAATCAGTTGCCATGGGAGCCCCTTTGCGCGCTCTCGCATCAAACGGCAGAGCATCTGCGCCTCCTCTTTCAACCTTGGCGCTGGAAGAGCAGCAAAAATTATCTTGGGTAGGAGCGCATGTGGGGTGAGAAGGTTGCCTCACCATCTGGACCAGTCGGACGACCTAATTTGGGAAACATCAGCAGCACATAATTAAAACGGACGCTTGAAAAAAAGCAAAGCCTTGATATCTTTATCTTCTTCTTTTATGTACGCTGAGAGCATCTGCACCAAAGACAAATTCCTTGTGTGTCCAATCACACTAGACCAATAAAAATTCTATTCTATTCTATTCTATTCTATTCTATTCTATTCTACTTCCTCTATATATTCTATTCTATTCGGAGAGATTCAACATGGAGATAAGGAGGAACTTCCTGACGGTCAGAGCGATCAACCAATGGAACAACCTACCAGCGGACGTTGTGAACTCCAACACTCTGGACATTTTTAAGAGAAGATTGAACTGCCACTTGACTGGTGGGCTATAGGGTTCCTGCTTGGGCAGGGGGTTGAACTCGATGGCCTTCATGGTCCCTTTCAACTCTAACAATAAATAAGTAAGTAAGTAAGTAAGTAAGTAAGTAAGTAAGTAAGTAAGTAAGTAAGTAAGTAAGTAAGTAAGTAAGTAAGTAAACAAACAAACAAACAAACAAACAAACAAATAAATAGATAAAAGTCTATTCTATTCTATTCTATTCTAGAGGGAGGAGGAGGAGGAAGACGAGGAGGAGGACAGTCGCTGCCGAAGGAAGAAGGTGAGGTGAGGGGAATCAAAAAAATCCAAAACTTTAAAGCTTAAAAAAGAAGAAGAGGGGCATTGAGGCGTCGAGGAGGAGCATGCGCCTCCCATACACCCGGCGCGAGGCTGCCTCCCATACACTGCTCCAGAGAGAGAAACCCAGGGGGAACGGCAGGAAACTGGCCGGGCCTTCGTGCCATTATTAAATTTCTTGGGAAATTTTTCCGGGCTCAAGTTCTTAAGTAGAAAATGGTTCTTAAGTAGAGGCAAAAAACCCTTGAACACCCGGTTCTTGTCTAGAAAAGTTCTTAAGTAGAGGAGTTCTTAGGTAGAGGTACCACTGTACATTGCTTTCAGAGATTCTGCAAAGCACCTGAGGGCCAGTCAAGGAATAATGGGTGGAAGAAGGAGTCAACCTATTCTCCAAAGCACCTGAGGGTAGAACAAGAAGCAATAGGTGGAAACTAAACAAGGAGAACCGTGGAACAGCTTGCCTCCAGAAGTTGTGAATGCCCCAACGCTGGAAATTTTAAAGCAGATGTTGGATAACCATCTGTCTGAAGTAGTGTAGGGTTTTCTGCCTAAGCTGAGGATTGGACTAGAAGACCTACAAGATCCCTTCCAACTCTGTGATGATGATGATGATGATGATGATGATGATTGGTGAGATTCAACCTGGAAATTAGGAGAAATTTTCTGACAGTGAGAACAATGAACCAATGGAACACAAGCAGGAAGAGGGAGATTGTGATCCCCTTATATAGAGCGCTGGTGAGACCCCATTTGGAATACTGTGTTCAATTCTGGAGACCTCACCTACAAAAAGATATTGACAAAATTGAACGGGTCCAAAGACGGGCTACAAGAATGGTGGAAGGTCTTAAGCATCAAACGTATCAGGAAAGACTTCATGAACTCAATCTGTATAGTCTGGAGGACAGAAGGGAAAGGGGGGACATGATCGAAACATTTAAATGTCAAAGGGTTAAATAAGGTCCAAGAGGGAAGTGTCTTTAATAGGAAAGTGAACACAAGAACAAGGGGGGACAATCTGAAGGTAGTTGGGGAAAGATTAGAAGCAACGCGAGAAAATATTATTTTACTGAAAGAGTAGTAGATGCTTGGAACAAACTTCCAGCAGATGTGGTTGGTAAATCCACAGTCACTGAATTTAAACATGCCTGGGATAAACATAGATCTATCTTAAGATAAAATACAAAAAAATAGTATAAGGGCAGACTAGATGGACCATGAGGTCTTTTTCTGCCGTCAGTCTTCTATGTTTCTATGTTTCTAAGTTGCCTTCAGAAGTTGTCGGAGCTTCATCACTGGAGGTTTTCAAGAAGAACCTGGACTGACATCTGACAGAGATGGTGTAAGGTCTCCTGCTTGAAAAGGGGGTTGGACTAGATGACCTACAAGGACCCCTCCAGTTCCATTAATCTGTATCTACATCTTGCTTACCTAGTATGCAAAATGAAGCATTTTCCTGGCATCAGCAGAAACCGTAGCGTTGTTACTCTGCTGCTTGTAATTTTAGAAGCAGGTGATAAGATCCCATGTTTATCTTCTTGGGGAAAATGATGCGCCTGTCACCCATCACAACTGTTTTGCTTCAATTCATTGTTCTTTCTTTGAGGACTGACGGCTGTCTGCCAAAGAGGGAGACATGTCTGGCGTGTTGCTCACAACTCATCAGTCAAAAGCTGTGTGGGTGAAACCAAGAAGCAGATTCATTCCGCGATTGTCAGGAATCATAGGATAAACACGGAATTTATTCTTTTTAAAGGTAGTGGTCTAGTCTTTGAATATGTTGGTTTTTTTTAACTCCCTTAAAAAAATAACAGACAGAAATTTTTGAAGTTTACTTTCTATGTTATGTTTATATCAATTATTATCCGATACAGTGGTGCCTATACTTAAGAACTTTTCTAGATGAGAACCGAATGTTCAAGATTTTTTGTCTCTACTTAAGAACCATTTGGTATCGGACCAGAATATCTCCGGGACCGCCTTCTGCTGCACGAATCCCAGCGACCGGTTAGGTCCCACAGAGTTGGCCTTCTCCAGGTCCCATCGACTAAACAATGTCGTCTGGCGGGACCCAGGGGAAGAGCCTTCTCTGTGGCGGCCCCAATCCTCTGGAACCAGCTCCCCCCAGAGATTAGGATTGCCCCCACCCTCCTTGCCTTTCACAAACTCTTTAAAACCTACCTCTGTCATCAGGCTTGGGGAAATTGATTCCCCTGGGCTGTTTCCTTTTTATGCATGGTTTGTATGAGATGTATGGTTGTAGGGTAGGTAGGTAGGTAGGTAGGTAGGTAGGTAGGTAGATAGATAGATAGATAGATAGACAGACAGACAGACAGACAGACCAATAGACCGACCAACCGACAGACCGACCGACCGACCGACAGACAGACAGACAGACAGACAGACAGACAGACAGACAGTAGATAGATAGATGATATATAGATAATAGATAGGTGTTCTGTCGGGCTCTCTGGTAGAATCCTCCCAAAAATTCACAGGTACAAATTTCAGACACACACACGTTTGAAAATTCAAAACAATGTTCTTTATAATGAAAATCCACTTAAACCAAGCCCTCTTTTGGTATAGCAAAGAGCACTTGTCTCCCAACAAACTGGTAATTTGTACAAGTCCCTTATCAGTTCTGTGATACTTAGCTTGCAGCTGTGAGGCAATTCACAGTCCTTCTTCTTTCACAAAGTGAAACACACTTTGCTCTGGTTTAGTTTCAAAGCGGGGGAAAATCAGCACACAAAAGGTCAAAGTCAGTCACGAAACACAACGATCAGATAATCCTCCACAATGGCCAAACCCACAGGCTGCTCTTTATAGCAGCCTCACTAATGACCACAGCCCCACCCAACCACAGGTGGCCTCATTTTCTTTGATAATAATCTCTCAGTTGTTGTTGCCTATGCATTGCTCTCTGCATGTATGGCTGTATCAATAACTCTTGTTCTGAATCCAAGGAGGAGCTAGATAATTGATCTCCTTCTGAGCTGTCTGCCCCAGTCTCCTCCTCCCTGTCACTCATGTCTTCTTGGTCAGAGGAGCCTTCATCATCAGATTCCTGGGCATGTAGATGTCTCCCCCACATCCACAGTCCTTGGGGCAGGAGCTGGGCCAGAGCTAACCACAACAATAGGTAGGTAGATAGATAGATAGATAGATAGATAGATAGATGATAGATAGATAGATAGATAGATAGATAGATAGATAGATAGATAGATAGATTTAAGCAAATTCATTCCCATTTTAGATTAGATTATTAGAATTGGATGGGACCTTCTACTACAACCCCCTCCACTGATGCAGGAGTCCCAATCTCCTCTTGAAAGTGTCTGTGAAGATGTATATAAGTCTAAAGTCTATTGCTATGGCTATTATCTTCTTCTTCCCAGCGAGTACAAATATCTTAAGCCGCAATAATTAATAACCAATTCATAAAAATTCAATGCTGTAAACGTCTATTGAAATTAACATATTTTAATGGGATATCATTTAACTACCATTTATAACGTTGAAATTATATTTTGCTCACTTAAGGCAGGAATGCCATCTTGGGGCGCATTATGTGTTTAAGTGCCTTACTTCATTTCATGGTCCTTGGACGTAAATTGTTAATAAAAAGTCATTACGTTGATGCACAAGAAGCTCTTAGCAGGCTGCCTTCGGAGATTCATCGCCCTCCCTTCTTCTTCAGGAATACACGATTACAGCCGGTCAAAATAAATAAATAAATAAGCTGAAGAGGAATTATGTTGCATTTGAGGGTCATCAAGAATGTTACAAAAGAGGGGAAACGAAATGTCCGTCATTGGACTGTGGTGAGGCCTGCCTGGAATACGGCACCCAGTTTTGGGTCACCGCGATATATTAAAAAAATGTTGAGACTCTAGAACAGGGATGGCTAGCTATTTTGTCATTGCGTACCAAAAGTGTGTATGTCTATACAACAATACTGCAGTGCATGAATGACCAGGAAGAGGTTCCACTTACAAGCTACTACCGCTATTCTCTCCAGGATCATTTTGGGTGCATGGCGCATCCGTTGGCATGAGATTTCACTTCTGCACATGCGTGGCAAGCAAGGGACCACCCTCTGCCGCATGAGTCCCAGTTTGTTTGTTTGTCTGTTTGTCTGTTTGTCTGTTTGTCTGTTTGTCTGTTTGTCTGTTTGTCTGTTTGTCTGTTTGTCTGTTTGTCTGTTTGTCTGTTTGTCTGTTTGTCTGTTTGTCTGTTTGTCTGTTTGTCTGTTTGTCTGTTTGTCTGTTTGTCTGTTTGTCTGTTTGTCTGTTTGTCTGTTTGTCTATTTGTCTATTTATCTATTTATCTATTTATCTATTTATCTATCTATTTATCTATTTATCTATTTATCTATTTATCTATTTATCTATTTATCTATTTATCTATTTTTCTATTTTTCTATTTTTCTATTTATCTATTTATCTATTTATCTATTTATCTATTTATCTATTTATCTATTTATCTATTTATCTATTTATCTCTCTATTTCTCTATTTCTCTATTTCTCTATTTCTCTATTTCTCTATTTCTCTATTTCTCTATTTCTCTATTTCTCTCTCTCTCTATCTATCTATCTATCTATCTATCTATCAATCAATCAATCAATCAATCAATCAATCAATCAATCAATCAATCAATCAATCAATCAATAAATAAATAAATAAATAAATGCACGAATCCCAGTGAGCGGTTAGGTCCCACAGAGTTGGCCTTCTCTGGGTCCCATCGACTAAACAATGTCATCTGGCGGGACCCATTCGAAGAGCCTTCTCTGTGGCGGCCCCGACCCTCTGGAATCAACTCCCCCCAGAGATTAGGATTGCCCCCACCCTCCTTGCCTTTCGCAAACTCCTTAAAACACATCTCTGTCGTCAGGCATGGGGGAATTGATTCCCCTGGACTGTTCCGTTTTATACATGGTCTGTATGAGATGTATGATTGCTTTTATATTAAGGGTTTTAAATTCTTTTAACTATTGGATTTGTATTGTTTTTATTGTTGTGAGCTGCCCCGAGTCTTTGGAGAGGGGCGGCATACAAATCTAATTTAAAAAAATAAAAAAATAATAATAATAACAACAACAACAACAACAATAATAATAATAATAATTGTGGGTGGAAAGGAAGGAGGGGGAGGAAAGAGTATTAGGAGTATTCACACCACTGAGTTATTTATAAAAGTGCGATATTAAAGAAAAAAAAATCTTTAAAAACTTTTTAGATTCCAAAACTTACATCTAAAAATTTTTTGATCTAAAAGAAAAATGTAAAAAAAAAGTTTTTCGTAATCACTTCTTGCTCTAGAAGGTGTCAGGAGGGAAAAAACCAATTCACTTTTTTGAATGCAGTGATGCGTGAAGTTTAATGAGGTTAATGCCGTAGTAACTAGTCATTAAAGTTAAACAGTAATTTGAATATAGCAATTTGAATTTACATTCCCCCCCCCCCAGTTTTTGTTCTGAGAAATTTCTTCCTCTTTCTTTCTGAGATAGAAGGCATCTAGGAAGCATCCACTATAAATCTTCAGTGAAAAAGGACCAAATTTCTTTTTTAACGCAAACAAGAACCTAATTAATTCCAGCATATGTTTCCACACACTGGGGGGGGAAATGACTGATTATATATAGCAACAGTTTAATGTACGACAGTAGAACTAATCATCCAGAAGCAAAGCCACCGAACAACAATAGAAATTAATTAGTTTTCATTTTAACTAATGCCTTCCCTTCTATTTCTTCGAAGTTGCAAAGGCTTGAAAACTCTGGACGGAATTAGAAACAGTTATCCTGGACTCCCAAATCCTGACCTTTCTGAGATTTATTTTCTGAGTACTTCAGCGTCAATCTCACTTTGCATTAAATCTAGAATCTGGAACCTCAATCGACTGCATTGATTCAAGTTCTAAACTAAATTAGATCAATTCTGATAGGATGTTTGGGTCCTTTGATGGCAATTGCAGGTGGCATGGTCTCTTTGCAAATGATGTAGGCTCTTTCTACAGCTAGATGTAGCTAAAACAGACTGTATATCATTGTATACAGCAGTAGCAATAGCATTTAGACTAAAATAGATAGATAGATAGATAGATAGATAGAGAGATAGAGAGAGAGAGACAGACAGACAGACAGATAGATAGATAGACAGAGAGAGAGAGAGAGATAGTAGATAGAGATAGATAGATAGATAGATGATAGATAGATAGAGAGAGAGAGAGAGACAGACAGACAGACAGACAGACAGACAGACAGATAGATAGATAGACACAGAGAGAGAGAGATATATATATATAGTAGATAGAGATAGATAGATAGATAGATAGATAGATAGAGAGAGAGAGAGACAGACAGACAGACAGACAGATAGATAGATAGATTAGATAGATAGACAGAGAGAGAGAGAGATAGTAGATAGAGATAGAGATAGAGATAGATAGATAGATAGATAGATAGATAGATAGATAGATAGATAAACAGAGATAGAGAGCTAGATGATAGACAGACAGACAGGCAAATAGATGTGAGATATGATCAGGGATAGATGTTAGAGACAGAGAGAGAGAGACAGACAGACAGACAGACAGACAGACAGACAGACAGACAGACAGATAGATAGATAGATAGATAGACAGAGAGAGAGAGAGATAGTAGATAGAGATAGAGATAGATAGATAGATAGATAGATAGATAGATAGATAGATAGATAGATAGATAGATAAACAGAGATAGAGAGCTAGATGATAGACAGACAGACAGGCAAATAGATGTGAGATATGATCAGGGATAGATGTTGGATAGATAGATGATACATAAAAGATAGATGATAGACGGATAAGAGAAATGATAGAAGAGAGATGTTGGATAGATGGTAGATAAATGATAGATATAGATGACAGATGTCAGAGGGATGGATGGATGGATGAATAAATAGTTAAATAGATAGATAGGTACCAGATGTGAAATATTAGATCCACACATGAAAGTCCAATTCTTGTTACTCATGCCTACCCACAGGATTATTCTCAACTAACGGTTAGCTCCTGCTTAGAGTTAGAAATTCAAGGGGCATTGGACTTGATCCGCTTTTGGCTACGTTGGCTGACTTCTCTTTTGACCCTGCCCACAGATTCTGCCACTCCTAAACCAACTCCTACTCCCCAAAAGTGAAATGCAGAACAAATCACGTAAAAAAAGAAATCGTTTCCAGATGTTGAACCAACCCCATTGAGACCATACAAAAAAAGAACAGATGGTGAATTCCAGTGCAATTCAAATAATTCTGTTCATGCTAAAATTTGTTTTAAAATACCGTATTTTGCAAAGTACAAGACGCACTTTAGTTTTTGGGGATGAAAATAGGGAAAAGAATCTGCTTACTAGGTATTCATCTTGCTAGTGTCCTTAGTCTGGTCAGCTTCAGCACATTATTTTATCCTCTGGTTAGGGCTGGAAAAAAACTTTATTCAGAGAGAGTATAAAGAATCCGAACCTCATATATAAACTGAATAAACAAAATCTCACAGCCAACCCCCACTCAGTAAAAGACCTTGGAATACTAATATCAAATGATCTAAGTGCCAAAGCCCACTGCAACAATATCGCCAAAAAGACTTCTAGAGTTGTTAACCTGATCCTACGCAGCTTCTGCTCTGGCAATCTCACGCTAGTCACCAGAGCCTACAAAACCTTTGCCAGACCCATCCTTGAATACAGTTCATCTGTCTGGAACCCATACCACATCTCGGACATCAACACCCTTGAAAATGTCCAAAGATATTTCACCAGAAGAGCCCTTCACTCCTCCACTCGAAACAGAATATCCTACGAAAATAGACTTACAATCCAAGGCCTAGAAAGCCTAGAACTACGGCGTCTAAAACATGATTTGAGTATTGCCCACAAGATCATATGCTGCAATGTCCTACCGGTCAATGACTACTTCAGCTTCAACCGCAACAACACAAGAGCACGCAACAAATTCAAACTCAATTCGAACCGCACCAAACTTGACTGTAAAAAATATGATTTCAACAATCCAGTTATCGAAACGTGGAACTCATTACCGGACTCAATTATGTCAACCCCTAACCCCCAACACTTCTCCCTTAGACTCTCCACGATTGACCTCTCCAGGTTCCTAAGAGGCCAGTAAGGGACGTACGTAAGTGCACTGGTGTGCCTTTCGTCCCCTGTCCAATTGCCTTTCCTTTCTTTCACCTATCATATATATTCTCTTCCTGTCATATATCCTCTCCTCTAAGTTCACTTTCACCCTCTTTTATATTATCACATGTTTATTTTCTTCCTATGTACTTGTGTATTGGACAAATGAATAAATAAATAAAATAAAATAAAAGTTCAGGATTGATCACACGCGTTAAAAGTTGGATGGGAATTTGCAACTGTAAGCTACACAGTCCAACACAATGTTGTTGCTGTAGGGAGAGCTTCGACTCTATTTCCCAGGCTTCCGACATTATTCCATCTGTTGTCTATGCTGAAGCCCAGTTAAGGTGATTGATGGATTTTACTCCGGGCAGTTTGGAACGGTACATTGTCTACCGCCTGCTGATCTAGCTCCTTTTATATCACCACTCAAAGGCAAATTTGGAAAGGTATCACATCCCAAGGTATGAGTCCTGAGGATGTGCTTATTTTATATAAATAAGTGCAGAATGCAGCTGCGAGAGCAGTCATGGGCTTACCCAGGTATGCCCATGTTTCACCATCACACCATCACTCCGCAGTCTGCATTGGCTGCCGATCAGTTTCCGGTCACAATTCAAAGTGTTGGTTATGACCTTTAAAGCCCTTCATGGAATCGGACCAGAATATCTCCGAGACCGCCTTCTGCCGCACGAATCCCAGCGACCGATTAGGTCCCACAGAGTGGGCCTCCTCCGGGTCCCGTCAACTAAACAATGTCGGTTGGCGGGCCCCAGGGGGAGAGCCTTCTCTGTGGCGGCACCGACTCTCTGGAACCAACTTCCCCCGGAGATCAGAACTGCCCGTACTCTTCCTGCCTTCCGTAAACTCAAAACCCACCTTTGCCGTCAGGCATGGGGGAACTAAACATCTCCCCCTGGGCACATTTAATTTATACATGGTATGCCTGTGTGTGTGTCTGTTAGTATATGGGGTCTTTTTTAAATCTTTAATATTTTAATTAATTGAATTATTTATGATTTGTTTTACACTTGTTGTGAGCCGCCCCGAGTCTTCGGAGAGGGGCGGCATACAAATCCAAATAATAAATAATAAATAAATAAATAAACATTTCCCTTTATCTGCCAAGTTCTTAATGAGCACCACAGACCGATAAGGGGAGGTACATTTTTAGGAATGAATTTTCTCCAAAATGCCTGTGACCTTCAATCTCACTAGGTAGATTTTACTGTACATGAATATTGATCCAGGAATGTTAAGAACAACTATAATTGCTGTCTAAGGCAAAGATGGGCCTTCTCCGGGTCCCGTCAACTAAACAATGTCGGTTGGCGGGGCCCAGGGGAAGAGCCTTCTCTGTGGCGGCCCCGACCCTCTGGAACCAACTCCCCCCAGAGATTAGAATAACCCCCACCCTCCTTGCCTTTCGTAAGCTCCTCAAAACCCACCTCTGCCGTCAGGCATGGGGGAATTAAGATAATCTTTCCCCCTAGGCTTCTACAATTTATGCATGGTATGTTTATATGTATGATTGGTTTTATAACAAGGGGTTTTAACTGTTGTAATATTGGATTTTTACATTCTGTTTTTCTTGTCACTGTTGTGAGCCGGCCCGAGACTACGGAGAGGGGCAGCATACAAATCCAATAAATAAGTAAGTAAGTAAGTAAGTAAGTAAGTAAGTAAGTAAGTAAGTAAGTAAGTAAGTAAATAAATAAAATGTCAATACTCAAGATCTGTGGGCAGTAATGGGGGGTGGGGGTGGAGACACAGTGGGTGTAGTAAGTTTAAGCATTATTTATTAAATACTTAATCATTTTTTTTATTATCCTTCCTTCTCTAGTACCATAGTATGATCCTCAATTACTTTTAAAATAGACAATAATTAAATAGTATGATTTTACCCATAAACTCTTTCATCATTTTAATCATTATCTAAATGAACTTTTATAGCAATGAAAGAAAATTGAGCCACTTGCCTAATCTGTTATCCTACTGAACCTTGTGGGTTCAGTACAAAACCTTAAAATGTGACTGTGTCCTTCAACCCATGCTGTCTATCATTTGTCCTTTTTGTCGCTATTCGAATAATGTGACTTAATCAACTGAAAAAGAGTCCAAGCACCTATTTGGAAACTTATCTTGGTTGGTAAGCCACTCCCACCTGGTCACAAACAAACAAACAAATAAATAAACAAACAAACTCTACATCATTATTATTATTATTATTATCATTATTATTATTATTGTAGAGTTTGTTTGTTTGTTTCTATGATTATCAAATATGTACAAGATAGCAGCATTGGACCAGAGTACCTCCGGAACCGCCTGCTACTGCACGAATCCCAGCGACCGATAAGATCCCACGGAGTTGGCCTTCTCCGGGTCCCATCGACTAAACAATGTTGTTTGGCGGGCCCCAGGGGAAGAGCCTTCTCAGTGGCAGCCCCGGCCCTCTGGAACTAACTCCCCCCGAAGATTAGAACTGCCCCCACCCTCCCTGTCTTTCATAAACTACTCAAGACTTACTTATACCGCCAGGCATGGGGGAGTTGAGACACCTTTCCCCCAGACTTTTTTATATTTTGTTTTATGTTTGGTATGAATGTGCTGTTTGGTTTTTTAAATAATGATAGGGTTTTATATGTTTTTAATATTAGATTTGTTCCACTGCTATATTGTTTTTATTGCTGTTGTGAGCCGCCCCGAGTCTTCGGAGAGGGGCGGCATACAAATCTAATAAATAAATAAATTAATTAATTGGTATATACACTGCTCAAAAAAAAAATAAAGGGAACCCTCAAAGAACCCATCCTAGATCTGAATGAATGAAATATTCTCATTGAATCCTTTGTTCTGTACAAAGTTGAATGTGCACAACAGCAGGTGAAATTGATTGTCAATCAGTGTTGCTTCCTAAGTGGACAGTTTGATTTCACAGACTTTTGATTGACTTGGAGTTATATTGTGTTGTTTAAGTGTTCCCTTTATTCTTTTGAGCAGTGTATACATAAACATAAGCAAAATGGGTAGAGGTCAATTAGAACAATTAGGATAGTAGGACAGGAAGGGTAGGCACAATGGTGCACTTAGTTCTTCTCCACGGAACACCTGCAGAGTTCTACTGTGAAAAAAAGTTGAAGAGGATTCAGATAAAATGTCCTTTCATATTATTTGGAATCTGGTATCTTAGCAGCCAAGGCATCCTTCCCACTCCTTAATTATTACAGTGATTAAAATACACGCTTCGGTTGAGAGTAGTTGCTTCTGAGGGCGCCTCTGATCCCTCTTACAGTTCAATGTCTTCCTTGTAGTCCCACTTTCATGTTTGATGATGGAGGAGCTTCCTCAGTAGTTCAGTCTAGAGTAGACACATTGGGAAGAAGAATCTGAACTCCAAATACGAACTGAATAATCAAATTATCACAGATAATCCCCACTCGGTTAAAGGCCTTGGTATACTATTAACAAAAGATTTAAGTGCCAAAGCCCACTGCAACAATATAGCCAAGAAGGCTTCAAGAGTTGTAAACCTAATCCTACGTAGCTTCTGCTCTGGCAATCTCACACTGCTTACCAGAGCTTACAAAACTTCTGCCAGACCCATCGTCGAATACAGCTCATCCGTTTGGAACCCATATCGCATCTCAGACATTAACCTTGAAAATGTCCAAAGATACTTCACCAGAAGAGCCCTTCACTCCTCCACTCAAAATAGAATATCCTACGAGACTAGACTTTCAATCCTGGGCCTAGAAAGCCTAGAACTATGATGCCTTAAACAAGATCTAAGTATTGCCCACAAGATCATACGCTGCAACGTCCTGCCTGTCGGCGACTACTTCAGCTTCAACCACAACAACACAAGAGCACACAACAGATTTAAACTTAATATTAACCACTCCAAACTTGACTATAAAAAATATGATTTGTCGAAGCGTGGAACTCATTACCGGACTCCATAGTGTCATCCCCAAACCCCCAACACTTTACCCTTAGATTATCTATGGTTGACCTATCCAGATTCCTAAGAGGTCAGTAAGGGGTGAGTACAAGTGCACTAGAGGGCCTTCCGTCCCCTGTCCTATTGCTCTCCTATGTCTCCTATACCTTTCCTCTATTCCTATATCTCTTCTTCTATTCTTTCATTGATATGTTCTATTCCTATATCTTCTTTTCTATTATTTCTTATATATATTTTGCTATGAGTATCTCCTCTATAACCTTCATCATGTATTTTACTACTCTGAGCTGATTTTTCTGCAGGTTTGGAAATTAATCCCAAAATGATTTGATTAAAAAGAAAGAAAGAAAAGAAAATAGAAAATATTTTTCTAGATATAAAGGAGCTCTGCCGTGAAGTTTGAAATGTTTCTCGATAGATAAAACGGAGAGATACAGCCGACACTTTGGTTTATTGCTGTGAGAAATTGCGTTGAGCAGACAACATAAAGTAAAGTTGCCTCAAAGCCCAGTAATGAGACCCTCAACGGAATGACTTTTATGGCTGAACTGCTATCGATCCCCTGTGCCAATCACTTGTCTGATGTTCCAGAGCATTTGTGCAGCCCAGATTAAGTTGTGCAGGTTCTGAATTCAATCTGTCTTTGGCGAGTTGAAGAGCCGGGGTGGCGCAGTGGTTAGAAGGCAGCACTGCAGGCGACTTCAGCATACTGATAGCTGTAATTCAGCACCGGCTCAAGGTTGACTCCGCCTTCCATCCTTCTGAGGTGGGTCAAATGAGGACCCAGATTGTTGGGGGCAATATGCTGATTCCAGTGATGGGCTTCTACGGATATGGACATGTTATGGTTCAGCCTGAGGCTGCTCAGGGACCGGCTGTGTCTCTGCTGGCTCCATGCCCGGAGGAGGATGACAGCGAAGAGGAGGGGGCTGAGCAGTCGGACGGGGGAGAGGAAAGTCAGGAATGGGACGAAGGAGAACAGCAGGAGAGCTGTCATTGACATGCGACAGAGACGGTCAGATCAAAGAAAGGAGCAATTAAAGAAGTATTATCAGCACTGAATTAGGAACAGCTGGGCTTGGGTGGGGTCCTCCTTAGCAGGGTTTAAAAGGCAGGCAAGCCCTTGAAGCCATGTGGAGTGTTATCAGTTGGAGTTACGGTGACCTGCTTTGTTCTCGACGTCTCTGTTCCTGGCTTGTGGCCCAGCAGTTTGGAAGACCCGTGGGAGGTGTAGGTCTGCTATCTACAGCCTCGTCTTGGCAGCAAGAATCCTGTATTGCTGCATGGACTTTTGCCTTCGTGGATATATTTGAAGATACAGCGTTTTCCTGTTTGTAAGGACATTTTCTGTTACCTGTGTTTTTCTTGAATTTTATAAACTGCCTTTGCCTTTTACCAGTGTGTCTGGATTCTCTTTTTGGGTTGGTCTTGGCTTCCGGAGTGACCCAGACAGAACAGGACAGGTGCACAGAACTGGTAGAAAAAATTTGGTCAGGTATGCAGAACTTGTAGAAAAAAAATGATTTTTTTTTTCTTTTTCCCCCTTCTGGGCTCTGGGTATGTTTTTCCTATCGCAGTAAATGACATCGAATGTGTATAATTTTAGAAGAGCTGTTCTTGCGTATATGTGTTTATGTACACTTTATATAGTAGATAATGTATATTTTTGTGTGCCTGTGTACTCGGAGAAGGGCAGCATACAAATCTAATTAATAATAATAATAATAATAATAATAATAATAATAATAATAATAACAATAACAACGGTAACAGTAACAGTAACAATAACAATTTCATTTTTTATTATTTTATTATTAAAAATATTTTATTTATTTATTTTTACTTTTATTTATTTATTTATATTTTTATTTATTTAATATTTTATATTATTTTATGTTATTTCATATTTTATTTTATATTATATATTATTTTACATTGTACATTAATATTTCATTTCTTTTTTCATTTTATTACCTTTATTTCATTTTTTAAAAATTATTTCATTTTTATTTCATTTCCATCTCATTATTTACTTCACTTCATTCCGTATATTTTATTATTTTATTTTAGAAAAAAGGAAAAGAAAAGGGTGGAATAGATATACCTGATATGGAGGTTGGCAACATGTCTATATTTAGATGTTGACTCTAGACATCTAGGGTATTGATTTCCATTGCCCTGTATTTTTATAACTACTGTTTTATCAGATTATTTTATTTCGCCATTCAGCAACTGCTTGCTCCTTGGAAAGCTTCGTTGATCCATTCTGCTGGCAGCAAAGAATAGTTCGGCAAAGCAGAAAAATAGAAAATATTTGAGCGTCTTTGCACCAAATGCAACATATGATTAGCCGGATTAATCAAAGCTTTGCTCCCCGACAGTTCCAGATGATAGTTGGCAAATCACCAAAGCGAGACGCAAATCTATATTCTCTATTCTGCACTTTGGAGAATTGCCACATCTTTCTACTTGTTCTGTCGGGCTCTCTGGTAGAATCCTCCCAAAAATGCACAGATACAATTTCAGACACACACACGTTTGAAAATTCAAAACAATGTTCTTTATAATGAAAAGTCACTTAAACCAAGCCCTCTTTTGGTATAGCAAAGAGCACTGGTCTCCAAACAAACTGGTAATTTGTACAAGTCCCTTATCAGTTCTGTGATACTTAACTTGCAGCTGTGAGGCAATTCACAGTCCTTCTTCTTTCACAAAGTGAAACACACTTTGCTCTGGTTTAGTTTCAAAGCGGGGAAAAATCAGCACACAAAAGGTCAAAGTCAGTAAAGCAGTCACGAAACACCACGATCAGATAATCCTCCACAATGGCCAAACCCACAGGCTGCTCTTTATAGCAGCCTCACTAACGACCACAGCCCCACCCAACCACAGGTGGCCTCATTTTCTTTGATAATAATCTCTCAGTTGTTGTTGCCTATGTATCGCTCTCCGCATGCGTGGCTGTATCATTAACTCTTGTTCCGAATCCAAGGAGGAGCTAGAGAATTGATCTCCTTCTGAGCTGTCTGCCCCACTCTCCTCCTCCCTGTCACTCATGTCTTCTTGGTCAGAGGAGCCTTCATCAGCAGATTCCACCGGGGGCAAAACAGGCCTGCAGCATGTGGATGTCTCCCCCACATCCACAGTCCTTGGGGCAGGAGCTGGGCCAGAGCTCACCACAACACTACTAAGGCGCACTTAAAATTGCACTGACAACATAGGTCAGTGATGGTGAACTTTTTTCCCCTCGGGTGCCGAAAGCATGTGTGGCGCATCAGGTAGAGCGCTGTACTGCAGGCCACTGAAGCTGACTGTAGATCTGAAGGTCAGCGGTTCAAATCTCATCACCGGCTCAAGGTTGACTCAGCCTTCCATCCTTCCAAGGTGGGTCAAATGAGGACCCAGATTGTGGGCACGCCCCGCCTCCTCGGAGAGAACAACACAGATCATTTTGTTAACATCTTAAAATTCAGCTTGTGTTTCCAAAGAGCAGATTCTTGCCTTTGCTAATGAGCTTTGGCTTTTCAGCGAACTTCTGATATCTAAACCTTTGAAATCTTGCTTCACTTGGTAATTATTATTGTGTTTACCTTCTCTCTGGGTCTCTGGCCAGCTGATAAGACTTTGCTACATTTGATTCTCCTATTAAGGGACTTTTAAAGGACTCTTTAAAGACTGAGCCTTTTGTAACTATTGAATATTTTTATTAGTTATACAAATAATAATAATAATAATAATAATAATAATAATAATAATAATAATAATAATTTATTAGATTTGTATGCCACCCCTCTCCGAA
The DNA here is from genome assembly GCF_031021105.1 of Erythrolamprus reginae. Classification (NCBI taxonomy): domain Eukaryota; kingdom Metazoa; phylum Chordata; class Lepidosauria; order Squamata; family Dipsadidae; genus Erythrolamprus; species Erythrolamprus reginae. The sequence continues at coordinate 4,350,122 of NC_091955.1, read as the reverse complement.
GACTCGGGGCGGCTCACAACAATTGGTGTGCATCTGATTATTGGGGGTTTGGCGCTGAGACAGAACATTGTCATTACGCCTTGTGATTGCTATTTTTACAATTCTGTTGGTATCTTTTATTCCCATACACAATGACGGAGTAAAAGGATCTGAGAATTCAGCCATCAGCTCTAAATGTCACGATTTTTTTCAGTTCCTTTTTCTAACCCATGCAACATTAAGAAGGGACCAGTTTTACAATCTTTGGTAACTCTTATAGGACATAATCCCAGCGACCAGTTAGGTCCCACAGAGTTGACCTTCTCCGGGTCCCGTCGACTAAACAATGTCGTTTGGCGGGGCCCAGGGGAAGAGCCTTCTCTGTGGCAGCCCCGACCCTCTGAAATCAGCTCCCCCCAGAGATCAGAATTGCCCCCACCCTCCTTGCCTTTCGTAAGCTCATTAAAACCCACCTCTGTCGTCAGGCATGGGGGAATTGAGATATTCCCTTCCCCCCAGGCCTATACAATTTATGCATGGTATGTTTGTGTGTATGTTTGGTTTTTAATAAGGGTTTTTAGTTATTTTAAATATTAGATTTGTTATGTTGTTTTATTATTGTTGTTAGCCGCCCCGAGTCTACGGAGAGGGGTGGCATACAAATCTAATAGATAGATAGATAGATAGATAGATAGATAGATAGATAGATAGATAGATAGATAGATAACAACAACAACAACAACAACCGCAACAACAACAACAGAGTTGGAAGGGACCTTGGAGATCATCTAGTCCAACCCCCTGCTTAGGCAGGAAACCCTACACTATTTCACACAGATGGTTATCCAACATCTGCTTAAAACTTCCAGTGTTGGAGCATTCACAACTTCTGGAGGCAAGCTGTTCCTCTGGTTAACTGTTCTAACTGTCAGGAAATTTCTCCTTAATTCTAAGTTGCTTCTTTCCTTGTTTAGTTTCCACCCATTGCTTCTTGTTCTACCCTCAGGTGCTTTGGAGAATAGCTTGACTCATTCTTCTTCGTGGCAACCCCTGAGATATTGGAACACTGCTATCATTCCTCTATGCAGATTGCCCACCAACATAATTAATCAATGCAACCATTAATTAAGTCATGGCAAATTTACCCCAGGTAAATGGATCGAATGTTCTGAGCAAATTGGTTCATGTTAGCTGGTTTCAGTTGCCAAGCGATCTGCCCTTGAAATATAGTTTTGCATATATTATCCTATCCTGTGTAAAGAATAATGAATGAGCTTCGTAGTAATTATATTTAAAATACTTTGGTTAAAGGGACAAAGGTGGGCTATATAAGCATTTGTGTCAAATCCCACCAGCAATTTCAGATAACCTTCTGATGGCCATGGTTTGACCCATTAGCAGATGTTGCATGCGTTGGGGTGCAATAAATCACCGATGAATAATAAAACGATTCGTTCATCTCTCTTAGACTGCGACCAATAATTTTTCAACTCCACGAGCTGTGAGTCCCTGGGTTTCTTTTTTTTAAATCAAGAAGCAACAATTAGGGATTTTGGATGGTTTAAAAAAATCTATTTCTTATAAGGCAGTGATGGCAAACCTATGGCACAGGTGCAAGCTGTTACATAGAAACATAGAAACATAGAAGTCTGATGGCAGAAAAAGACCTCATGGTCCATCTAGTCTGCCCTTATACTATTTCCTGTATTTTATCTTAGGATGGATCTATGTTTATCCAAGGCATGTTTCAATTCAGTTACTGTGGATTGACCAACCACGTCTGCTGGAAGTTTGTTCCAAGGATCTACTACTCTTTCAGTCAAATAATATTTTCTCATGTTGCTTCTGATCTTTCCCCCAACTAACTTCAGATTGTGTCCCCTTGTTCTTGTGTTCACTTTCCTATTAAAAACACTCCCCCCCCTGGACCTTATTTAACCTTTTGACATATTTAAATGTTTCGATCATGTCCCCCCTTTTCCTTCTGTCCTCCAGATGGAGTTCATGAAGTCTTTCCTGATATGCTTTATGCTTAAGACCTTCCACCATTCTTGTAGCCTGTCTTTGGACCCGTTCAATTTTGTCAATATCTTTTTGTAGGTGAGGTCTCCAGAACTGAACACAGTATTCCAAATGGGGTCTCACCAGCGCTCTATATAGCGGGATCATAATCTCCCTCTTCCTGCTTGTTATACCTCTAGCTATGCAGCCAAGCATCCTACTTGCTTTCCCTACCGCCCGACCACACTGCTCGCCCATTTTGCGACTGTCAGAAATCACTACCCCTAAATCCTTTTCTTCTGAAGTTGCCCTAGCTCAGCTCCAACATGCATGTGTGTGCTGGCCAGCTGATTTTTGGCTCACACGGAAGCTCTGGGAGGGTATTTTTGGCTTCCAGAGGGCCTTCGGAGGGATGGGGGAGGGCATTTTTGCCCTCTTCAGGCTCCAGGGAAGCCTCTGGAGCCTGGGAGGGTGAAAAATGGGCCTACTGGGCCCACCAGAAGTTGGGAAATGGGCCATTTCTGGCCTCCAGGGGGCCTCCAAGGGGGCAGGGGAGGCAATTTTCACTCTCCACAGGCATTGAATTATGGGTGTGGGCAGCAGGCAGGATGGGGTGGAACGCAGTTCCATCGGCAGAACATAAGAATGAAGAACATAAGAGCCTAAGAAGAGCCATGCTGAATCAGGCCAAAGCCCATCGAGTCCAGCATTCTGTGTCACACAGTGGCCCACCAATTGTACATAGAGTAGAAAGAGAAACCCCCCTTTCCCTTGACCCCCAACAAATGGTACTCAAGGGAACCCTGCCTGCCTCAACCAACATAGAGGCGGCACATGGACATCCGTTTCAATAAGCACTGATACACTTGGCATCCATGAATCTGTCTAATCCTGCCTTGAAGGCTGACAGCTGTCACCACCTCTTCTGGAAGTGAATTCCATAAACCATGGACCCTCTGGGTGAAGAAATATTTCCCTTGATTTGTCCTCACTTTCTTACCTATGAGCTTTAGGGAGGGCCCCCTCGTCCTAGTATTGTGTGATAGAGAAAATAATTTTTCTCTATCCACCTTTTCTATCCCATGCATGATTTTATACCCTTCGATCAAGTCACCTCTTAAACACCGTCTTTCAAGGCTGAAGAGACCAAGGCGTTGCAACCTGGTTCCATAAGGGAGGGGCTCCATTTCCTTGATCATCCTTGTTGCCCTTTTTTGCACCTTTTCCAGTTCCATTATATCCTTCTTGAGGTGCAGTGACCAGAACTGTACACAGGACTCCAAGTCCTAATATTGTATGATAGAGAAAAGAATTTTCCTCTATCCACTTTTTCTATCTCATGCATGATTTTATATACTTCGATCAAGTCACCTCTTAAACGCCGTCTTTCAAGGCTGAAAGCTTAATTCCAGAACCATTTCTTTGATCGGAAATGAAGATGGCGGAAATGAAGATGTCTGTGCAGATCCAGCTGATCGGCAGCTGTCACTTCCTGGATTACTGGTCTCGGCTCGGCTCTCCTTTTTTCCCCTGTTGCTGCATCTGCACTCCTTGCTTTTTTCCTCTTTCCTCCTTCCTGGCCTCGGACGAGCTTCGCTCTCTCCTGCCCAGCTCCCCTCCAGCCTCACACGGCCACCTCCCGCCTCAAGTGCAAGCAGAAAGCATGGGTGGAAGCGGTGCTGGCAGCATTTATGCCTCTGGCAACACCTGTCTGCCAGCTACCCAGCCTTAGGCAGGGGGGGGCAACCCACGGAGGAGAGCGTGGGAAACACAAAGCAAATTGTCACCCCAGTGAGCGACACTGGTAAGGTTGTAAGCCGAGGACTTAACAGTTCACTTGAACGATGATGATCGTTCAAGGCAGTCCCACCTGATCACATGGCCGGCAAGCCACACCCACCCAGTCACATGACCCTTAAGCCACACCCACAAAATAAGCCACACCCCCCAGTGTGGCAGTAAAAATTTTAGCTGCCCATTACTTGTATGGGCACTTGTGCAGGCGTGATAGTGTATGTGTACGCACTTTCGGCACCCAAGGGAAAAAAAGGTTCGCCATCCCTGTTATAAGGTCCTGAAGTACAAACTAATAAACACAAACACACAATTCGCCACTACATCACACAGTCCTAGGTGCTTGGGAAGCACCCGGCTGGTGATGAAATACGAAATCCAGCACAGTGATCTCGTTTGTTGTGTTGTGTTGTGTTGTGTTGTGTTTGTTTGTTTGTTTGTTTGTTTGTTTATTTATTTATTTATTTAGTTAGTTAGTTAGTTAGTTAGTTAGTCCAATACACAATGAGGGTTTTAGTGGTTATATATCTATATACACATAGTGAAATACATGATGAAGGTTATAGAGGAGATATTCATAGTAAAATATATCTAAGAAGGAATAGAAGAGAAGCTGTAGGAATAGAACATATCAATGAAAGAATAGAAGAAGAGATATAGGAATAGAAGAAAGGTATAGGAGATATAGGAGAGCATTAGGACAGGGGACGGAAGGCACTCTAGTATTGTTGAAATAATAATAATAACGTTATCAGTCCCCCCCCCCATTTATCTATTTCTGCAAACTTTTCACTGACGTTGAAACGTATCGGGAGCAAAAACACAGCCTCGCTCGGCTGTAATCGGAAATGCCTGCCAGACAAAACAAAATTGGCACGAGGGGGGACTCACAAGAAACCCGGCTTGGTCGGTGCAGCACTGCAGATTTGCAAAAGGCAGCTGCACTGCAGTTGCTGCTACTCTGCATAAAAAATTCCGAGACCGTTCTGAGATCGCGGCTAACCCTATTTCCACGTTACGGAAAATAGAATTGGAAGTTTCCCCGATAGGAAGCAAGCAACAAACACACTTCGTAATGGTGGCCGTATTTCAAATAAGGAAGGGTGTTTGTGTGTGTGTAAAACACCTGTCATATTTGTCCCTCTGACTTCTGCTCAGGGAGGAAAGTCCTCCCAGCCATGGTAATTTTTTATTACGGCCTCCTCTCAAAGCAAACTTAAGGATTTAAATCTAAGATGCCTTTGATGGGAAATGTAACTCCGAGGAGATCATTATTACCTACCATGGGGGGATTTTACCCATGTTGGGAATTAAATATTATTATTATTATTATTATTATTATTATTATTATTATTATTATTATAGAAACATAGAAGACTGACGGCAGAAAAAGACCTCATGGTCCATCTAGTCTGCCCTTATACTATTTCTTGTGTTTTATCTTAGGATGGATCTATGTTTATCCCAGGCATGTTTGAATTCAGTTACTGTGGATTTAGCAACCACGTCTGCTGGAAGTTTGTTCCAAGGATCTACTTCCCTTTCAGTAAAATAATATTTTCTCACGTTGCTTCTGATCTTTCCCCCAACTAACTTCAGATTGTGTCCCCTTGTTCTTGTGTTCACTTTCCTATTAAAAACACTTCCCTCCTGGACCTTATTTAACCCTTTAACATATTTAAATGTTTCTATCATGTCCCCCCTTTGCCTTCTGTCCTCCAGACTATACAGATGGAGTTCATGAAGTCTTTCCTCATACGTTTTATGCTTAAGACCTTCCACCATTCTTGTAGCCCGTCTTTGGACCCATTCAATTTTGTCAATATCTTTTTGTAGGTGAGGTCTCCAGAACTGAACACAGTATTCCAAATGTGGTCTCACCAGCATTCTATATAGCGGGATCATAATCTCCCTCTTCCTGCTTGTTATACCTCTAGCTATGCAGCCAAGCATCCTACTTGCTTTCGCCTGACTTCACTGTTCACCCATTTTGAGACTGTCAGAAATCACAACCCCTAAATCCTTTTCTTCTGAAGTATTTGCTAACACAGAACTGCCAATACAATACTCAGAATGAGGATTCCTTTTCCCCAAGTGCATTATTTTACATTTGGAAACATTAAACTGCAGTTTCCATTGCTTTGACTATTTATCTAGTAAAGCTAAATCATTTACCATATTACAGACGCCTCCAGGAATATCAACCCTATTGCACACTGTAGAGTCATCGGCAAATAGGCAAACCTTCCCTACCAGACCTTCCCCTATGTCACTCACAAACATATTAAAAAGAATAGGACCCAGAACAGACCCTTGTGAACAGAATCTTCAGCATTATATTTCACGAGACTTTAAAATCGTCCATATTTGAAACGGTTCCTTGCGTCTCCCACTATATATATCCTTTTATCATTCTGAATACTATTTTCATATTCTTCCCCTTGTCACGCTGAGATTGCCAGCCAACAGAGACTTTCCTTAGTTAAAGTGTTGCTGTGTTTCTTTATTTGCTCTGATCACACACCCTCTTACATCACTCCCACAATCCTTATCTTTCTGTTTCCTATATATATATCCGCTTGCTTATGTGAGCGAGCACATTCTAATCTAACCTTCTTGTGTGCTTGTAGCCATGTTTTTGTTAGAAGCTGCTTGATAAAGCGCAGCTGGCTCAATGCACTTTTTCTGTTTATAAAATAAAGTTTGTTTTCACTATGGTTCCTGCCTGCTGAAGTCCTGCTTTAAAATCCATCCCCAACACCCCTGATGTGGATGCAAAGTTTTACCTTATTTCCTCTCTGGAATTGTAGCTTTTTTGGGAGAGACAACAAGTTTGCAAGAGATTCTGTGGGCTCATTGTGCAGGAATAATGATTTAACGTACTTATTATTTTCCTTGAGACCGTGATGGGATTACCGATGCTTACAAGAAGCCAATGATTAAATTTTCTTCAATTTAATAATTTGGATTTCTTAGATATTTCTCGTGACAGTTACTTAAGACTCTTAATTCAGGCTCTTAACGTTATTTTCATCGCACTAATGAGAAAGCAAGATGCATTAGTGAACATTATTTCTTTCTAAAAATGACATACTTGAAGTTCATTAAGCACATGCGATTCGACAAACCACTATTGATGGAGTTCCTTCAACTAGCTATGAAAAAAAAAGAAAGAGAGAGAGACTCTAATTATATTATAGCTTGGTATATTGTAAGAAAATGAATTGCAGTATCATTGCTCAAATTAAGCACAAAATGAGTAAAATACTTTTTTTTAGAGAAAAGGAAGGGAGAATCATAGATTGAATAGAATAGAATAGAATTTTTATTGGCCAAGTGTGATTGGACACACAAGGAATTTGTCTTGGTGTAGATGCTCTCAGTGTACATAAAATAATGTGGTACAACACTTAATGATTGTCATAGGGGTCAAATAAGCAATGAAGAAGCAATATTAATAAAAATCTTAGGATATAAGCAACAAGTTACAGTCATACAGTCAAAATGGGAGGAAATGGGTGATAGAAATAATGAGAAAAACCAGTAGAATAGAAGTGCAGATTTAGTAGAAAGTCTGACAGTGTTGAGGGAATTATTTGTTTAGTAGAGTGATGGCGTTCGGGGAAAAAAAACTGTTCTTGTGTCTAGTTGTCTTGGTGTGCAGTGCTCTGTAGCATCGTTTTGAGAGTAGGAGTTGAAACAGTTTGTGTCCAGGATGTGAAGGGTCAGTAAATATTTTCCCCGCCCTCTTTTTGATTCGTGCAGTCTACAGGTCCTCAATGGAAGGCAGGTTGGCAGCCATTGTTTTTTCTGCAGTTCTGATTCTCCTCTGAAGTCTGTGTCGGTCCTGTTGGGTTGCAGCACCAAACCAGACCGTTATAGAGGTGCAGATGACAGACTCAATGATTCCTCTGTAGAACTGTATCAGCAGCTCCTTGGGCAGTTTGAGCTTCCTGAGCTGGAGCAGAAAGAACATTCTTTGTTGTGCTTTTTTTATTATGTTTTTGATGTTAGGTGACCATTCTGTGTTGTCTAGTATTGTGAGAGGTGGAAGGGTGGAAGGGTTTCTCTTAAAGTCTACCACCATTTCTACGGTTTTGAGTGTATTCAGTTCTAGATTGTTCTGGTCACACCACAAGGATAGTTGTTCAACTTCCCGTCTGTATGCGGATTCATCATTGTCTTGATTGGCTACCATATCTTCAATTACAAAGTACAGTGGCACCTCTACCTACAAATGCCTCTACTTACGAACTTTTCTAGATAAGAACCAGGTGTTCAACATTTTTTTGCCTCTTCTCAAGAACCATTTTCCACTTACAAACCTGAGCCTCTGAAACTGTAACCAGAAAAGGCAGGGAGAAGCCTCCGTGGGGCCTCTCTAGGAATCTCCTAGGAGGAAACAGGGCTGGAAAAGGCGGGGAGAAGCCTCTGTGGGGCCTCTCTAGGAATCTCCTGGGAGGAAACAGGGCCGGAAAAGGCAGGGAGAAGCCTCTCTGGGGCCTCTCTAGGAATCTCCTAGGAGGAAACAGGGCTGGAAAAGGCGGGGAGAAGCCTCCGTGGGGCCTCTCTAGGAATCTCCTGGGAGGAAACAGGGCCGGAAAAGGCAGGGAGAAGCCTCTCTGGGGCCTCTCTAGGAATCTCCTAGGAGGAAACAGGGCTGGAAAAGGCAGGGAGAAGCCTCCGTGGGGCCTCTCTAGGAATCTCCTGGGAGGAAACAGGGCCGGAAAAGGCAGGGAGAAGCCTCCATGGGACCTCTCTAGGATAAGGTGACCAGATTTTAACATTGCTAAAGAGGGACATCATTGGTGTGTGTGTTTGTCTTGATTAAAAATTTGGTGCATATGGAGCAAAAAAAATTCTCTTTATTTTTCTCTCTCTCTTTCTCCCTCCCTTTCTCCCTTTCGCTCTCTTCCTCCTTCTTTCTCTCTCTTCCTTGTTCTGTCTTTTTCTCTCTCCCTCACTCTTTCTTTCTCTCTTCCTTCCTCTCTCTTTCTTCTTCTCCCTCCTCCTCCTCTTCTTCTTCTCCTCCTCCTCCTCTTCTTCTTCCTTTTTCTCCTCTTCCTCCCCCTCCTTCTTCTTCCTCTTCTTTCTCCTCCTCCTCTTCTTCTTCCTCCTCTTCTTCCTCCTCTTCTTCTCCTTCCTCCTCCTCCTCCTCTTCTTCTTCTCCTCCTCCTCTTCTTCTTCATTTTTCTCCTCTTCCTCCCCCTCCTTCCTCCTCCTCTTCTTTCACCTCCTCTTCTTCTTCTTCCTCCTCTTCTTCCTCCTCCTCCTCTTCTTCTTCCTCCTCCTCCTCCTCTGCTTTCTCCTCCTCCTCCCCTCCTCCTCCTTCTTCTTCCTCTTTCTACTCTTCCTCCCCCTCCTTCTCCTCTTCTTCGTCCTCTTCTTCTTTCTCCTCCTCTTCTTCTTCTTCCTCCTCTTCTTCCTCCTCTTCTTCTTCCTCCTCCTCCTCTTCTTCTTCTTCCTCCTCCTCCTCTTCTTCTTCCTCCTCCTCCTCCTCTTCTTCTTCTTCCTCCTCCTCCTCTTCCTCCTCCTCCTCCTGCTCTTCCTCTTCCTCATCCAGA